>NC_134244.1:73214234-73519297 GCF_965152275.1 Natator depressus | reverse complement strand
GGTTCTGGGACTGAGACACTGCCCCACGAGGGCCTGGGCTGGGACACTCAGCTCTTTCCCCACAGGCCCTTGGGGCCCCCTCACACGGGACAGGCTCTGGGCCATGACAGAGCTGGGGCCAGGTCCCAGCTGGGCCCTGGGGGTGACAGGCTCTCAGCCCCATTAATGATCCCCCAAGCCAGCCTGGTCCCAGGGAGCGTTCTCCAGCCCAGAGCTGTGGGGCACTCCCCTTCCCAGGGTGGGTCACACAGACACAGCGGCAGCAGCCCCAGGGCTATGGGGATGGAGGGGGGCTGGATCCAGAGGGTGAGACCGTCCCACGTTCGGGATGCTGGGTCTGCTGCCTGGGCTCTGAGCCCTGGTCTACACTAGGACTTTAGGTCTCATTTAGCAGCGGAGACGTAGCCTTCTCATCCCTGCAGAGTCACGAGCGTGTTTATTTCTCCCATTCCTTTGCTCTAAGTTCCTGCCCCCCCAGAGCCAGATGGGGAGTGGGTGGGAGCTGGGCCACAGGCAGGGCTAACGGGGCCGTGACCTCTGCTGCCCAGGGAATTTACTGCCTGCACAATCTGCCGGGGCCGGCCTGGAGACTGGGGGCCTCTCTCCATCCAGAGAGAAAACCCAGCCCAGGCAGGGCCAGCTCCCCTCACACCTGGCCCAGCCCCACGTTCCCTACAAGGGCCTGGAGGGGCTTCTCCCAGGGATGAGAGAGGGGCCCATTCTCCATGCCCAGCTTCTTCTCAGCTTCTCCTCTTAGCCTCCAAGGGGCCTGGTCACTCCCCATGGGGTGGGGGTTCTGGGACCGAGACACTGCCCCACGAGGGCCTGGGCTGGGACACTCAGCTCTGTGGGGCACTCCCCTTCCCAGGGTGGGTCACACAGACACAGCGGCAGCAGCACCAGGGCTATGGGGATGGAGGGGGGCTGGATCCAGAGGGTGAGACCGTCCCACGTTCGGGATGCTGGGTCTGCTGCCTGGGCTCTGAGCCCTGGTCTACACTAGGACTTTAGGTCTCATTTAGCAGCTTTAAATCGATGTAAACCTGCACCCGTCCACACGATGAAGCCCTTTATTTCGACTTAAAGGGCTCTTAAAATCGATTTCCTTACTCCACCCCTGAGAAGTGGATTAGCGCTTAAATCGGCCTTGCCGGGTTGAATTTGGGGTACTGTGGACACAATTCGACGGTATTGGCCTCCGGGAGCTATCCCAGAGTGCTCCATTGTGACTGCTCTGGACAGCACTCTCAACTCGGATGCACGAGTGTTTGCCGTTGCTCTGACGCAGGGAGGGGCGACTGACGACACGGCTCACAGGGTTGGCTTACAGGGAGCTAAAATCAACAAAGGGGGTGGCTTTACATCAAGGAGTATTTCAGGCAGGACTTCACGGAGGGTTCCAATAAGAAATGGTGCACCGAAGTTATTGTTCTTATTGGAACAAGGAGGTTAGTCTGGCCTCTGCTTGATACATGGCTAGATTTACCTCGCTGCACCTTCTCTGTGCGTGACTGCAGTGTGACCTAGAGGAATGAGTCCCCTAGATGGGGGGGGTGTGTGTTTGCAAATGAGTACAAAACAAATCTGGTCTATTTCTTGTTTTGATCCACTCCATCTATCTTTTACATCTTTGGCTGGCAGCAGACGGTGCAGAAGGACTGCAAGCCATCCACATCTCATGGCTGCTCGGCAGAAGATGGTACAATAGGACTGCTAGCCATCCACATCTCATGGCTGCTCGGCAGAAGACGGTGCAATAGGACTGCTAGCAATCCGTATCGCCTGCCTGCTCACCATAAGATGGTTCAATAGGATTGACTGCAGGACTAAAGAGAATGACCGGATCAAGTCACTCCAAATTTAGTCCCTGCGCCCATGTCTGCCGAGGCGCTCCTGATCAACCTCACAGAGGCGACCAGGAGCACCTCGGACACGACGATGACAGCTACCAGTCCTATTGCACTGTCTGCTGCCCCAAGGCAATGGGTTGCTGCTGCTGTGTAGCAATGCCGTACCGCGTCTGCCAGCACCCAAGAGACGTACGGTGACGGTGAGCTGCGCGGGCTCCACGCTTGCCGTGGTCTGGCGTCTGCACAGGTAACTCAGGAAAAAAGGCGCGAAACGATTGTCTGCCGTTGCTTTCATGGAGGGAGGGAGGGAACGGGGGCCTGACGACATGTACCCAGAACCACCCGCGACAATGTTTTAGCCCCATCAGGCACTGGGATCTCAACCCAGAATTCCAATGGGCAGCGGAGACTGCGGGAACTGTGGGATAGCCACCCACAGTGCAACGCTCCGGAAGTCGACGCTAGCCTCGGTACTGTGGAAGCTCTCCGCCGAGTCAATGCACTTAATGCACTTAGAGCATTTTCTCTGGGGACACACACACTCGACTATATAAAACCGATTTCTAAAAAACCGACTTCCATAAATTCGACCTAATTTCGTAGTGTAGACATACCCTGAGTCTTTCCCAGCACAACGAGGCGTGGGGGCAGACGGAGCCCGGATGTATCTGCTCACAGCACTTCTGACACCCTAGAGGGGAAGGAGAGACAGAGCAGAGAGTCAGTGCCCATGGCCCAGCCGGCCCCCTGCCCCAGAGGGGTCACTCTGCTCCCCCAGCCCCGGCCCCACAGGCTGCTCCCCCAGCGGGGTGGAGCACTGAAGGGCTGTGCTAGTGGGCGCAGAGCCCCGTTCACACCAGATGTTCCGCAGGGACGGGACGGCCGGGTCCTCTGTGCTGAGCCCAGGGCTGGAACAGCCTTTCACCAGCCTTCCCCCACCTCCCCGACAGCCCAAACTCCTGTCTCTCTGCAGCCCTGGGCCCCTGGCCCTGCAGACGCCCCGGGCCGTGCTCCCTGCACTGAGTTACCCTGTCAGCCCGAGTGACTCAGGGGCCGTCTCCTCCCTGCACTGGGCTCTGGGCGCATTGACACTGTCTCACCTGCAGCAATTCCAGCACCGGCTGCTGACGCTTCCCCTCCAGCTCTGTGATCAGGGCGCTGAGCCGGGAAATCTCCTCACCCAGGTGGGTGGCATTTTCCTCCCTCCTCCTCCCAATCGCCTCGTCCAGCTCTCCCAGCCGGGCCAGGAGGAGGCACTCCTGTTCAGCCAGAAACTGGCGCAGCCCCTCGCACTTGGACACCACCAGCGGCCGCTCCACTTCCGTCTGCCTCTGGGGTGCACAGAGAGACGCAGGGGCAGGGCAGGGACACGGGGAGAGCGGGTGTCATGGGAAATGGGACAAAGCCTTGTCCGGGCACCACAGAGCCTTTCATTCAATATCTTTGCCAGAGTCACTGTGGCTACACTAGAGCTTTTGCTAGTATAAAAATGTGACCCAAAATCACCAACCCCCAGCCCGTCCCCATCACTGTCCCAGCACCAGAGTGAAGTGCAGACCAGGCCGTGGCAAATGGTGCTTCCCAAACTGCCCAGTGGCATCACTGGAACGTCTGACACTCGAACCCTGGGATCAGCAAAAGTCTCCCCCGCTCCGCCCCGACCCCTGCCACATCTGTGTCTGTTCAGTGTTTCACTGGCCTCTCCCTCTGGCCCCCACTCCCAGTGCTAGAGAGACAGAGCCAGAGGCTGCTCCCAGCTACCCTGGTGTAAACCCACTGACCCCAGTGGGAACTAACACCAGGGTCCCAGAGGAGTCTGACCCTGACCCCACTGACTTCGGTGGGGTCACTCCTGATGTACACCAGGTACCTGAGAGCAGAGCTGCCCTGCACTGGTTACAATGACCCTGACCTGTCTCCCTGTAGCGACCCTGGAAACCCTTTAACCTTCTGAATGACCCAGACCCCAAGCAGCGCAGAGACCCCCTGCTGCTGTCGCTGACACCCCTGTGCAAAGCGGCCGGGCAGGGCAGGGCACCTACCAGGAGCCTCTCACTCTCCTTGTCCCAGTCAGATTTCAGGCCCAGGAGCTCTTCTGTCTCCTCCCACAGATGCTGCAGGCGGCTCAGGATTTGCTCCTGCAAACAGACAATGGCTCGGGGGGCTGGTTTGGGGTCACTGGTTTGTGCCCAGCGATAACTGAGCAGAGTGAGGCTGTGGGAGCAGGTCCCCCTTCTCCAACCCTCTGAAAAAGTGACCTCAGCTCCAAGGTAGCTCCCCGGCAGAGCTGCTGGGCCTGGCCCACTCCGCCCCAGCACCATCATCTCCAGGCGGTTTCCCTGCCATAGGTCTGGTGCTCTTGAACAGTCCCTGGGAGGAGCTCTTTAGTGTGGCAACCCCCTTAAGGTCACACTTTTTCCAATGAGGAAAGTCACCTGACTTCACCGCCTCCTGACTCTGAATCCCAGAGCCTTCAACACCCCTGCTTCACATCAGCAAGTCCACCTGAGTTGGATACCCAAGGGAGACTTGTAGGCCCCCAGGGAGCCATGTACCCCCACTTTCTTACCCTGGAGTGACTCTCAACCAGCATTGTGAAAGCAGGGGGGGTTATTACAGGGGCAGTCAACAGGCAGACCGCGGGCCAAATCTGGACCACCAGCTGCTTTCCAGCAGATCCTGAAATCTTTTTATTATTTGATTATGATCATGATTGTTATTATTTTTTATTATTTTCTCTGAAGTCTGGACCTTGACTATGCCTTGACCAAGAAATTTGGACCTTTATAAAAAATAATTGACTCTCCCTGTTTTTTGACATGTCTGGAACACAGCGCAGACAGTGCTTAGTGAACACAGAGAACGGAAAGGTCCATCTGGGTCAGTCCCGGAGCCCTCTGTCCCCTCTGTCGTCCGAGCCCACAAGCTGCTCTCCTGCCTCCAGATGCCCACACTTAGAACCCCAGCCCAGTCCTTTGTCCTCCTGCTGGGCACACTTGGCTGGCTTCCCATGGAGGGTGGGCCGTCCATGGTCATTTATTGTTTGGTGCCCAATGTCCAGGCAATTGGAATGGCCATTGTCTTCTGGGACACTCCATGGGCATGGGGCCCCAGGCAGCCAGCTGTCCCTCATGCCTGTATCTCTGGGTCTCTACAAGTAACACCTTTCCCCCCTCCCCTCACCTACTTAACCATGGGTAAGGCTAAGATTTTGTCCGGGATATTTTTAGTAACAGTCACGGCAGGTCACGGGCAATAAAGAAAAATTCACAGAAGCCCGTGACCTGTCCATGGGAAGTTCAGCTGCGGGGTCCCCACATCGCTCACAGTGGCTGGGCAGCTGTGGGGGCTCGCTTGGAGCTACGAGCTGAAGTCACAGAGGTCTCTGGAAGTCACGGATTCCCCCACTGCAACTTGAGACCATTACTCCTTGTCCTGTCCTCTTCTACCACTGAGAATAGTCTAGAACCATCCTCTCTGGAACCACCTCTCAGGTAGTTGAAAGCAGCTATCAAATCCCCCCTCATTCTTCTCTTCTGCGACTAAACAATCCCAGTTCCCTCAGCCTCTCCTCATAAGTCATGTGTTCCAGACCCCTAATCATTTTTGTTGCCCTTCGCTGGACTCTCTCCAATTTATCCACGTCCTTCTTGTAGTGTGGGGCCCAAAACTGGACACAATACTCCAGATGAGGCCTCACCAATGTCAAATAGAGGGGAACGATCACGTCCCTCGATCTGCTCGCTATGCCCCTACTTATACATCCCAAAATGCCATTGGCCTTCTTGGCTACAAGGGCACACTGCTGACTCATATCCAGCTTCTCGTCCACTGTAACCCCTTGGTCCTTTTCCGCAGAACTGCTGCCTAGCCATTCGGTCCCTAGTCTGTAGCTGTGCACTGGGTTCTTCCGTCCTAAGTGCAGGACCCTGCATTTATCCTTATTGAACCTCATCAGGTTTCTTTTGGCCCAATCCTCCAATTTGTCCAGGTCCCTCTGTATCCTATCTCTGCCCTCCAACGTATCTACCACTCCTCCCAGTTTAGTATCATCCGCAAATTTGCTGAGAGTGCAATCCACACCATCCTCCAGATCATTTATGAAGATATTGAACAAAACCGGCCCCAGGACCGACCCCTGGGGCACTCCACTTGACACCGGCTGCCAACTAGACATGGAGCCATTGATCACTACCCGTTGAGCCCGACAATCTAGCCAACTTTCTACCCACCTTAAAGTACATTCATCCAGCCCATACTTCTTTAACTTGCTGACAAGAATACTGTGGGAGACAGTGTCAAAAGCTTTGCTAAAGTCAAGAAACAATACATCCACTGCTTTCCCTTCATCCACAGAATCAGTAATCTCATCATAGAAGGCGATTAGATTAGTCAGGCAAGACCTTCCCTTGGTGAATCCATGCTGACTGTTCCTGATCACTTTCCTCTCGTCTAAGTGCTTCAGGATTGATTCCTTGAGGACCTGCTCCATGATTTTTCCGGGGACTGAGGTGAGGCTGACTGGCCTGTAGTTCCCAGGATCCTCCTTCTTCCCTTTTTTAAAGATTGGCACTACCTTAGCCTTTTTCCAGTCATCTGGGACTTCCCCCATTCGCCACGAGTTTTCAAAGATAATGGCCAATGGCTCTGCAATCACATCCGCCAATTCCTTCAGCACTCTCGGATGCAACTCGTCCGGCCCCATGGACTTGTGCACGTCCAGCTTTTCTAAATAGTCCCTAACCACCTCTTTCTCCACAGAGGGCTGGCCATCTACTCCCCATGTTGCGATGCCCAGCGCAGCAGTCTGGGAGCTGTCCTTGTTAGTGAAGACAGAAGCAAAAAAAGCATTGAGCACATTAGCTTTTTCCACATCCTCTGTCACTAGGTTGCCTCCTTACTAATCCCAGTTTACCAAACTATCCAGGCTGCTCCATACAACGGCCCCATCACTAGCATTATTTACCACTCCTCCAAGCTGTGTTAGCCACAGACTTTATCAGCAGTGATTTTATGCTTACTTCCAGATCGTTAATTAAAAAGTTGACAAGTGAGGGGGCTACAGCCAATCCCTGTGGCGCCTCATTAACAGCTCCCCCATTCAGTGATGATGCCCCATTGACAGGTACAAGGTCAGACTTGGGGTCACAGAGCAGGGGGATGATTTTACTACTGTTTTATAATGCACCTAATTTATTTATTCACAGACTCCACCTACAGTGTCTGTCACTGTTGTATCTGGGCCCTTCTGGGACAATTCTAGTCTAATTTACACTGGATCCACTCCAAAGTCAATCCAGGCCATCCCTCCCAGCCTGCCCACGAATGCTGTCTGTGGAGATCTCTCCCAGGAAACAGCCTCACTCAGCCATGCTAGGGCTGGTGCCCTGATTTCTTGGCTTCTGTGGAAACACTCCCAATGGCCTTTCCCCTTCCCCTTCCCGCACATGCTGCCCCAGGCTGGGCAGATCCCATCTGTCTAGGGTTTGCCCCTGCTTCACCTGCCACCTTTCCACTCAGGGGACTCAGGGCACTTCAGTAATTCAACAAATGCCCTTGCTTTATTAGCACTGTGTCCAGGCCCTACTCAGGTATCAGGCCCCATTGTGCCAGGTGCTGCATACATACAGAACAAACAGACAGTCTCTGTCCCAAAGAGCTGCAATCTCCCTGCTTCCCTTCTCCCTGCAGGAAACCCTCTTTGCTACATCTTGGACCTGCTCCCACTGCTCTCTGGGTGACTGGCACTTTCACTAGCTCAGAGCCTTAGAACATTTTCTACGTGTTTCTGAGCCTCCGAACTATTTAATAAAATCACATCTCTGGGTGAGTTATGGCTTTGCTCCTCCCGCACCAAATGGGAGCGTCCTGAATGCAGCCAAACAGCTGTTTTGTGGTGGGCAGAAGGCCCTGGAAGGGTGCGGGAGGAGTTGGTCAGCGGGAGATGCTCTGGGGGGAGGGCAGAGCTTGGCTGCCGGTGGGTGCTAAGCACCCACTAATTTTTCCCCATGGGTGCTCCAGCCCCGGGACACCCATGCAGTCAGCGCCGATGATGCCCTCCCCCAAATCAAAAGTCCTCGAGAGTTTGGGTGCATCTCTCCATGTTGTAAATGTTACCAGCTTCTGTGTGTGCGTGTCTCTCTGGGTGGGTGGGGGGGGTCTGTGTGTGTTGATGCTTAAGCTGATTGTGAGGTCACGGATGCCAACAGCAAAGACTGTTCGGCCTCAGCATTCTTGCCCTGCCTTCAGTCTGCCAACTGGCTTGGTTGACAACGGCTGGTGACCCAAGGAGCTGCTGAGAGACGCGGACTATCCCTCTGTCAACAACTTCTTGCATCAGCTTTTTCCACAGGTTTTCGACAAAAGATGAGTTTTTACAGAAGGTAATTCCCAGATTCTTTTCCTGCTCCTTCGATCGCACATGACAGGTTGGTGCCTCCTTCCCCTCGGGCAGGGGTGGCCGACCTGGGGCTCCGGGGCCGCATGCGGCTCGTCAGAGGTTAATACGCGGCTCCTTGCACAGCGCTGACTCCGAGGCTGGAGCTACAGATGCCAACTTTCCAATACGCTGTGGGGTGCTCACTGCTCAACCCCCTGCTCTGCCCCAGGTCCTGCCACCTCTCCACCCCTTCCCCCAAGGCCCCTGCCCCTTCCCCCGAGCCTGCCATGCCCTCGCTCCTGCCCCTTCCCCACCAGAGCCTCCTTGCGGCGGGCGGGAGGAGTGGGGAGGGAGGGGGAGGCGCTGACGGGCGGGGCTGCCGCTGGGCGGGAGGTGCTGGGGGCTGGAGGGGGTGGTGGATGGGGGCTGCTGGCGTGTTACTGGGGCTCTTTGGCAATGTTCATTGGTCAGTTCTGGCTCTTCTCAGGCTCAGCTTGGCCCCCCCGGGGCAGGGACGGGTGGGGGCCAGCGTTGCAACAGTCAGGTCTCAGCGTTCCGTTTTGATTTGAATGTGGGCGTCTCTCCCTTCTCCGTCTGCTTCAGCCTTTCCCGGTCTTTGGAGGCAGATTTCGATGCTTTTATCTTTCAGCAGACTAGTATGGGTGAATTTCCATGGGTATAACCTAAAGGGAAGATAAAAAACTGGTCTAGAATTTAGATTGATAGCTCCATCAAGAGTATTTCCCTTGGAGTTGCCCCTAATGCACTCCTTGCCTTCAAGTAGTGAACATAAACCCTTTGTCTCATGTCATCATTGTCTAACGTATGTGTATTGAGACAAGATCGGTCTCAGAATTTACATGATTGAAAGACACATAAATGAGCTCAGATATGCAGAAAAAATAAATCTGAAGCTATTGAAAGTGACACAGCTCCACTCCCATCCCCTGGCTGCCATCTTGGTAGTTCTCTCAGAAATAATCTCATGGAGAGAGACTTCAAAACTCTCTACAAATTGTACTATACCCCCACTGGGCTACATAAAATAGACATGTCAAATCCCCCCTGCAATTCCTTTCCAGGAAAGGGGTTTAAATAAACTGCAGCCTAAATTTGTCATGGGTCTCGGTGTGATTTCTTTGTCATTGTTTGGGTGGCCTATTGTTCTGATTGGACATTTTAAATAGTATGGGAAATCCTTCAGTTAAAGTTTACTGGTTATTTTCCCCATGCGACTACAGTCCAGATTTTGAAATAGTTGAGAATAAGTCAACATATTTGCAGCTGCTAATCCATCCATCCAGACCCTCAAGCCTTCTAGATGACAATCCTTTGTTCCTTTTCCTGGCTTCTCTGGGAACAGAGGTGTCTTGGTTTTCGGCTTGGCCCTGTCTGTTCCCAGAGTCCCAGGATTCTGTGCACAAAGGAGTGGGGTTAATAATGAAGCATTTTTACAACTAGGCCCAGGCAATGAGCAAAGAAAACAGAAGTTGACCTTGGCTGTTTCCATGTCTGTCCACTGGCAGAGGAGGCGTGAGCTCCATGGGGTGAGAGTCAGGCTAGGAACTGGAGCCAGTGACTGGGCTAGGACGGGATTACAGATCTGGTGGGTGGAGGTTTCTTGTTATAGAGCAAAAGGGGAGAAGCTGTGATGTGCTGTGTCCAAGAAAGGCTGTGACAAAGGATCCTGGTGCCTCTCCCCAAGGAAACCTCAACGCATCTCCTCTTGGAAAGGAGTAGCAACTTTCATACTAGCCATTAAAGGCAACTTTAGGTTCATAAATTCACAGTTTCAAAGGCTCTAAGGCCAGCCCTGATCATCTAGTCTGACCTGCATAACACGGGCCCTTGGACTTCCCCAGAAGAATTCCTCTTTCACCATGGTCCCAAGTGTCTTCACCTGGGGCTGGGTCCAGTCATGGGGGTAGAGCTCAGCGATAGAGTGTTTGACTGCACATTAAATGGTCCTTGGTTCAACTCCAAGTGCCCCCTTTGAAACCTTTGTTAATAAGCAGCAAATTTCAAACAAATAAAAGGAAGTATTCTTTCCACACAACACACAGTTAATGTGTGGATCTCTTTGCCGGAGGATGTTGTGAAGGCCAAGATTATAAGAGGATTCAAAAATGAACGAGATAAATTCATGGAGGATAGGTCCATCAGTGGCTATTAGCCAAGATGGGAAGGGATGGTTTCCCTAGCCTCTGTTTGCCAGAAGCCAGGAGTGAGCAACAGGAATGGATCACTTGATGATTCTCTGTTCATTCCCTCTGGGGCACCTGGCACTGGCCACTGTCGGAAGACAGGCTACAGGGATAGATGGACCTTTCGTTTGACCCAGTGTGGCCAGTCTTTTGTTGCTTATGTTCTTGGTTGTATGAACCAGTCCTGGCTATTAGAGGAGCAGATGATTTCAAAAGACCACTCTCTTGGATCTGGGAATCCTGCGCACACAAATTCCCTTCCTTTAGAGTAGGACAGAAAAACCCATTTCTTCCTTCTTTCTATTCCAGGCTTCGTTCCTTTTTTCAAAGACTCACCTCTCGGGAGCACAGAGAGAGCCATGTGAACACAGTGTTCGTCCAACCTGCAGCCATGGAGGCATGCTCTGCCATCAGCCAGCAAGAACAGGCCTTGCCAGAGAAGCCCACGAGAAGGAAATGCTCGTGGAAGATCCTATCAGGCATGAAAAGACTCTGTGTCTGTAGCCAATCTGACAACTCGATGGCAGATAGCGATGAGGAGAGAACGGTTTCCTCTCCAAGAAGGTGGACGTGCTTTTCCCTGAAGAAGAAAAAGAAGAAGAAGAAGAAGAAGAAGAAGAAGAAAGCAGCCAAGAACCAGGTGGAGTCAGAGGAGGAGAAGCTGCAGGAGAAGCAAGACAAAGTTGAACTGGATCTTACAGGTGAGGAAACAAACCACATGGTTAGCAAGGAGCATGTGAGGAATACTCACACCAGTCACTCTACAAGCCTTATGGAAGCAGGGGAACGGTCCCACTATTGTGGGGAAGTTTCCTGGCTTCTGCACTACTCCGGTGAAATGGGCTAGAGGAAGGATCTGAGTCCTCGCTCCCACTTCCTTTCCCCAGAGGCCTCCCTGCCCTGGAGGACTCCCCTTCCACTCTCCTGTCTGACAGAGTCCTCGTAACCCCAACAAGGCTGGGCCCAGGATTCCTGGGGGGCTCGACCCCCAACCTTGCTGTGGCCACCTAGGACAGGGGCTAGGGTGTCCCCACTCCGGGGTACTCTCTCTGCACTGGGAGCTTCCCTGACCCACTGATCATTACATACGATTTAAAGCAAATACAGTTTATTTAATCAGCAATTAATTTAAAAAAGAATAAGGAAAAATGGGAAAGATGAAAGGAAAACACATCACCCCGCTCTGTGGCAGGGAACATCACAAACCACGTCTCTGGAACGTCAGGGCAGTTCCGGCCCTGGCTGTGCTGCAGGGATGCTGCGGGTCGGACACTTGCTCTGGTGGTGACCACACACCTCCGGGCTTTGGGGGGTTGGACCCTCCTTCCCGCCGGGTTCAGATCCCCCTCCCAGTCTGGCCTGCAAGGACCCTTGGTGGGGGTGTCTCTCTGCGCTGGGCCCTTTGCCAGGGTCCCCCCTTGGCTGGCCCCAGTTGCTCTCCGCACCCAGCTCCAGACTGCTCCAGCCCCAGCCCCAGCCCCACTGTTCGAGCTCCGGCTCCACCCTGCCTCAGCTCTGATGCTGCTGCTCTGCCTCCAGCCCCGGGGCTGCTTCTCCGGCCCCGCTGGCTCTGTGGCTGCAGCCCTGCTCCCAGCCCAGGGTCTGCTCTCCCTGGGCTGTGTCTCTGCCCCGCTGGCTGGCCCGCCTCTGCTCCCCAGCTCAGCTCGCGCCCCTGCTCTCTCCTTAGCTCGGCCCCACGCTGCCTGAGCCAGGCAATTCCAGCTCGCGTGGAGGATGGGGACCTTTCTGACCCCCTGACTCCGTCATTAGCCTGCCCGCCCTGCCAATCAGGCTGACCTGGAGCGTTGGCCTCTCCCCATGGCCCCTGAGGTCTGTCAGTATCAGAGTCCTGGTTTCCCATCCACCCTTCCCCTTCCTTTCGGGACTGGGACCTAGCCAACCCAAAACCCCACTGAGTTTGAGTAAGGGGCCAACAGACCCCTTACACTTCCACATCAGGGCCGTCTCATGGGACAGTGATGGGTACCTCAGACTCTGGAATCCATTTAGTGCCGGATCCTCTTGGAGAGGGTGGCAGAGGTGCATCGCTGAGGTGGGGAGAGCTGACAATGTCAGGTCACCCCCCTCTGGGGGTCTGGCCCTGTGGGGTGGGGAGTACTAACATTGCTTCAGGCTGTAAGGGGAACAGAGAGGCTGGACGTTGGAGGAAATCATTTCTTTTCTCCTGGATCGGGTCCCTTTCATCAGGAAAATGCTCCCGAGGTCTCAGCAGGTCACAGCTGGGAACCGTAGCAGAGCTGAGTCATTGCTTCTTGGGGGGTTAAATGCAAAATGAGGCCTGTGGCCCATTACTGACGGGAAAGGTGGGCAAGGGGAGAGGAAGAGTAGAATAGAAAAGAAACTGGCCCCTAAGTAAGAGGAAGCCTCGTGTGGTAAAAGCCCCCAGCTAAGAGTCATGAGATTGGAGTTCTCTGCTCAGCTCTGCCAACAACCTTCAGTCTGAGCCGGGGCAATTCGCTTCAGGGCTCTGTGCCCAGCTTCCACCCTCTGGAAACCAGGGAGAAGACATGGAAAAGCAAAATGTTAAGAATGTTTCTTTCTGCTGCAGGGACGAAGAAGGAGCCGTCGGAGACGAAGGAGAAGTGGGAAATAGGGAGCCCAGAAGAGCAGGAAGAAGAGCGCGCTCCCGTCTCCTCATTAACGAGCATCTCCCCTATGAGGATGGTAATGACGCTTTGTGACTGTGCTCATGGAAAGCACCCCTTGCTGTGTGTGTTTATATCTCCCGGAGCTGGGATCTCTGACAGGAGAACGACCTGCCCCTTGCTCAGGGGGCTGAAAAGGAACACTCTTGAAGTGTGATCAACTCCAGCCAGTCTTTACGAGTTTGTCTGGGTTGTGGAAGGAGGCCCAGTTTGTCTAGGGGGTTTAGGCACCTAAAGAAGTCCAGAGGTGCTTCGTGGGATTGGCAGACGTGCCTGGCTCAGGTGCCTGATTCTGAGGCACTTCCCATGGCCCACAGGCACGGCTGAAAGTCAGACCAGGCCCATCCCTGCCCTTGTCGGGGTAACCCACGTATCTCCTGGCTGTGGGGTTCTGGCCCATCTCGTGGCACCAGGACCACTTCGAGACAGAACCGGTGAGTCTGCTCTCCAGCCTGAGCTGACAGCCGCATGGGTTTTAGCTCATGTGGTAGCGGCTCCTGCACTGAGATCCCAGGTTCGATCCCGCCTGCCAACATCTGGGCTCCGTCCGAGTTACAAAGGCACCTCGACGCCGTTGTGACTCTTGCTGTCAGTGACAGAGCACCCTGCAGCGCAGACAAAAGTCTGCAGTTCTGGGAGCTCCTGAGGTGCCGGGGGGCTGGAGTCTGTATGCGAGTCGGCCACTCCGGTGTGCTCTACGGCGTCCTCAGCTGCGGGCATCCAGGACAGACGGTGCTAATCCAGCGCCACGCAGCCCAGCTGCAGCAATCCCCAGGGGCTGCCCTGAGACACCAGGGCAAAGGCCTCCAGCAGCCCAGGCCCCCGGTTTAGGTGACCCTGGAACCGGGCCCCCTGGAGTAACATTGTGCCCAGTGAGTTCTGACCCACAGGGCTCTGGCCCCGGAGGCCCACGGTTTGGGCTTCTCCTCAGCCAGGCAGACACGCTCCTTCAGTCTCAGCTACTTTCTCCCCTGCCGGCGATTCCTGCCTGTTTCCTGGCAGCGCCACACGCTGCGGGGTGGGGAAGGAAGAGGGCGTTTCCCTTTGGGCCCTATTCTCACTCCTTTCCTCGCAGACACTGTGGGCTGCCAGAGTTGCTGAGCCAATCTGCTCAGGCGCTCGGGGTGGGATGGGACATGGGGCAGGTTCTCCAGTGACCCCTCGGCGACACTCAAGGAGCAACTCGAATGGGCTTTGCAGGACATTGAGGCTTTCTCAAGAAAAGCTGGGCGTCCTGGGAGGAGGGGCTAGAGAGGGAGGAAATGGGGTGGCCCTTGGGGTCCCCGCACTGCCCGAGAGGCTCCCGTCTCTTCTCAGGAGAGGGGGCCAGAGAGCGGACGAAAGGCTGAGGAAACCTTGGCACCTGGGGAGGCTTCTGAAGAAACGGGCTCAGCCGGAGTCTCCAGGCTCCCTCTGCGCTGGCAGCCTCCCCCGGGGACAGACTGTTCCAGGGCAGCTGCCCGAGGGAAATACTCAGTCCCCACAGGCTTTGTCCCTGTTCATTGCAGACCCTCGGGGAGCACCCTTCCTCAGCCCCGCTCCACGCCCTGCTGATGACAGCCGTGCAGGGTCTGACAACACCCACCCTGGAGAGATTTAGAGCCGCAGAGGAAGAGCTGAGGGCCATCGTATCTCTCCACGGAGACAAGATGGAGAGAGTAAGAGACGCCCGCAGTGGGGCAGGGGGATGCTGCGCAGAGAGGGGGACGGGAGAATCGCCTCTCCTAGGAAACCGTTCCTGGGACACACTAGCATGGTGCTTTGAAGGTTGGCTCAGCCCCTTGCCATTCAGCGCTTGGCTGCGGGGATCCGCGGTGTCAGGTTTTGAAGTGTCCTCTGCCCGCTGGAGCCCTAACACTTCCCTGAGGACGCCCAGCCACACTGAAGGTGTGGGACAGCCCCAGCCCTGGCAAGGCAGCACTTACCTAGTCTGCTGACGAGCCTCCACATTAGGCCTGCCATCTCTAGGATGGGCTCTGGGGTCTGGAGCAGTGGTTCTCAACCTGCGGCCCAGTCAGCACAGAGCTGTGCCCCATGGGACATCCTCAGGGCCAAACAGGTAGGATTGGATGTGGCCCACAATGGAAACTAGGTTGAGACCCCTGGTCTGGAGGAACTGATTGTGCTAGAAAGAGCAACAGGAAGATGCAGAGACTGAGGAAAGGCTCCTGCAGGGAAGCCTTTGAGAGCAGGGCTGAGAGCAGTTTGCTATGCCAGGGAAGGCCCTGGGACATCAGGGGAGTTTGGGCTCTGCCCACTGTAAGGTTTTGGGGAAGGCTTTTGTGTGTGTTTCTGAGCTTTAAGGTGCTAAACCAGACCTCGGGAAGACTGGGGTTCCTGGACTTGTCAAAGCCTCTTTCTTCAGATTATGGAGGAGCCAAGATGGAAAACTGAGGTCAGAGGCGGCTTGCAGGGCTGCCAGGAGGGGTTCCCTGGGAGGAGGCCACTCTTTGATTAATCCATCCCTCAACTTCCTGGCATTCTTCCAGGTTGGAGACGTTGTGGGAGGGATCTTAATCTGGCTCGACAACGTCTGCGATCCCAGAGCCAGAAAAGCAGCGCTGAGGGCCACGGCCTTGCTGGCTCGCTCCCACACCCAGGACGTGGTTCTAACCTGTGTGGCTCACACGCTCTCATCGCACAGGTAGGGAGCTGCTCTGTTATCACCTCAGTCTGTTATTTCTCTTCCTGCTCCCACTGACAGGCCACAGGCCGGGAAGGGTCCGTGGGGCTCACACAGTTGGAGGGAGTTTCCTGCTGTGCAGAGAGCTGTCCATGCTTAGTAAGAGGAGATGCCCAGGCCCAGCTGCTGAGGAGCCAACCCCTCCTCCTGCACTGCCCGGGATGGAGACGTGCCAGTTTTCTGGAGAATTCCTGCATTGTCCTGATTTCTATGGGTCACCCACTTCCTCTCAGATCCATGACTATGTCAAAATAAATGACTTTGGGGCTCACTCAACATCCCTGGCTCATGAGGTCTGGCTGCTCCTTAGTGCATGAGAGAAGGCAGAGATGGAAAAGGCCCATGAGGCCCATCTGTCTATTCGCTGTGCAGGATTGTTACCTGTCGTCAGATCCCTAGTTATTCCGTGGCTGAGGAATTGGTGAAAAAATACACTCATTCTTCTGGAGCTGTGCAGCAGAGGTAAATCTCTGAAGACAGAAATTTCCAGCCCTTATTGTTGCAAAAAGAGAAAAAATCATCCACACATGACCAGAGCGTAAATGCAGTGCAGCCTGCCTGAGTCTGCAGACAGCCGGCAATAATAGCTCTGAGAGGGGTGAGTGCCTCTTTTCATCTCAATGTGTTGTAAACTCTGAGTCCTGCTGGTTATTGCTGGTCACTTTGCAGAGTCATCCATCTGAGGTGTTTTAAACACAATCCCCATGTTCCTAGGGGCCGTGAAACTCAACTTGGACCCTAGCCAGAGCTCAAAACTCCGGCTTTCCTCGGCATCTTCTGCAATGCAGTTCTGCATTGACCAGAGACAAATCTGTGTCACATGGGAGAGCAAATTGAAGAGCAGCATGAAAGAAATGGAATTTCTTGCCCAATTCAGTTACCAGAGGAATACAGTGTTGGTTTTCATATTTCTTTGAGTGTTTGATTTGTAAACCTTTCCTTGGATTCCTTGGAACAGCCACAGTGCTTTCCAGGGGCTGTGCTCACAAGCTGTAGAAACTCGGCAGCCTTGGCACAGAATTTCAGTCAAGCTTCCTGAAGACCTTGCTTCCAGGCCATTTGCTCTTGATTTGTCCAACCTAGCTCTCAGTGTCTCCAGGGCTTGACCACCATGTCCAACCTTCCTCACCAAACTTGGAAGTCAAATGACTGGAAGTCTTTTGGATCCGTCTGCAGTCTTCCTCTGCAGAAGCCTGCGGGGACCAGCAGGACTTAGATCAGCAAGAATGGAGAGAAGAGAGGAGAGGGATTTCAATCGTAGTTTCCTTCCATCTCTGTCACGCTGGGCAGTACAATCTCCCCTTCCAAGCTCCTGAATCCTCTCCTATCAGGGCATGTTCTGATTCAGTGCCTGACCCCATCCACCACACTGCAGTAGGGTTGAGGTGCTTTGAGACACTTGGCCAAACGCTGGGTCTCAGTTACACCCCCAGATAGCCAGAGTAACTCCAATGAGTTCAGGCAAGTTCCTCCGGACTGACCCTAGCGTAACAGAGCAGAATTTTGCAGTCTGCAGTGCGTTGGTCACTCTGGGGTCAGTTCATGGTCACTGTTGGGAAGCAGTGGTGCTGGCTTCAGGAACAATAACCCATTAGGGGAAAGGAATAAATACAACGTTCTCTGAAGGGACTTGCCCAGCCTCAGCCTCCCTGCACCGATCGGTGTCTCCTCTGAGAGACGCCTTTCCTGCCTACATTGCAAGCCTCTCCCTGGGGAGGGCGAGAGGTGGCCAGGCAGGGAAGGTCTGACTTCTGTTTCTGACTCTGCAGATGTGCCCTTGAGCTGTGGAAGGCCTTGGGTGAAGAACCCCAGCTCACCAGGGAGGTGCTGCGGCAGCTGCTGGACAAGCTCCAGCAGAGATGCCGGGAGGAGAAGAGCGGCCATGTGTCTCTGGCTGTAAGTGAGATTTGAGAGGTCACTTTGTGAACCCGTCACTGCAGGGAGGTTGGTGCATCTTTGTGTGTGTGTGTGTGTGTGTGTGTGTGTGTGTGTGTGTGTGTGTGTGTGTGTGTGTGTGTGTGTGTGTGTGTGTGTGTGTGTGTGTGTGTGTGAGCTTCACCCCTTCTGATCTTCAGGCCACAGCTCCACTACACAGTTCAGCTGACCTAACCTCCCTCGGCACACAGCCGCCACAGCAAGCCCATCCCTTGGGTGGGGCTGCACTTTGCGGCGTGTGTCAGCCAGGGCCGAGTCCGGGTGCCAGCAAAGGAAGCAGGGGCCTGGGGCAGCCAATAGAAAGTCGGGGCGGCACGTCCGGGTCTTCGGCGGTAATTCGGCAGCGGGTCCTTCATTCCCTCTCTTCCTCTTCAGCGCCACTTCGGGGGCAGCTCAATCGGGTTTTTCTTTTTTTTTTTTCCTTCTCCGCTTGGGGCAGCCAAAAAGCTGGAGCCAGCCCTGGTGCCAGCAGGGCACGTCCTCACCAGAAGCGCTTGTCGCGATTCCTCGGTCAGGGTGGGGCATTGCGGGAAGGCTCCTGAGGGTCAGTTGACGTAAAGGACACGGTGTCTACACTGACACTGCATCGACCGAACTGCATTGACTTGGACTCTCTGCCCCTTGTGGAGGTGGAGTTATGAATTTGGCACCCAGGGGCAGTTCTGCCAATGGGAAGGAAATTCCATAGTTAGGGTGATGCTGGGTGAGTGGCCTTGTGTTGACCTAACTCTGTCGTGTAGACCAGACCTTCGTGTGTCCTGGCCACCTCCAATCAAACCAAAGAGGTGTAAATAAAGTTTCCCCCAGGTAAAAGTTATAGATCTTAAGTGGTTTATCTGCTGGTACCCTGGCTCAGTCGTCTTCTGCTTTAGATGGCCCTTTCGTGAGCAGGTGCAGTTCGGGCGTCTCTTGGAAGTATCCAGGTTTCTGGCTTTGTAAACTGTGGCTAGAAATCTTCCCAGCATGGGATCTTGAGATGTCCAGTACTTTTGACTGGGCCAGAAACACTGGGCCTATGAGAACGCATCTCTTCAGGATGGTTTCAGCCCGTCCAGTCACGGCTGGAAAGCCAAAGCACAGGGTCTGCACCATTAAGAGAAATAACGGGGAATAACGTCACCCAGACTCTTCTGATCTTTCCATAGGGTTCCATCCTGCTTCCGTTCCAGGAATGGGGGAAGGTTCAGGAGCTTCCAAATGTCTCCTCCCCTCTCAGGAGCCAATCCTCTTTTGTAACACGCTGGAGAGGAAAGGAGACATGACAAAAGGACAATCGCGAATGGCAATGGGGGCAGGGGACAGATTGGGATAGTTGAGTGAAATGCTTTCCCCCCTCCAGGCCATGAAGACCATTTACGAGGTCCTTTTCCTTTGGGGATACCGAGAAGCCATCCTGGAAATGTTTCCCCAGCTCCTCATCCTCTGCGTCAGGCAAGTGCAGTATGTGATGGATCTGCACTTGCCAGGGACCGACATGGCCAGCGAGACATCCAGCCCCGAGGAGGGATCCAGCTGCCTCAGCCCCCTAAGGTAATGACTGAAAGGAAAAGGAAGAACAGATTTGTTCTGTTAAACACTTGGGGTCTGTTCATGGCCATCAGTGGTTCGGGTGCTGTCGTTGGCCCAGGCTCAGTTGGGTGCAGGTCTCTCTTGAGGGAAAAGGGTTGAGAGCCGTGTGTTCTTGTGAGTCACACTCGCTCATCTGACGCCGTCCACAGGCCAGCTGCTTTCCCCACACACTCAGGCAGCAGTCAAGTTTGTGCATCCAACCACATGTGCCACCCGCCAGAGGGTCAGTGCTTTCATCACTGTCTGCTGAGCAAATCTGGGGGCCTCCGTCCCCAAATGTGGACAGAGCCACACCGGCAGCACCTGGGGCCAGGCCCTGCAGGATCTCAGCCCCACAGGCAGGCAGGAGGAAGAGGGACCCGTTCGACTGGCTCTGTGGGCACAGTGAGGGGCTTCTATCTACACGGGAAAACCAGAGCGCCGGAAGACACCTCAGGTGGTGTAAACTGACATCGCTTTGCTCGCTTACACCAACGAAGGACCCGACCCCACATGCCCACTTGAGTCCTGTTACCTGTCACGGTAAAGAATCAAGTATTCAGCCACAGTGAGTGATGACACCAATCATCTTAAGAAGCGACATTGTCACTAATTGGTTAGAAACTCAATGAAACGGCAGTGTAGACAGGGCCCATTGGGCAGGGAAGCACCGTGATATCACACTGGATCTATCCTCGGGGAGGCTAGCTACTGCTGACCACGCTGTGTGTCCCAGGACTTCTGCAGAGTTGCCATGCCTGGGGCTGATCTCGTTGCCTGACACTGGTATTTGTTTCTCTTTAGCACGTCAGTGGAGGCTGTGAAGACTCTTTTCTCCATGCCCGGCTACTGGAAGGAATTTGCCATCATCCAGTTTCAGCAGGGTTGGGACACGATAGCCTCCAGATATTACTACTCACAGGGTGTTGGCCTGATTGCAAGGTAAGAGCCCAAAGTTTCCTCCTCACTGGGTCTCTCTTGGGAATGGGATTTCCGTGTGAAATATTCCTGTTCCACTCTCCTTACAATGTGTATGATAATCAAGTTGGGCCATTTCCAGCACAAATCCAGGTTTTCTCACCCCCCCCCACAAGTCACAAATCAACCCCCAGGGAAAGGGGTGTCTCCAGGCCTCATTGAGCGCCATGCAGAGACCCCTGGGACAGAAGATATACACTGTAAGGAGAGTGATCACTTTAGATAAGCTATTACCAGCAGGAGAGTGGGGTGGGAGGAGGTATTTTTTCATGCTTTGTGTGTATATAAAAAGATCTTCTACACTTTCCACACTATGCATCCGATGAAGTGAGCTGTAGCTCACGAAAGCTTATGCTCAAATAAATTGGTTAGTCTCTAAGGTGCCACAAGTACTCCTTTTCTTTAAGGGACTTTCTGTTCCATGTTCCAGAGCCATGATCGAGTGTGAGAACCCTCAGCTCCCTGCAGTTTTCAGAGAGGCACTCACCATCGTCCAGAGCGAGAGGGAGGAGGAGCAGAGAACGATCGCCATGGCTTTCTGTATTGAGGTGAGATTCATTAGTTGACAGGCACAAGGGAGCTTTCTGGAGAGCAGCTCAGGCCAGTAAGCTCTGGGGCACATTGTCAGCAGCTCAGCAGCCTTACCGCCAGCTAGCTCCTCTCCGCACAAAGATGGTTGTGGGGCATGGCAAAGAGAGGGAGGGGGAGACAGGGTGAGATTGCTCCTGGCTGGATGTGCCTCGATGGGATTATGGGGCAAGAGGGGATGTTTCTCCAGTGCCCCAAGGCCTTGCTTCTCTCCTCACCTTTTCCTGGGGTTGTGCTTTTCTTCTGTCCCAGGGGTCTCTGCATGGCGCTCAATGAGGCCTGGAGACGCCCCTTTCCCTGGGGGTTGATTTGTGATTTGTGCATGAGTCCAACTTTTGGGAATGAACCAACTGAAACAGCAGCAACTGGCTCCCTAAGCACCAGAGACTTTGGGTGGGAGTAAGTGGCCCTTTGGTAAAGACGACTGTCTAGGGCAGAGACCCCACAGGAAGACCTCTGTTCCTCAACCTGATGTTGATTTGGCTCTTTCCAGTTTCTCCAGAGTCCTTCCATTGAGACAGTGCTGACAAAATCAGAGCTCCGGGCGCAGCTCATGGAATGGAGCAAAGACACAAATCCCGTCATACGTAAGCTCAGTCTGCGAGGCCTTGGCAGTATTGTGTTCCAGCCAGAAAAGGTAAGAGGCGTGGATTGCCCAGGGGACCGAGGAAGCCGATGTCTCTCAGATAGCTCGGAAATGAGAGCCAGATCCCCACACAAGCCTTGTTGTTTAACACACAGCCCTCAAATGGTGGAGTTGCTTTCCTGAGCAAATCAAAGCATGACGTGCTCCCTGCTCCCATGAGCTGAGCCCTGATTGCAGATGGGATGCAATGGGGGAGGTGTGGTGATCAAAGACAAAGGTTACAGTGAGCAGCGGGCACAGAGTGACAGGAGAACGACTTTCTGCCCCGTTGGGGGGCTGTGCCATCCGTGGTTTCTCCTAGGTGGGAGTGGTCCAGCATGTGCTCCAGGCTGTCACCCTGGAAAGTAATGAGTTGCCTTCTTCATTCCTGCAGGTGAGATGGTTACAGGCCCAGCTGCCAGGAACCGTGGCCAGGTTTTGTGACCGGGATGGAGGGTGTGTCAAGGAGGCCATGCAGAAAGCTGGAGACATCATCTACCTCCTCAAGAGGGAGGGGCTTGGCTCCATCTCCCAGGACATCGCAGTCAGCCTTCGCCCCTTCATTGATGACGTAAGGCTTGGAACCCCAGGAGAAGCCCATGCCCCCCCTCCACCTGTCTCTGATGCCCTTGTCTCTCTCTCCCCATCTCCTTGGCTCCCGCCCCTCAGGCCTGCCATGGAGCCTCCAAGGAGCGCCCCCGCCATGGGTGGGGAATCTCCTGCTGAGCCACCTCCCTGTCAGAGCTCTTCTCGCCAAAGCTCAGCCTCAGCGCCATGCTCCCAGCCCCTGCTGCAGCCTGGCCTGGGGGAGAGGGGGCCTGGCCCTGGGCAGATGACCAGCTGTCTGGAGAACACAGGCCCCCAAAGAGGTGGAGATTCTCAGCAGGAAAGAGGTGGGTCGGGAATGGCCCGGCTCTCGGGGGCACCGAAGAGCAAAAGAAATGCTGTGTTTTGTAGCAGCGCATCCCTGCAAGGCTCCAGCAGCGGCTTCTCCCCTTCCCCAGACCAGTCTCCAGCAGACTTCCCTCCCTCTCCCCAAATCTTCTCGGGTTCTGGGATTCTGGGCTCTCCAGACAGAAACTGCCTCTGGGACACCCTGGGGCTGCGCTGTCCCGCACAGGGTCTCAGGCCTTGCACAAGATGTTTATGGCGCTGGCCTGGTGTCCGCCCTGCTCCCGCCAGCCAAGTCAGTTCACACAGGGGGAACCGGAGCAGCGGGCGGATTATGACTCTGTCGCGTTCTGCTCTGATCCTGCCTGGCTTTAACTGGGGGTCCCCACCCCCTGTGTGTCATTGCCAGGAGAGGGGCAGTGTGCGCTCAGCTGCCATTTCACTGCTTGGCAACGTGGTGAGCAGGGTGCAGGACCCAGACAAACCCCTCGTGCAGCAGGAAATCATCCACTGCTTGCTCCCGCTGCTGCTGCATCTTGCAGACCAGGAGGAGAGTGTGACACTGGTAAGTGCCACGGTCATTATTTCCTTCAGACAAAGAGCCAGAATCCCTTGGGGCCCCCACTCCAGTCATCGCCAGAGCCCCTTGCCCAAGCAGAGTCTTCTCCTCCCGGCTTCACTCCATGCTGGAGCCTCGTGCCTCATCCATCCTCACAGCACAGAGCACAAGGGGTGGAGAAGGTCCAGTGTCCCCCACACTATCCCTCTCGCAGTGAGAACCCTCTTGGTCTCCCTTCTCTTGCAGCGATGTAAACTGACGCTCTTCCGCTGCGCAATGTTTCTCGGCTGGGCTCATTTGAAGAGGCTGTTCCGCAGCATGGCCTGGGATGGCTCCTCACAGCTCTTGAAGTGTGTCGGGAAGTGCTTGGTAGGTGAATTCCTTGTGCCTTGAGAGGGGTGAATGGGGACTTGAGGGAGACCTTTCGAACCCCACAGCCTGAGTACCCATCCGCTTCGGTCGGGTTGCAAGACGCTATTCCAGGCTCTCTGCTGGTTCATTTCTGCAGGAGTTACAATCCGTTCACATTTTTGACATTTTTCTCCACAACTGTCAGACCTCCAAACTTTTGTCTTTTCAAATGAAAGCGGAGGTTCTGGAGAACACAACAGTGACTTCAGAGAGGTGCTGCTCTGGTGTATGGGTTCGTATTGGCGGTTGCCATGGCCTGGCTATATGTTTTGGCTTTCCTGGACTATTCGCTGTGTGGAGAACATGTCATTTGTATATTGTGCATTTCTTCCTTCTTTCTTTCCAGATGCAGAACAACAAGAGCCACATCCCCAAATTCCTGTTCCAGGCCCTAGAGTACCTGGAAAGCTCCCAGACAACAATACGACACTCTGCAGCCTTGTTCATTGGTAAGCAGAGGAAATTCACTTGAGCTTTCTTAAATGTTTCCTTCAAAGCCCTTTTCTAGA
Organism: Natator depressus; assembly: GCF_965152275.1. Taxonomy (NCBI): domain Eukaryota; kingdom Metazoa; phylum Chordata; order Testudines; family Cheloniidae; genus Natator; species Natator depressus. Next base: position 73,495,471 of record NC_134244.1, on the reverse strand, counting down.
CGGCTGCTCTGTTCCCTCCGACAGCACCAGAATCCTACAACGGGGTGTCTGTGTGTGTGTGTGTGTGAGAGAGAGAGAATTAACATGTATTCCAAGATGAAGGGAGCAACTTAGCTGTATCAACTGCACCAACTTCCCCTGCCCCAACAGCTCTTTGGCTGCGCCTCGGGGAGATTGAATTCGCATCATGCTGGTTTGATGTGAATTCAATCTCCTTTGGAAATCAGCTTCTCAGTCACTGCTGGGCATCTGATGCTTTATCTAATGTGCTTTGTGAACAGATGTAAGGAATGTATTTAATTTCCGAAGGGCTGTCTTGGGGGAATGGCTGCATCCTTAGCAGTTTTCAGCGAAGGATTTGAAAAGTAATGAGATGCACTGTATTCATTGTATGTCTAGGAAATACTATCCGCCATTACTACAATTTGTTGTCTGAAACAGTGAATGAAGATGGCATCTCCCGCCTGTATGAAGGTAAGGAAATACCTCTGTGTGTTTGTGCCTCTGTGGGAAGTACAGGGGTGCAGCACAGGGCCCGAACACAGGTTTGAATGTGGACACAGGTCCCTCTCTGTCTAAGAACAGCGTTTAAGGAAGAAGGATGGTCATGCGAGCTTCATCGAGGTACCACAATATGTGTATGGGAGCAGGGGAATTCCATCTCTAGCTCCTAGTGTAGACATAACCTTAAAGCTGTGTGGGGAAAGTGTCTTCATAAAGGTCTGAAAGTCTGTAATGGAAGGCCTGACAGAATTGAAAAGAGCCGTTGTTATTAAGGATGATGATGATGATGACAATTACCCTCATCACCTGCCCTCCCTGGAATGGAGTGATTGCAGGCCAGGGAGATTCACTCCGAGATTGGTTATCAGCTCCTAGGAAATCCCATGAGGGCACATGGGAAACACTTGTCCCTGTGATCTCTTCAGGAATGAAGGCACAGGGCCACAAAGGATTTCAGTAGACATTAGGAGCCTAAATCCCTTTGTGGATCTTGGCCTAAATGTTGGATGGTTTAATGTCGCTGCAGCTGTCGCTTTCCTGTTCCATCGAAAGAACAAGTGCCCCCAACCGTCTGTGTGTAGGGGTGTGTGTAGGGGTGTAGGCCGGCGGAGGGGGAAGTGACAAGAATGGGGTCTCCTCTCTGTCCAGAGCTATTTTGGGAGGAGCGGAGTTGTTGCTCTTGTGCCCTTAGACTCTGGGGGAGCGAATAGCAGGGGGCAATGGCCATCGGGAGTGGAGGATTCCTAGGCACCAGGCACATCAGCACCAGGGGCTTTTCAACCCGTTACCTCTTGGTTTCAGCTTTTCAGGAAGTGCCTTTGAAATCTGACAGGACCACGTGGGACATCCTCAACAGACATTACAAATGGTTGCAGAAGCTTGTAAATCTCGTGTCGGGTTCTGCAGTTGACTAGGGAACCGGGACCGACACAGAAGAGCTCTTTGCCCTGCTATGGTACGTACACCAGACGCTTATCAGCTTTTTGGTGTCCCTAGCCTCTGATTGCCAGAAACTAGGAATTAGGCAACAGGGCATAGATCACTGGATGAGTCTTGTCTGTTGATTCCCTCTGGGGCACCTGGCAGTGGCCACTGTCAGAAGACAGGATACTGGGCTAGATGGACCTTTCCTCTGACCCAGTCTGGCCTTTCTTATGTTTGGAACCGGGGCTGAACAACAAGGTGGATATTGGCAGATGACACAAAATTATGCAGATTAATCAGCCTAGAGAAGACTTTGAAGAAGTTCAAAGGGATCTAATCAAGCCATGTCACCGGGCAGCGCAATGGCAGATGAAAACCAGTGCTGACCAAGGCAGGGCCATACACATGGAAAGCGGTGAGGTGAACGACTCCTCCATATCGCTGGTGTCAGAAGCCAAAGCACGGCTGGGTGGGCCCAGTGGTTGGAGCAGGGTCGCTGGGGCTGCGTGCTCAGAGTGGTGGAGGTCGAGCCAAGGGGAGCCAAGGGTTGGAGCCGGAGTCAGGAGTCAAGAGCAGGATTGGAACAGGCTGGGGAGTAGGGCCAGGGCCGGATTAACAATTCCCGGCCAATGGGAGCTGCTGGGGGAGGTACGCGGGGCGGGGCAGAGCTGACAGGCAAGAGCAGCCCCCGGGCAGAGGTTCCCGGTGAGGTGCTGGTCGCGGCGACGTGGCTGGGGGGGCAGACAAGAAGGGCAGTACGTGGAGCCGCCTCGCCCGCACCCCAGCCAGGCAGAGCCGGCCCGGCTGGAACGCAGCACACAGGGGCTTTGGTGGCTGCAGCTCGGGCCCCCCTAAGCCCTGCTCCTTTCCTGAGTGCACCATTGCCCCACTTCTGCCCCATTCCCACACACTGTTACAGGGCAGCACCCTGGAGCTGATCTCTGACATCTCTCTCCCTAGAATGAAGTCACTGCAGAGTCAGGACAACCCCACCTTTGGGCACCATGTAGGACATCTCACCCCACCACACAGAGCCCGACATTCACACAGCTTCTCGCATGTGATTCCCTCACTCATCAGAGCCAGGCGGAGAGAGGAGAAATTCTCCCAGACTCCCTTTAACCATTGCCAGCCCCCAGGGTAGTGGAGGTTGCGGGGGGTTGGGTGCTCTCTTTAAGAAATGCCAGCTCTCAGGGAAGTTGCAAATGAATATTGGCAAAGTGGGGTGGTTTTGTGCTGTGGAAAACTACCCTGCTTGAAGGGTTTGTTTTTCTAATTTGTGCTCCTGCCCTTTCTCCCTCTTCCAGACATCTGGAGGCCAACAGGAGCCAACTGAGCCCACCACTGATCCCATCTCTTGTGCGATGGCAAAGCAGCTGTTGCATGGGAAGGAGGAGAGAGAAGAGGCCGAGCAGCGTGTGCCGGGGTGAACCAGCCCCACATAACCCCACAGTCTAGGCGGAGGAAGCCAAGCCCCTCCCCAGCCCTGCCGGACACGCTACAACTGGAGCACCAGTGTGAAAGGGAGCAGCTCAGCTCACGCTAGGCAGAGCGCCGAAAATGGAGGATGCACATTGTAGGCTCCAGTCCAGAAGCAGCTGAAGCCCCTGACTGCAGAGCCCCGAGGCGCCGAGACCCAGCCGCACCCCCGGGGGCCTGCAGACGTGCAAGGGAGATCGGAGTGTCTGGGAGTTTCCCACGCCGGGAGCCCAGAGACCCCCAGCCCGTGGCCTAGAGACTTCTCCTCTGAAGTAACCTGGGTGAACGAGCCATTGTCATGCTGAGTGACGTCAGCATGTTCTGGTTGGATCCCCACTGACTCAACGGCAAACACATTGGCCACGGACAAGGCCCTGGGCTAGGGCAAGGGGGAGTAAGGAGAGTCTGGGTCTCCCTGCCCTGGCTGCCATCCATCCTCGGGTGGCTGCCCACGTCCCCATTGCGCCACTAGACTGCACGGCCCCAAGAGGAGGGGCAACCATCTTGTCTCTGAACTCTCAGCCACACAGCCCTGCATTGAAGGGCAGCCGCACGGACTCTGGTCGCTGGGCCACACAGCCCCGACGGAGAGGGCGGCCGCACGGACTCTGGTCACTGGGCCACACAGCCCTGGATGGAGAGGGCAGCCGCACGGACTCTGGTCGTTGGGCCACGCAGCCCCGACGGAGAGGGCGGCCGCACGGACTCTGGCTGTTGGGCCACACAGCCCCGGACGGAGAGGGCGGCCGCACGGACTCTGGTCATTGGGCCACACAGCCCCGGACGGAGAGGGCGGCCGCACGGACTCTGGTCTTTGGGGCACACAGCCCCGACGGAGAGGGCAGCCGCACGGACTCTGGCCGTTGGGCCACACAGCCCTGGATGGAGAGGGCGGCCACACGGACTCTGGCCGTTGGGCCACACAGCCCTGGATGGAGAGGGCAGCCGCACGGACTCTGGTCGTTGGGCCATGCAGCCCTGACGGAGAGGGCGGCCGCACGGACTCTGGCCGTTGGGCCACACAGCCCTGGATGGAGAGGGCAGCCGCACGGACTCTGGTCGCTGGGCCACGCAGCCCCGACGGAGAGGGCGGCCGCACGGACTCTGGCCGTTGGGCCACACAGCCCCGGACGGAGAGGGCGGCCGCACGGACTCTGGTCGTTGGGCCACACAGCCCCGGACGGAGAGGGCGGCCGCACGGACTCTGGTCTTTGGGGCACACAGCCCCGACGGAGAGGGCGGCCGCACGGACTCTGGCCGTTGGGCCACACAGCCCTGGATGGAGAGGGCGGCCGCACGGACTCTGGTCGTTGGGCCACACAGCCCCGATGGAGAGGGCGGCCGCACGGACTCTGGTCGTTGGGCCACACAGCCCTGGACGGAGAGGGCGTCCGCACGGACTCTGGTCATTGGGCCACACAGCCCCGACGGAGAGGGCGGCCGCACGGACTCTGGCCGTTGGGCCACACAGCCCCGGACGGAGAGGGCGGCCGCACGGACTGTGGTCGTTGGGCCACACAGCCCCGGACGGAGAGGGCGGCCGCACGGACTCTGGTCTTTGGGGCACACAGCCCCGATGGAGAGGGCGGCCGCACGGACTCTGGTCGTTGGGCCACACAGCCCTGGATGGAGCGGGCGGCCGCATGGACCCTGGGCGTTGGGCTACACACCCCTGAGTGGGAGGGCAGCCATTTTTGCTCTGGCCATAAGGCCAAACCACCCTGAGGCTAAGGACAGTTATTTAGTTTCACCCATGGGACCTCACCCCGTCACCCCTAAGGCATCTCTCATCTGTCACCATAAGACCCACACTATGATATAAGATTTTCGGGGTCAGGATGCAAATATGAGTAGAAGCAAGGAGTGGCATGTGACCCCTCTAAGAGCTCCTGCCACTCCTCTACCAATCTGGGGGTGTTTTATCTCCATCCATCTGCCTCAGGAATGGATTTGAGCAATGGGGGAAAGTTCTGGGGCAGAGTGACCCATCCGGAAGTGGGTCATGTGACCCCTCCGAGAGCTCCTCCCAGTTGGGTTGAGCCTCATCCCCTTAGGACCAGCCAGAGAGGGGATTTCACCAAATAGGGTAAGTGCTGTGGTGGGGTGACCTGCCCGCAAGAGGGGCCCATCACCGCTCCATGAAATCCCCCCACCGTCCTCTACTAATCGGTCAGGGTTTCACACACCCCTTAGGCCATCCCAGAAGGGAAACGTACCGATCAGAATAGGCAGTGCCCGAAGGTCTAGGCCAGAAGCCGCCGATCTCTGGAGCTCCATGTTTGCGTGGCTGGCAGCATCCTCCTGGAAGTCGCAACTCAACACTGCGTGGAAGAGCCCGTCTCGTTCCAAGGTTGTCTTTTGCAGAAATCGTGGCCTAGGCCTTCGGGCTAAACCTGTTCTGGATTGGTACACGTTTCCCTTCTGAGATGGCCTAAGGTGGGAGTGAAACCCTCTCCAACTGGGAGAGGGCGCTGTGGGGACTTTTTAGGGACCACGGAATCCTGTTGTGGGCAGCTCACTCCACTGCGGCACTTCCCGTATTTGGTCAAATCCCCTCTCGGGGTGGTCCTACAGAGCTGACGCCCACTTCAATTGGTAGAGGACAGAGGGAGGAGTTCTCAGAGGGGAGATACAACCCCCTTCTGCATGGGTCACCCTGCCCCGCAACGTCCCCTGATTGGTCAAATGCAGTCAAAGGCAAGCTCTGCTTGATGAGTTTACAGAGGGGACTATGTGGGAAGAATTTACTGTAAGATTCCCCGCATCTTCTGAATGGGGTTTAGGTTCTGCCCTCTTTAAAGGAAGGAAAAATCCTGACAGGTGATCCTATGGGGCTGAAACCCACTGTGATGAGTTAATAATCTGTCCTCTTCACCACTCTAGGATGGAGTCTGGGGTGCAAGCTCTGGGATGGAGTTTGGGTACTGGGTGCAGGCTCCGGGCTGGGGCACAGGGTGGGGGTGCAGGATGGGTGGAGGGGTGCAGGCTCTGGGAGGGAGTTTGGGGATGGGAGGGGCTGCGGAGGGAGGGGATGCAGGCTCTGGAACGGAGTTTGGTTGTAGGCTCTGGGCTGGGGTAAGGGGTGGGGGTGTAGGAGGGAGTTCGGGTGCAGGAGGGGGGGTGTGGGAAGGGGGTGGGGGTGCAGGCTGTGGGATGGAGTTTGGGTGCTGGGTGCAGGCTCTGGGCTGGGGCAGGGAGAACCGCAATTAACTCATGCAATTAACTCAAAAAAATTAATCACAATTAAAAAAATTAAAACTGCAATTTATCATGGTTAATTTTTTAATTGTGATTTTTTTAGTTATGATTGATCACACTGTTAAACATTGAATACCAATTGAAATTTATTAAAGATTTTGGGGTGTTTTTCTACTTTTTTCAAATATATTGATGTCCATTACAACACAGAATACAGGGCTCCCTTTCTAGGATGATTCTTTACAAATATTTACACTGTCAAAGTAATAAAAGAAAGAGCCTTTTTCAGTTCCCCTCATAAAAGTGCTGCAGTGCAAGCTCTTGACCGTGAAAGTGCAACTTACAAATGTAGATTTTTTGTTTTGTTCCAGAACTGCACTCAAAAGGAAAACAATGTAAACGTTTAGAGCCTACAAGGCCACCGGACACTGAGAAGAGGCGTTCGCATGGCACTTTTGTAGCCAGCATTGCATGGTAGTTATGTGCCAGGGATGCTAAACATTCATATGCCCCTGCATGCTTTTGCCACCATTCCAGAGGACATGCTTCCATGCTGATGATACTCGTTAAAAAAAAGTAATGTGTGAATTAAATTGGTGACTCAGCTCCTTGGGGGAGAATTGTCTGTCTCCTGCTCTGTTTTACCTGCACTCTGCCACAGATTTCATCTCCTAGCCATCTCAGATGATGACCCAACACGTGGTGTTCGTTTTAAGAACACTTTCACTGCAGATCTGACAAAAGGCCAAGAAGGACCAATGTGAGATTTCTAAAGATAGCCACAGGATTTGACCCAAGAGTTAAGAGTCTGAAACTGGACTCCAAAATTTGAGCGGGATGAGGTGTGGCGCATGCTTTCAGAAGTCTGAAAAGAGCAACACGCCAATGTGGAAACGACAAGATCCAAACCACCGAACAAGAAAATCAACCTTCCGCTGGTGACATCTCAATCTGTCATCAACACGGACGCATGACCTCTGGAATGGTGGTTGAAACGCGAAGGGACGTATGATTCTTCAGCACATCTGGGCTGTCAATATCCTGCGATGCCAGCTACAACAGTGCCCTGTGAATGCCTGGTCTCCCTTTTAGGTGACACTGTAAACGAGAAGTGGGCAACATGAGCTCCTGCAAATGTCAACAAACCTGTTTGTCTGAGCGACTGGCTGAACAAGTAGTAGGACTGAGTGGGCTTGTGGCCTTTCAAGTTTTTCATCGTTTTATCTTTGAATGCAGTTATTCCACTTCTGTTACGTGTGAAAAATGCAGACTTTTCTTCCCCATAATTACAGCACTTACTCCTCGACGACATTTGCTGACTGGCTTTAGCAAGAATCATGAAAAATGGGTCTTCACACAGTTAGCACTGACTGTCAGCCCCTGCCATGTCGTGATACCGTTCAAAGCCCCATACACTGGTTTGAGGAAGGTATTTTAGTGCTTGTAGGCCCGGAATGTATTCAGCTGATTTTTAGAGCCCGTTAGACTTTTGGTACGTTTTTCAAAAGCATCTGTTTAAAATAATGTAGGTCTGGGATCGGGCACCTGACAACACAGATGGGGGCCTAGTGGGTTTTTCAAAATAGGTTAGGCACCAGGGGCTAGCTCCACAAAAATATTGAGGTGGGCTTGGCTGCTACTTTCACTTTAGCTACCTAAATCTGACACTGAGATGCTGCCGATCCTCAACCCCCCCCAGCTATGGCCTAAATGTAAGGGGACTGTTGCCCCCTTACTAACAGTCAGTGGGGGTGTTTTGGTTGGCTAGCTCCCAGTCCTAAAAGGGGGAAGGGTCGATGGGAAACCAGGACCCTGAGACTGATAGTCCCAAGGAACAATGGGGAGAGGCCAACACGCCAGGTCAGCCTGAATGACAGGGCGAGAAGGCTAATGAGGGAGTCAGGAGGCCAGGGGGGGTCCCGTCCTCCGTGTGAGCAGAGAAAGCAGGGGCCCGAGCTGAGCTGGGGGGAAGAGCTGTGCCGATCCAGGGGGACCAGTAAAGCAGACCAGAGAGAGCAGACCTGTGCTGAGAGCAACCAGAGCCAGAGGGGCCAGAGAAGCAGCCCAGGGATCTGGGGGCAGAGCAGGAACCGTGCAGAGACCGAGTGGTGGGGCTGGGGCGGGAGCAGTCCGGAGCTGGGTGCGGTGAGCAGCTGGGGAGAGCGAGGGGGACCCTGGGCAGCGGGCCCCGCACAGGGAGACGTCTCAGCCCAGAGGCTCTGCAGGCCAGGCTTGGATCGTAACCCGACAGGGCGGGGGCGACACTGGGCAGAAGGGTCCTGCCACTTCGAGCATGAGAGCGTGTGGCCACCACCAGAGCAAGGGTCCGACCCGCAGCATCCCTGCAGCACGCCCAGGGCCGGAGAAGAGGCCTGGGACTCACAAGGAACAGACTGTGAACTGCCCTGACGTTCCAGAGACCCTGTTTGTGATGTTCCCTGCCACAGAGCGGGGTGATGCGTTTCCTTTCACGTTTCCCATTATTCCTTATTCTTTTTAAAATTAATTGTTGATTAAATAACTTGCATTTTCTTTAAATTGTATGTAATGGTCAGTGGGTCAGAGAAGTGCCCAGTGCAGAGAGTACCCCGGAGTGGGGACACCCTAGCCCCTGTCTTAGGTGGCCACAGCAAGGTTGGGGGTCGAGCCCCCCAGGAATCCTGGGCCCAGCCTGGTTGGGGTTACGAGGACTCTGCCAGACAGGAGAGTGGAAGGGGAGTCCTCGAGGGCAGGGAGCCCACTGGGTAAAGGCAGTGGGAGCGAGGACTCAGATCCTTTCGCTAGTCCACTTCACCGGGGTCGTGCAGAAGCCAGGAAAGTTCCCCACAAGAGCGGGAAGTGTTCCCCCGCTTACAGGAAGAAGGAGGTGCCTGAAAGTAGGACCCACAAAACCCAGCGTGCGAGGCATCTCCACACCGACGCTAACCAACGGGAAAGGCCGATGGGAGGGGTGTGCCCTGAGCCCCAGCCCTCTCTGGATCTCAGGTTACGAGGTCTGGCTTGGAGAGAGGTACCTCCCCTGGCTCCCGCCGGCCCAGCTTTCCCCCACCTCCTGCCCTGCCCTCCCCTGTCCCAGCCGTACCTGGCTCCAGCCCGGCCCTGCCGCGGGGTGGGACCAATACTGCTGCCAAGGCCGTCCCGAGGGGGGTGCGGGCCCGGGGCAACCCCCCCTCCGCCCCAGACCCCGCCGCACTCCACCTCTTCCCCCAAGACCCTGCCTCCTTCCGCCCCTGAAGCAGCAAGAAGAATCCCATACATTGCATTGATGGTGACTTATTTGCCTGATTTGAAAAGAGACCAAAAGGACCTGAGTCTCCTCACTGTCGATAGCCCCCCGCTTGGCCAACCAGCACCGAGACGCTGAGGGGCCGGCGGCTGAGAGGTCTCACCAGAGGTCCCACAGGACGGCCCAGGTCACCATCAGAGGGGATCGCTCTCAGATCCAGAGCCACCTCTTTGTGAGGACCTCCCGCGATGAGAGCAACCCGCCCTTGCCCACCCTCCACACACACACCCCTCCTTGGTAGAGGGAGGGAAACAGGGAAAAAAGAAGCAAGAGAAGAGGAGAAAGGAGGGAGGAAAGAGGAAAAGGGAAACCAAAAAAGGATAAACCCCAAGGTCCCCAATGTTTCCAAGCATCAAAGTGCTCGGTAGGAAATCAAATTCTGCCCCCTTAAGCCAGTGTTTTCTGTGCCGAGAATTCTGCCTGCAGCAGGTGCATCAGACCCAACAGGTTCCAAACCTCTCGGAGCCTCTGACCTTGTCCAAGGGAAGTTCGTTTAAGGGCACAACCAGGGGTAGGAAAGGAGAAAACTCCACACAGGCTCCTCCTCATGCTACGACGTGAATCCTAATTCTCTCCCCGTCCTCGAGGGGAGACCTGGCGAAGGAGACGTGCGGCTGCAAAGCCGGGGGGGTCTCAGCGACTGCCCTGGCCCTGCACCTCGGCCCTGCCCCGCTGATGTCGGGGTCTCTCTGTGAGGTCACCCCCTCCCCACCACCTTTGCCCAATGGGCTGAGGTCCTGCAAAAGGCCTTTGTGATGTCACTGCCCCCCCTCCCCTCCCCTCCCAGCTGATGTCCTGCCCCTGCCCAGCCTCTGTGGAGCTTGGAGTTGTTGCCCCCGGATCTCCGCACTCAATGACTGGTGAGTCTGGGGGTGGAGCCGGCTATACAATAAAACACCAGTTTTTCATAAATTAGTCGACTTAAGGCCAGAAGGGACCATTGGAGCATCTCATATGACGCCCTGCATCTCCCAGCCCTCCCGTGTATCACAAGAGCTGCTTTTTGATGAAAGCACCTTCCCGAAAGGCATCTAGTCTTCATTGGAAGACATCAAGAGATGGAGAATCCATCACTTCTCTTGGCAGTTTGTTCCAGTGATGAGTCGCCCTCCCTCTTACAAATCTCTGCCTTGCTCTAAGGAGAATTTTTCTGATTTCTGCTTCCAGCCATTGGTTCTTGTTCTGCCTTTCTTTGCAAGACTAAAGAGCCCTTTAAATACTTGCTGTTTTCTCTCAGCGAAGGCACTTGCAGGCTGCCATCAGCTCACCTCTCCATCTTTTTAAAAACTAAACAGACTGAGTTTTTCAATCCCTCCTTATAAGTCTTCTCCATCCCTCAAATATGGCTCTTTTCTGCACCCTCTCCAATTTTTTTTAACATTATTTTTGAAATGTGGACACCAGAACAGGATGCAGTATTCCAGTGTCAGTCTCCCCACTGCTGAATCACCTCCCTTTCCATCCTCTGTTTATCTATCCATGGATGGCGTCACGGACTCACAGGACTTGTGCTCTCTCTCAGCCTCGTACAGTCCTTGAGAGGAACCCCCTTCAGTGTGACAACCCTTCTCGGAGATCCACTCTCTCGAGGGTTAAGCCGTAGGCCCTTCCGCCTCCTGGAACCCCTCTTCTCTGAGCCTTGAGCATGCCTGTCTGCCGTGGGCCCCCTCAGGGAGTCCCCTCACTCTGGACCCCTGGGGCCTCTACTCCCAGAGGGAAGAACGCAACCCTGATCCCGAGACTGCCGTGAATCTCAGCCAGCGTAAAAGAGAGGGGTTTATTGAGCATCTGAACACAGCACAGGAAACTCTCAGGGCCTCAGGCCTAACCTCCCTCAGCACAGTCCATCTAGGTCTCTCCTGCACCCGTGTGGGCTCTGGCTGCTTTCTCTCCCCAGTCCAGAAGCCCCCTCTTTCCAGCTAAGCGTCCGATATCAGCTTCCCACAAGCCTGTGTCCTTTGTCTTCTGTCCCAGGTAAACAGGCTGCCTGGGTCTCCTCTATCTCAGCCTCTCCTCTCCTCCCTCTTTTCTTTCCCCTGGCTGGAAGCAGTCACCGGGTCTTCTCTCCTCAGCCCATTGTCCTACTACTGGCCCGACCTGGCTGTGACTTCCAAGCTGGGCCTCCCGCTCACCAGTCGCTGGGGTATCCATTCTCCAGGCCTTTGCCTGAGGGCCCAACTGACAGGCGAGATCACCGCTGGTCCTCTGTAACAACAAACTACCTCTCCCACCAGTGCCACCTCGTTAAACAAACAGCACCCAGGGAAACTGAGTCCCACACGCGGCATGCAAACCATTGAAAAACCAAGAAAATCCCCCCGTCATCACCGATGGCTTTGGCCCTGTTCCCCACAGCATCGCACCGGGAGCGGATGTTAAGCGGCTCGCCCGGTATGACACCTAAATCCTTGACAGAGTCACGGCTTCCCGGAGTACAGTTCCCCCTCGGTGGCCTGCCTGCTCTGTCCTGCTGCCCGCTCCCACTGCGCCAAGAGGGGACCCGGTGACTGGAGCTGCTGTGGTTGTGTGAGAGCGCCGGGCTGAGACCAAAGGGCACCTCCGTTCTGGAACAGAGGGGTCTGGCCGGTAGGCGCAATCGCCCCCGGTTTGGGGCACAGAAGGGGCTGTGGCTGGCAGCAGCTTGAAGCCCGTCCCCCAGCTGCGCTAGGCACTGTTTGAATGAATGCAACGTCCGTGTCACATACGGGCTCCTGGTGCTCGGTCGGAAGCACGAACTGCCTCAGAGTTCTCTGTTTGCAAGGTCGGTGCCAGGAGATTAGAGAGACAAGGCGGGGAGGGGATCTCTTTCATTCTCCAACTTCTGCTGGGGAGAGACCAGCCTTCGAGCTCCACAGAGCTCGTCCTCAGTCCCTGGTCTCTCTCCCCAGCAGAAGCGGGTCCAATAAACCATATGACCTCCCCGGCCTGGTCTCTCGGTGTTTTCTGCTCCCATGGGCATGGCTGGGAAGGGCCACAGGGCTCAGCAGGCTCAGGGAGAAACCTCAGCTCCACTGGAGACAGGAGGGGAGCAAACCTCACAATCCGTGTGGTCACTGCAGGTCTGTGCAACTGCCCCCTCCTCCCTCAGTGGCAGTCTGTGGGGGAGGTCTAGGGTGGCCAGATGTCCCGATTTTAGAGGGACAGTCCCGATTTTGGGGTCTTTTTCTTATATAGGCTCCGATTACCTCCCATCCCTGTCCCGATTTTTCACACTTGCTGTCTGGTCACCCGAGGGAGGTCTGGCAGCCCCCTCCCCAGCCACAGTCCGTGCGTGCCCAGCAGTCTGTGTGTGTCTCAGCAGCCCCCTGCTCACTCCCACGTGGAGCCCAGATCGGGGTGGGCTGGGCCTCTGGTTTGTTTGATCCCTGAAGGGTTTTCTGGGCACTAACTGGGACCCCAAGTTTCTCCTAATTTGAGGAAATCCCTGTGAAAACTCACCTTTTCCGGGGGTGTGTTTCACACCCTCCACCAGAGTCGTTCCCCATTCTTTCTCCAGTTCAGCTGGCAGCAGGTCTCGTGCGAGGGGCGGGGGAGAGCTGAGATTTCAGGCTGCCGTGTTATGGCGGGATTGCTGCGATTAACTGGCTGAACGTGCTAATTCTGAGGACGAAACGGGGAAAGGGGCAGAGATCGAGAGTCAGGGAGTGAAATGGAGAAAATACAGGAAGCATTTCTAGCAAGGATGAAGTGCAATGACCAGAATCCAGAATATTCTCTGCACCCCTTGTCTAACTCTGGGCCCGATTCTCTTCCGCATTGACGGCCTTTCCGTGTCTCTGGCCGTGTCTGGAGGGCTTTATGCCCCGTCCAGCCCCTTCACACTGCCAGGAAGGGAAAGGTGTGATGGAATCTTCGCCCAAAGAAGAACCAGGCCCTGTGTCACCTTCATGCTGGGTTTCAGATGACCCCGAGAAGTTGGGGGGCCACCGGCGCCTAGAGCATGGCCCTGCCACAGAGGCCCCGCCCCCGGTCATCCTCTTCCCCCGAGGCCCCGCCCACCCACTGTTCACTCCTCTGGCCCCCGAGGTCCCCCTACCTGCCCCTCGCTCCTCTCCGCCTCTTCCCCCAAGACTCCACTCACCCCCTGCTTGCTCCTTTCTGCCCCTTTCCCCGAAGGGGGGCTACCGGGGGGCCATGGGGCCAGGCACCCGTCCCTTTTCTCTGTCTTCGGTGAGCGGGGGGCCGTGGGGTCCTTGGGGAAGGAGGTGGAGCAGGACAGGAAGAGGCACGAGACGACGGGGCCGCGGGGGAAAAGGCCGAGGGGGGGTGGGGCGCAGGTCTTGGGGGAAGGGGCGGAGGGGGGATGGGAAGAGGCAGAGCAAGAGCAGGGCATCGGGCTAAGAGGCAGAGGGGAGCGGGGTGCAGGCGGGGCCCCCACTTCTCTGGAGCTTCGCTTCCAGCGCTCGAAAGATGACCACGGGCCCACGGGCCTCCGGAGGGGAGACCCGCCCCACATCCCCAGCGTTTCCCCCCCGCATGGACGGCCTTTTGGGGGAGGCTCAGCCTCCCCTGGCCTCTTATACGGGCTTCCCGTGCTCAGCTCCTTCTACGCGCTGGAGAGGAGCAGCACCCAGGGGCAGGGCTGAGCCGGGGGGTGCTGGGTGAGGGGCAGAGGCCTCGGGAGCTGAGACCGCAGGGACACAGCGTGAGGCACCATCCCAGGCATCCCCATGAAAGGAGCAGAACAGGGTTTACTTGGGGTGGGGAGCGTATGGAGAGCGTCCCAGGGTCGGTGGAGATGTATTGCCCTGGTGAGCAAGTGTGGCTAAAACACAGGCCTCGCTGCGAGCGGGATTTGAACCTGCGCAGGGAAACCCGATTGGATTTCGAGTCCAACGCCTTAACCGCTCGGCCCTCACAGCTGTGAGTGACGTGGCCCCCTAAGGCCCGAGAAACTGGTAAATAATCACAGTGCCCAGGCCTGAAGTCCTCTGAAACACAGAATTCAAACAGGAAACCTGGCTCCCAAAGCAGAGGGGGATTTGGGGTTCTCGTTGCTTAGCCATGTGGTTAAACATCAAACCAACCCCCTCCCGTGGGGCCTGTAATTGTTGCTATCCCCACTGTAAAGGGAGACAGGGAGAGGTTCACTGACCTGACCAAGGCCACGCAGGGAGTTAGAGCCCAGCTCTGCCCCTCTCTGCTTTATCCTCCCCTGTCCTGACTGTCTCGCTCGATTCACCTGTTTTTATTGTCTCTTGTCTCTCTTTATAAACAGGACTAAGCCATGACTGGACTGTCAGACGGGAGAATGGGACACGGCTCCCTTCACTTGGACCCTGGATTTCTCATTCCTTCAGAGAAACTTCTCAGTGGAAAAATGAATCACATTCAAATGACTACAGATTATGAACCGTTTGTAATTTTTGTTGCCTTGGAACACGGCTCTCCCCCCCCTCTCCAGCCCCCCTGCCCCAGCCTCTTCCCCTGAGTCAGGAATTATGCTTTATTGGTTCACTCTGATTTGTTTCAGTTTTATGTTCGCATCTATTGCAACTAATTGGTCAGAATCTGTCACTTCCAAAAGTCCCAGACGCGTGTCTCAGTTTCCCCACCTAGCTCCCTTCTCGGTACCTTTGATTTTCCTCAGAGTCTCCTTCAGAGCACTGGTTTGTTGGCTCCAATAACCAGGTCTGATTTCCAGGTCAGGAGACGTGTCCTCCAGCTGCTGGAACTTTCCTTTTTCACATCAAGAAAGAAACAGGTTTTTTCCCAATAATCATGATTTATTTTATTTTTGTATTTTACTGTGAATTTCTTGCCACTGAAAAATGCTGAATTGAGGGGCCTGGAGAATGAATCTCTGTGTAGCCAGCCACAGAATAGCTACAGCCCCAGCAATGGCTGGGAAAGCTTCTCTGAGGTGTCCCGTCAATGTGCTTCAGCCCTGATTGACTGAGACCAACTCTGGGGACAGGATGGGAGTTCAGTCCCCATGGGCAATTCACTCCTCGGCCTCCATGCTTCAGTGACCAATAGATTCCAATGTTCCTGCTGGTCTTTGTTCTGTGGACATCTGCCCACCTGCAACTGGACCGAGATCAACTCCCCTCAAACCAGCTCATTCCTCACCGGTTTCTGAATGGTCATCATGTCCTACAGACGTTTGTTCACTCCTGCCCTGGCCAGAAGAGAACCCCAGTGCCCTGGAGGTGACAGGCCCGGACTGTGTCCCCGGAGTCCCGGGGCATCGTCCCTGCCCGAAGGCTGTGGCTGCACTGGGGAGTTTACAGCGGCAGTCTCTAGTGGAGCCGCTGGAAGCCGACGGGAGGGAGCTCTCCACCCTCAACGAGCAGCCATAGCCATGTTGGCAGGAGAAGCTCTCCCAGCACCATAGCACTGTCCACACCGGCGCTTAGGTCGGTGTAACTTGTGTCACTCGGGGGGCGGCTTATTCACACCCCTGAGCCACATACGTTCTACCGACACAAGGGGGAGTGTAGACGCAGCCTTAGCAGAGAAGCGATTAAGAAAACCGCTTTAGTTTTGGAGGAAATGCAGGAACCCCAGGTTTGTAATAAACCAAAGGAGATTCCGACCCCACGAGTCACCTTCCCCACTTTGCAGCTGTGCCCTGGGACAGTTGTTTTGTCTCAGCCTGTGGCCAGAATAATGAGGTGTGAACGGGAAGGAGCCAGGCACCTGTCTATGGTGCTTCTGACATCCTAGAGGGGAGAAAGGAGAAAAGACGCTCAGTCCCCCATGCCACTCACACAGGGGGTGGGAACTTTGGTGGTAATTTAAAGAGAATCAAGGGGCTCAAAGAGAGACAAAGGTGTTAACGTCACCCTGTCACTGTCCAACATTAAACAGGTGAAACAAGGCTTGCCGTTTGGGCTGCTGGACAGAACAAGCCTTCAGGCTGAAAAGTGACATCGTTTCTCGCAATTTCAGCAAAACCCCAAATCAAACAAACCCCCACAACAACAGGCACCTGAAAAGTCCTGCCCCTGACTTCACCTTTCCAAGGTCTTCTCCGCACTCTCTCCCGCCCCAAGTGAGAATCCTACACCTTGACAAACAAACCAAATTCAGACCCTAATGCAGCTTTCCCTCTGCAGGATGTTGGAGAAAACACAGGTGAAAAAAACTTCCAAGGTAAGCTGCAAACGCAGCCTTGGTCGAAATTTGAAGCCGGGATCTCTTGCTTGGTAAAGGAGACTCATGCCCGAGTCCAACAAACCCTTTGAGAACTCGAAGGAAGCCGCATCCCACAGGAGTTT
Source organism: Natator depressus (assembly GCF_965152275.1). Classification (NCBI taxonomy): domain Eukaryota; kingdom Metazoa; phylum Chordata; order Testudines; family Cheloniidae; genus Natator; species Natator depressus. The sequence goes on along the minus strand of NC_134244.1, from coordinate 73,478,857 downwards.
CCAAAGACAAACCACCGGCCACACACCCAGGCAGAAGAAGCCTGGACATGGCAAAGGGCAGCAGCAAACACACCCTGGGGGAGGGCTTGTCCGGGAGCTGCAGCCAGGCCCCTTGGCACCCAAAGTGAGAATCAGACCCTTACAACAACAAGCCACATTTGGCCATTGCTGAAATTGTCAGGCCTCAGAACTTTGGGCCAGAAACCAACAGCCAAATCTAGCTTTAAAACTCAACCACTTGGAAATGGCACTTCCAGCGTGGCACCAGACCGCAGGCGACCGTCTGTGTGTGTGCGGTTGGCTGCCGGCAGGTAGAGTCCAGGGCCTGCATCTTCGCTTCCCACAGCGGGAGATTTTGAGACCCTGACAATTAGGGGAAGGACAGGCAGGCCGTGGCCACGCTTGCAGATTCATGGTGCTGTGAGTTAAACCTGCCTTCTACAGCCGCGCAGGGGGAGCGCTGCAGCCTGTCCACACTGGCAGCTGCCAGCCCACTGTCCTGGCCACGTTTGCCGCTGCAGTGGGAGGGGCGCATTGGGGCAGCCATCCCAGCGTTCCCGTGGCTGCAACGTGCTTTTCCAACGGGGGTGGGGTGGAGTGTGACAGGGAGCGTGGGGGGAGAGAGAGTGGGTTTGGGGGGCTGAGAGTGTGTCAGCGTGCTGTCTTGTAAGTCCAGACCTCCCTCCCTCCCTCCCCCACCTCTCTCTCACTCACTGAAAGCAAACGGCCGTTCTTTCCTTTTTTCTCATAGACGAGAGAAGCAGCCGCTCGCTGAAATGGACCCCAACCCCGCCTCGCCGCCGCCTCGCTCTGCAAGCAAACAGGAGCGGCCGGCGCTCCAAACGGAGCCCCCCGCCTGCCTCTCACTCATTCAAAGCCAACGGGAGCCGTGTGTGTTTGTTTGATAAGCAGCCCCCGAAACGGAGCTTTGAAACGGCACGGCCACGTCCGGAGTTCACAACCGAACAAGAGAGGACGCGTCAGTTAAAAGGATTATGGGGAGTTTCCGGAGGTCAATCAGTGCCTAATAACCTTACTCCCCGTTTACACTGGAGCTGGAGCGTCTCAGCCGATGCGCAACAGCTGTTAATCCTCTCGGGGAGGTGGAGTACCAGGAGCGCTCCAGCCAGGGAGTCAGAGCGCGCTACGTGCCTGGCCAGTGTGGACGGGAGTAAGGTAGAGCACTCTGGGAGGCTTTATTGCGGTGTAACATGCAAGTGTAGCCAAAGCCGTAGATAAAAACCCAAAGAAAGTTTCAAGAGTTCTCCTTCCTGGCTGAGCTGGGTGCACTGTCCAGGTCACGGATGGTCATTCTGGGGGGGGATGTGGGGCTGGTCCAGTTTGGGGGGGTTGTTCTGGGGCAGGATGTGGGTCTCAGATATTTGGAGGATTGGCCCAGAGCCCAGTCTTTTGGGGGCACAGCTGGTGGTCCTGATCCTAGTCTGTCTGCCTCTCTTCTGGCAGAGAAGGCCAAGCCAGGCGAGTACGAAAAATGATGCTGTAAATAAAATGGAATAAAGTTGTGGATTTTTTATTTTTAAAATATTTTCACACTTTTCAATCTGCCCCAGTTTCATCAGGCCCTGGTAGTTCCTATGAGAAATGTGAAGGATGAGATATTTGTAACTGCTCCCTCTTCGTGGGAGCAACAGCTGGCTGGTGTTTTGGCTGCTCAGGCTTTTGTTCCCTGGTTTTACCCACTGTGGTTTCTTTTGCATGTTTTCTTTCATAACGCATCGGATGTACCTGTGTGTAACTTTTTGCCCTAGGGCTGCCATTGCTGGGAGCCCTCTCCGTTTAAACTTGTAAATATTGTAAATAAAACCGGTACAGCTGTGTGCTGTGTCAAACACAGCTCCTGTGTCAATCTCCCGGCCCAAGGGGGCCCACAAATGTGTTTGGAACCAGGCCCACAAAAGGTTAATCTGGCCCTGTGTGGGGGAGACTGCGTGTGTGTCAGCACACTGTCTCTTTAAGCCAGGCACTCCTGAGCCTGAAGACTTGCAGCTCCCACTCCTGAGTGAAAGGCCTCAGCGCAGACAGGCTCCTGCCCCATGCTCCCCAGCTCAGCGGAGACCCACCTGGGCATGGCCACCTCTCGTAGCGGGCGGAATCCCCCAGTGCCCAGCCAGCCGTGCATCAGCTTCCCAGCGAAAGGGAGACTGACGTGTAAACGTGGGGCTTGCAGCCTCTGCAGTGCCGGCTGCCGAGGAGCCGGTGTAGAGCTTGGCCCAGGCTAGCATCAGCAGGGGAGCTGACTGTGCAGATCTCTGGGGCCGCAGGCATGGACCTATTTTTCCTGGGGATGCCACCTCCACCGCTTCCCCAAGGTCCCACCCTGGCTCCTTCCCCTCCCCATAGGTCCCTGCCTGCCCGTCCACCACTCCCCGCTCTCCACCCTCCCCCAAGCCCCTTCCCCAGCTGCCAGACAGCTCAAAGAGCTGATCAGCAGGGGCCAGCCCAACAGCTGTGGCTGGTGGGTGCCGAGCACCCGCTATGTTTTCCTGTGGGTGCTCTGGGTCTGGAGCACCCTCTGCGTCGGCACCTGTGTCTGGAGTGCAGCAGGGCTACAAATGGGTCAGGCCCCACCTGAGTGCAAAGGGACTGAATGGAAGAAGGAGACATTTCCTCCAGTCTAGGCAGGTGTCTGAAGCCTCTTCTCAGCAGATCAGGTGTGTGTGTAGGGGGAGCTTGTGTGGGACACTGTCCCAGCCACGTGCCAGTCCGCTTCCCCTAGCTGCTGCTGTTTGTGGGCAAGAGTGTGCAGAAGGGGAAGTGAGAGTCCGTGAACCTGGGGCAGGAGAAGTGAGTGTTTCTGCTGTGGGGAGCTCTCTCTGCTCTGCCTTCAGAAAGGGGCAGCCAGAGAGCAGTGGCTCTCAGCCGGGTGCCCGGATCTGAAGGCAGTGCTACCAGCAGTTGGGAGGGATGGCTACGGGGGAGGGGCTAAGGCAAATTTTGGGATTGCTATGGACCCTGCAAGCTCCCCCTAGAGCCGCCCCTACCCCTGCCCCACAGGGCCCCTCTGCTCCTCCTGCAGCTGCAGGTCTCCTTCGTCCCTCTCATCCCTGATGCTGCTGAGAAGGGTGCAGAGGAGCTTCCAGGGGCTATACAGGTGACGAGCCATGGTGCTGGATAGATGGGAGTCCTCCAGGATCAGAGAGACTGGGCTAACTGCAGCGAGAGAAGCCTGTATTTTTCATGCTCGCCGGACTCCCTGTTGTCTCAGCGACACAATCCGAGCCTGAACGATCAGAGTCATCCTGGACTAGAGAGGACTGTGACCAAAAAACTGCAAAATTCCTGAAGCAAGGAGATGGGCTTCTCCGCCTTGATCGCTCCCTTGCTTTAACAGAAGAACGGCCAGACGGGGTCAAGCCAAAGGTCCATCTAGCCCAGTGTCCCGACAGGGGCCAGTGCCAAGTGCCCCGGCTTTCGATGGTTTTGCAGACCCAACAGAGTAAGGAGCACAAGTCCCATTGACTGGGAGCAAGACCTGTGCACTGAACTCTGTTTGCAGTTTTGAAAATACAACCCTAAGTATTTAACCACAGACCAAACAATGGATAATTTGGCATGAGGACTGTGGCTATGCTTCTGATTTGCTTATGTTTATTTTATATAGGTGAAGGAAGAAGTGAGAAAGCCAGAACATTCCAATTGACTTGGGTGTCCAAATAGGGTGACCAGATGTCCCGATTTTATAGGGACAGTCCAGATATTCAGGGCTTTTTCTTATACAGGCGCCAATTACCCCTCACCCCATCCCGATTTTTCACACTTTCTATCTGGTCACCTTATGTCCAAATATCTTAGGACAGGAGGCTTTGCAAATTGCAGTTTGCCACATGGACCAGAGAAGAGTGACAAACCGTCGGTGGATCATCATTAGAACATGATGGCCCCTTGTGAATTATGAAAGGAGATGAAAGTGCTTGGCAGGACTAGCTAATCTACGGAAGAGCTCATGGGATGGTCCTATGATTAAGGCTGCTTGAAAATTTTGTTGGTTTTGATGAAAAACTGCGGTTTTGATTTTAAAAAGTTTTCACAAAAAACGGCTGCCATCCGTTAATGGTTTTGATATTTTTCATCCAAAAAAAAATAAAAATAAAAGCTCCAAAGCTGAACTAGTTCACCAGGAAACCAAACAGATCGATTTGGGCATGCCACTACTATGTCCCATGGGAGATGTCGTGGGGCTGCTTGATGTCCCCTTTTTATTGTACGGGCTAGGTTCCCCAGATGGACTTCATCTCCCATGATGCATCATGGTTATTGGACTCCCCTCATTCAATGACTCACGCAAAGGAGAGACCGTGGTGCATTGTGGGAGAGTGCTATCAGGGAGCCCAGTCCATGGTGGATGGATGCAGGAGGAACGTAAATTACAACTCCCATGCAGTGACATTTCCAAACTGAAATACTTTGGGGTTTGGACAAAATAGTTCGGTATTCAGTTTTTCATTGAAAAGTTGAAACTTTCAGGAGGGAAGGGAAGGAGTGGGTACAGGTTCTTGAAGGAAGGTAGAGTGAGCTGTGTAGTTACTGGCTGTCTCACTGAAGGAAGTGCAAAGGAGTGAGTGATATGGGTGAGAAAGTTCCGTCACAGACCTTTTGATGTTGCTGTCTATGTGGTTAGTGTGCTGGATATGATGTCTGGTAAGACGTAGAAGGAGTTGGTGCTTTTCATTAGAGCTTTGCAGGAACCAGAAATTCCCTTTGGGGGAAATTCCAGTTCTATTTTTTGTTTTGAATCCAAAAGAAAAAAGAAGAAAAAAAGAGAAACTTCCTGCAAAACCAAATAAAGGTTAATAATTTGGGATCAATTTAAATATTTCTTTTCGATACATTGTAATGTTATATTCTGATTTTGACTATTTCATTTTATAATTGATAATGCAATATACAACAAGCATTTTTGTATATTTTTGTTACAACAATGGCACATTCCCATGCAAAGTTTTGATTTAATCAAAATAACATTTTCCAACAGAAAAATTGTTCCATTAGAATTTTTTTTTGTGACCAGCTCTAATTTGTATACGTGAGTGAGTAAAGGACAAGGGAAGTCGCAGGGCAATGGGGTATCTACGCCATGGATTTCTGGGTTAACAAAGGGAGGAGTTAGTCTCAGTTTGGACTCATCACACTTAGTTCAAAGCTACTCTGCAGTCCGCAAAAACCAGAGAATACGAGACTGTGCCCAGAAAGGAAATGCCCAATGACTAAGCCAAGTTCAGTCACAATTTCTGCAGAGCCTGCATCACCCAGTGCTGGGAGAGCTTGGATACAGAGGTCTCCTGCCCTCAGTGCAGAGAGGCCTTTCCCCAGAGGAACCTCAGACTTAACAAGAAGCTCAGGAATGTTGCAGAAGCAGTCAGAGAATTGAGGTTGCAGTCAGTGAAGGAACCAGAAGCAGAGACATTGTGTGAGAAACACAAGGAGCCTCTGAAACTGTTCTTCAAAAAGGATAAAATCCTCATCTGTGTCGTGTGTGACAAATCCAAGGAGCACAGAGATCACTCTGTGATTCCTGCAGAGGAGGTTGCTGCTGAAGAATTCAAGGTAGGAATTTACTGACTAACCATCATTTTTATAGCTTCAGCCTTGGGAAACTCACCTGCTCTGCCCCTCCCACCACATCCCAGAGACACAAACTCCCTTTCATTGCTTCTCCCCTCTTGGGGCCAAGGAAGCAGTAGGATGCTGCTGGGGCTGTCCTCAAGTGAAGCATTCATGCAAGGTTCATGCACTTGGCAACATTCAGGGCACGCCCGGAGTGTTGTGTAGGAGCAGTGCACACACGGCTCCTCTCAAGGGCATGAACCTTGGAATCTCGCCCAGATGACATGAACCGTGGGAAGCCTCCCAGGACTGGGCTCAAGGCCCGAGAGCAAGGAATGCGGTAGATAGAAATTGGTAAATAAGAATATTATACAAAGCCAGTGTATTCCTTTTATCTGTTGGAATATGTAATGCGCGGGGGGAGAGAGAGAAATAAAGGAGAGGGTGGAAAAGCTGACAGGCAGAGCAGCCCGTCGGCAGACCAGCCTGCTTGCTTGCTTAAAGCCTTGTCCTGTCTTGTATTTGAACCGCAACAACTGGCGCCCAACGTGGGGCCCTCAGAACTCACCTCGCCCGGCAAGGGTTTCAGACGCGTCACTCATCCGCCTCGCGGATCCCGGTGAGTATTTTTCGTCGTGGTAAGTATGGGAAGCTCCCTCTCTGCTTTGCAAGTGCAACACCGCAATGAGCTACAGAATTTGCTGCGTAAGGCTCAGCATGACTGCCCCACTCGAGAACTCACTCTCCTGCTACAGGAGGTGAGTGCCCAATGCCCGTGGTACCCTGAAGCCGGAGCCCTTAAGCTAGCGGACTGGGAGCGGTTGAGCCAGACATTGCACAAAGAGCCTCGGGCGTCCGTGCAGGCTTTACATGCCTGGCACCTCTGCCGCGACTCGATACAGTGTGTCGCCCCGGACAGGCCCTCCCTCGCGAGGCTGGTGATCTCGCCACGCCCGTCCGCTCCTGCAGCCATCCCCCCTCCTGGCGATGCGACACAGCGTGTCGCCTCGGAAAGACCCTCTCCTGCGCCAACAGAGGGGCTGCCGATCCCGCCACCCCCGTCCACTCCTGCAGCCATCCCTCCCTCTGCTTCGCCCCCAGTTCCTCAATTACCACCGCCTCCCTTGCCTTCCCCACCGGAGCCGGTGTGTGATCACCGTCCCCCTGTGGGGCCCCATGCTCCGGGGCCCCCCGGGGGGTCGTCTGCGTCTGCTCAGGGGCTTTCGCTGGTGCAACAAATGGTTCACGCAGCGAAGACTCGCCCAGATCTTACAGCAGAGGAATTAGCTGATCTGGTCTCAGTTTGCCCGGTGACCTGGCAGGATGATGGCCAGGGCAACCAGGTTGCAGACTGGGTCAGTTTGCCTTACTCAGTGATCCGGGAGGTAAAGAAAGCGATTCGCGAGTTCGGCCTGACTAGCACGTATGTGCGTGGTCTCATTGAAGGGCTAGGTTCTGGGTACTCCCTGGTCCCTGAAGACTGGAAGGCGCTGTTGCGCATGATGCTGACGCCCAGTCAGTATGTTATTTGGCTTAGTGAGTATCGGCAGACGGCGGAACGCCAAGCCCAGGTATATAGAGAGCAAGGTGTCATTTATGAGCAGTTGGCAGGGGAGGGCCCGTTTGCTACTGTTCAGCTGCAGTCTCAACTCCCTCAGGCCGTCTTCCCCATTATTTCCACCTGCGCCCAGCATGCTTTCCGGAAGGTCCCGGATTCGGGCAGGCCTACCAAAAGCTCATCGACGGCGCCCGCCCGCCCCTCAAAGAAGTGCCCCAAGTGTCGGAAGGGCTATCACTGGGCTAATCAGTGTCGTAGCGGGTCGGGAAACCACACGACGGGTCCCCCCCGAACCCAGGGCCAAACGGGGGTGTTTCCCACTCAGACAACTGTTCCTCTGCCTTACAATCCATAGACTCCATGAGGGCGGCGACTGCCGGAAGTGCAGGGCTTGATTTGATTATGCAGGAGGACGCTGATTTTCAGTTGCCGGGGGAGGTTTGCGCCATACCTACACAGGTGACGGGACCTCTCCCTGCCGGATTTGTGGGTCTGGTTCTCCCTCGCTCACACGCTGGGAAACAGGGTTTTTTTGTCATCCCAGGAGTCACTGACGCCGATTACACCAGCGTTATTAAGGTTCAGGTGTGGACCCATCTTCCGCAGTCCTCCCGCGTGGACGGTCAATTGCACAATTGATTTTAGTCCCCTATCAGGTGCCAGCCGCAGAGGATCGAGCCCGGGGCAGAGGCGACTTTGGATCGACGCTGTCTCAGTCGCCGCCTCACGACACGTCCTCTCAATTTGTTGCTCTAATAATGTTGGTCCGCCCCTCGAAACCTCAGTTAACACTTCTTTTAAATAATTTCCCTTTTACAGGGCTGGTGGACACTGGAGCTGACGTTACGGTGATTCGTGATCCGGAGTGGCCGGTCGGTTGGCCAACAGTTCCTTCTAAAGAGTTGTGAGGGATCGGGGGTAGCAAACCCGGGCGCCAAAGTTTGTCTTGGGTCACGGTCTCTAAACCAGGAGGCCATGCCCTTGCTACGATCCGCCCTTTTGTGCTCCCTGTCCACCTCAATATTTGGGGCCGTGACTTACTTGTAAAGCTGGACACCACCCTCGATATTAATATATAATGGCCCAAACCCCTCCCCCACCCACCTTGCCCTCCGCATTACCCTTGGTATGGCAATCCTTAGAGCCCGTATGGATTGACCAGTGGCCCCTCCCCCTAGAAAAGCTGAAAGCGCTTCATTCGCTTGTGCAGCAGCATTTGCAGGCACAGCGCTTGGAGAGCTCTACTAGTCCCTGGAACACCCCGGTGTTTGTTATTAAGAAAAAATCTGGTGCATGGAGGCTGTTACATGATTTAAGGGAAATAAATAAATGCATCCAACCCATGGGCCCCTTGCAGTTTGGGTTGCCAAACCGGAATTTAATTCCTCAAACCGATCAGCTTTGTGTGTTAGATTTAAAAGATTGTTTCTTCACAATCCCCCTTTGCCCACAAGATTGCGAAAAATTCACGTTTACGGTGCCAGAATATAATAATCAACGACCCTCTCAAAGGTATCAGTGGAAGGTCTTGCCCCAGGGAATGCAAAATAGTCCAACCTTGTGTCAACTTTTTGTGGATCGGGCCCTCGCCCCTTTTCGTGCCAGATACCCCACATTAAAGGTCTACCATTATATGGATGACATTTTGCTTAGCGGTCCCCAGGTCACGGCACAACAGCTTGAATATTTGTCCCAGATTCTCGGCCAAAATGGCCTGTTAGTGGCACCAGAAAAAATCCAACGCTCTTATCCCTACCAATACCTCGGGCATAAGGTTTTACAAACCTATGCTCCCCCTGTTCGCCCGGAAGTGGTACCCCAACCCCTAACCCTCGTTAAATTACAGCAAATTTTGGGTCATTTAAATTGGATTCGACCCTACTTCCGTCTCCCCACATCGATGCTGCAGCCGTTGTTCGAGCTTCTACGTGGAGCTCGGGCACCTGGCGCAGTTATTGCCATCACTGAGGAGCACATTGCCTGCATTCAACAGATCAATGCAGTGTTGAGTCAGCAGTTTGTGGATAGACTTACTGAGGTTCGTCCCCTGCGATTAGTTCTCCTTGCTACCCCTCATACGCCTACTGCTGCTCTGTTTGTACCTCGTACAGACACAGCCGTCTCTATCATAGAGTGGATATATTTGTCTTCCACTCCTCCTCGGAACATTTATCCTTATTTAGACGCCCTGTCTGACCTTGTTCGTAAAGCCCGCCACCGTGCAGTGCAACTCACGGGCACTGATTTAGTTGCCATTGTGTTCCCCTTGTCACGTAGTGAATTTGATTCCTTGTATCACACCTCCTTGGCCTGGCAGGTTGCTCTTTGTGATTATGTGAGAGAGATTTCTTATAATCCCCCAAAAGATCCTCGGTTGGTGATCACACAAAAGGTGCCACTAATCGTACATCGTCTTAGCCGCTCTCGACCGATTGTTTCAGCTATCACTCTTTTTACTGATGGCTCTCCACGTCGCGGTGTTGTCACCTATCAATCCGGTGACCCCCCTCGTTGGCATTCTCGTTTTACGCTGCCCCAGCGTTCCACGCAGCGCTCGGAACTAGCTGCTGTTATTTTGGCCTTTCAACTTTTTGCTGATTGTCCCTTTAATTTGATTGTGGACACGCATTATGTTCATCAGGTAATTGATCATTTACCCCTTGCCCTCATCACCCCTCAGGTCAATGCGGACCTTCTTCGCCTGTTTTTGTCCTTACAGTATCTCCTCACCACTCGTAATTTCCCTTATTTTGTTGCTCATATTCGCAGTCACACCCCTCTGCCTGGGCCACTCACTGAAGGCAATGCGCGCGCCGATCGCGCGTTACGTGGTCAGGTAAATTCCCTTTTCTCTGACCCCATTGAAAGCCATGCCTTTTTTCATCAGTCTGCCTCTGTCTTGGCCCGGCAGTTTCACATTCCTGCTGATCGTGCCCGTTCCATTGTTCGTTCCTGCCCCCACCGTGCCGCTGCTGCCCCTGCCTTTTCTTATGCCGTTAACCCCAGAGGTGCCGCAGCGAATCAGCTGTGGCAAATGGATGTCACTCACGTGCCACAGTTCTGCCCCTATTCGTTTTCACATGTTTCCATTGATACCTATTCGGGATTCCTCTGGGCGACCCCACAGCGTGGGGAAGCCACTCCCAAAGTTATTCACCATTTGCTAGCCTGTTTTGCTGTTATGGGTCACCCGAGCCAGATATAAACGGATAATGCCCCAGCCTATTGCTCCACATCCCTCTCCACCTTTTGTGCCCAATGGGACGTCCGTCTCAAACACGGGATCCCTTATAATTCCACAGGCCAAGCTATTGTTGAAAGTGCAAATCGCACGCTAAAAACCTTGCTTGACAAACAATTAAAACAAGGGGAGCTGCGTCTCCGAACCTTAGGAGAGATTCAGCAACAACTGCATATCCTTTTGTTTACTTTAAATAATTTAACGCTGAACGCAGATCAGCAGACCCCCGCGGATTGGCATTTTCATAAGTCCGAGGTACCGGAAAGACCGTGTGTCTATTACAATCAGCTGCCCGATCCGCAATGGTTGGGCCCAGTGCCTTTAATCACTTGGGGTCGGGGATATGCTGCTGTGTCTCTCCCTGCAGGACCGTTGTGGGTTCCGGCCCGGTGTGTGCGACTGGCACGGAAACAGCATGGCGTGGCACCAGGGGCTGTCAAACCCCATACCGGAGTTTCAGCTGACCTTGGAGGAGAACGCGGTGCCTCCCGGGTCGACAATGACGGGACGGAGATGGAGGAGACGTAGCGTCCCAAGCCAGCCCGTGACATGCGGAGCAGTGAAAGCATTGGTCGCCGCGGCTCAACGAAGACTGGCAGCAAACCAACAGCCAGAGACTCCTGAGACTCTGTTTGTGGCGATTCTCGCCCAAATCACTGCTAATTCTGTACTGATTGTATGCCTTTTGTGCCTGCTATTTCCTGGAGGGGTTGACTTGGGAGCGCCTCCTCCGTTACGGGCCCGAATGACATATAACCTATGGGAAAGATTGGCTTCAATAGCAAATGTTACCCACTTTTGTTTATTTGATTTTGTAGCAGCTGAAGAATTGTTAGGTACGTGCCTTATTCCAGTATGTCATCACCCTGAGGAAATAGGGAATGAGATGATGCTCGCTGCTTACGCGAACCTCTCTTCCCAGTACTCTAGCATGGCTAATTGGGGCCCAGCCAATTACACTTTACCTTCTTAAGCTTATTTTTTGCTGTTGCTGTGTGCAATGTATTTCCTTTTTGTTAAGGCTTTGTCGAGAACCGCCCTGGCAGGCTCCACGAGTTATGATCTTGTCTGTACGGGAGTTAAATGGCTTGCAAAAGCAAATTGATGGCTACCATGAGATGGCCGAGCACAAATAAACAAAAAAGGAGGGGATGTAGCATTCATGCAAGGTTCATGCACTTGGCAACATTCAGGGCACGCCCGGAGTGTTGTGTAGGAGCAGTGCACACACGGCTCCCCTCAAGGGCATGAACCTTGGAATCTCGCCCAGATGACATGAACCGTGGGAAGCCTCCCAGGACTGGGCTCAAGGCCCGAGAGCAAGGAATGCGGTAGATAGAAATTGGTAAATAAGAATATTATACAAAGCCAGTGTATTCCTTTTATCTGTTGGAATATGTGATGCACGGGGGAAGAGAGAGAAATAAAGGAGAGGGTGGAAAAGCTGACAGGCAGAGCAGCCCGTCGGCAGACCAGCCTGCTTGCTTGCTTAAAGCCTTGTCCTGTCTTGTATTTGAACCGCAACACTCTGGGCACACATTCGCCATCACGCTTTCCCTGCAGAACTCCTCACGCAGGCAGGAAGGGAGCCCCACCCCCATGAGACTTAGCGGGGGCACTGAAGTGGTGCTCCCATCCTACAGACCCGAGCAAGTCTGTTTGATAAAATCAGGGGTGGGATTGCAGGAAGCAGGGACTGGGTGGGAGGGAGCAGCACAGCAATAGGGCACTGTAGCAGGGTCACCGCCTCCAGCGTGTCCCCTCATGGCCCAGGGTGGCTCTGCAGAGGCCCTGCCTCAGTTTCCCTCTGAGGTTCCCAGAAATAATCCACAAAGGGTTGTGGTCAATAACACCCCTGCTCTCCCAGCAAGGACTCCCAGGACTTTTTTTCTGGAGTTTGGCCTTATCACCCTGAAGAAGATCCAAGGCCTCCTCTGCCTTTTACACAGACCTCCTCCCTCTGGCCTCCATAGGCCTCTGTTTTGGCTACCCCAGGCCTGATTGGAGCACATAACCCACCTGTGACGGGTTCAGTCACAGAGACCCCCTGGAGACGGTCACTCGATGTGCTGGGGATACCACTGAGAACAACCCCCCTGCCAGAAAAGGTACCCCTTCACTCCTGTCTTCTCCCCCGCACCCCGCTCTCCTGCTGGTAATAGCTCATCTTAAGTGATCACTCTCCTTACCGTCTGTATGGTAACACCCATTGTTTCATGTTCTCTGTGTATATAAATCTCCCCACTGTATTTTCCACTGAATGCATCCGATGAAGTGAGCTGTAGCTCACGAAAGCTTATGCTCAAATCAATTGGTTAGTCTCTAAGGTGCCACCAGCCCTCCTGTTCTTTTTGCAAATACAGACTAACACGGCTGCTCCTCTGAAACCTGAATACTTATAGGTTCCCTCCTAAAATCTTCGCTTGGGGACTTTCCACTCAGTATTTCAAGGAACGCAGACCAACCAGAACTCTTGGTAGGGACTGGTTCAGGGAAATACTTCGATGAATTGATTTGTTCAGAGTATTAGAAATGACCGGAGTCAGTCCCATAGCCGGAGCTGAAACATTACAATGGCAATAAAGAAGGAGCAGTCCCATGCTGACAAATTTGGATCAATCTGTTGTTGTAAACTGAATTAAAAGAAGTAGATAATTACAGATTTCCCTTTGAGGTCATTCAGTCCTGTCTTCATGAATAATGTGTGAAACAATCATTTCCTCACTAATGTTCTGTGGTCTGAAAGTCTGGGGCAAAGATCTCATAGGCTCATGGACTTTGAAGTCAGAGGGGACCATCGTGATCATCTAGTCTGACCTCCTGCACGTTGCAGGCCATGGCACCTCGCCGACAAGTTACAAGGGAAGTGAACTGAAATATAGTTTATATTGCTTTGAATTTCTATTTCTCATGCGATATATGTATGTGTCAGACAAATTTAACGTGGGAGATTTGATCTCAGCGTTTCCCCCATGGAATAGATAAAGGCTCACTTGGGTGATATTCAAGCAGCCAGTACTCACCAAGTAGATGCAGAGGCGACGAGGGGAGGGGCAAGCGCCACATGCCCCTCCCCAGACGCCGTGGGGGGCACAGGAGTAGCCACATGCCAGCAGCTCTCCAGCGCGGCTCTTCTGGTACCGCCCCAGCCCCGCCCCAAGCCCTGTCTTCCGGCGGGGCTGGACAGATGCCGAGAGATGGAGCCGCGTCAGGGCTAGGGATGGTATGGAACAGCTGTGCCGGAGGAGCTGCCAGTGTGAGGCCGCCAGGCAGCCCCACTTTCTGCTGCTTTCGCCACTGCTGTTCCCGGGAGAGCCCTGCAGCTCAACCGCAAACCGCAGCGGCGAGAGGAGCAGAACATGGGGCCGCTGATCCCTAGAGCACCCCCAGCTGTGTCCTCCGACAGGGCTGTACAGACCCCTGGGCCAGGAGTCCGCTGCGGCCAGAGCCTTGTGGCTCAGGACAGAGGCCCCCCTCAGGTAACATGGGATGGGTGGGAGGGATAGGGAGAGCGCGGGGGGCAGGGTGGGGAGGAGTCACGTGGGGGTTCATGTGACAGGCTGACATTCCCCCCCACCCGCCTTTAGCTGGTGCCACTTTTGTGTCCCTCCTGGATCCTGGAATGAAGCTTCTGAGAAGTTTTAAGATCACTTGGCTTTTTAAATTCCATCAGCTCTCCTGAGCTGGTTTGCGAAAGCAGCTGATTAATTGGATAGTTACAGTAATTCCAGTTAATTAACGTGAGAGGAGAGGTATCCTTAAAGAACCACCCACCGTTAGTTCTACTGAGCTGCAAGGGTTGGCAGCAGGAGACTCGCATTTTCAAGTGCCTCCCTTTGGCTGAAGACAACGGCAGTGTTGAGGAGATTGCTCTTTTTGGTTCCGTGGCAGTTCAGAATAAAAATCATTTCAGGTCCAACTCGTCGGTCTTTTCTGGAATTTCCAGTGAATCAAAAAAGTCAATTTTGGGGCTATTCTGGAGATTCAAGCCTGGGTGCCTCACACACCAGGTGAGTGCCATAACCACTGGGTGAAATGGGGATGGGCGGGGGGGGATAGTATGAATTCCTCTGGCCTTTTTGTGACCGACCAAAACTATTTGTGTGAAATCTGCAAATAGTTTCCTGCAGCACATCGAAAACAAATTCATGATACTTACACACTTGTATGCACCACAGGCTGACAGTGCTGCCTGGGAAAGAACTTTTCCTAGACTTTGTCGGACTATTGACACGTGCGTTTTCTTTCCCTGGTGGCGTGAAGGTCATGGAGCACATGACGTGGTTTTCTTTTTTCCTTTTGTTTGGAAATTAACATAACCGTGCCCTCCCCGGTGTAACATGTAACATTCCCCAGCAGTGCTATGGAAGCCGCCGGGACAGTGCACCCCCAGATTCTTCACACTGACATTATCGTGAGATGATTCCGACATAGTTATGATGTATTTTATGCAAGAGAAGTCGTGGGAGATGTCATTGCATAGGGTATGATGTGCTGACTGTGATTATCCTAGTTGTATGCATGCATCATTTCTGTATCTGAAGTTAGGAATATTGACTATGTAACTGTATTTCAACTGTGTTTACACTTGGGGAACGCCCCCTAGACAAGCTGCTTTCATTCAGAATGGCTGGCTGGGAAGGGCCCATTCAGGTTAATGAGCCATTCGGAAAACAGTAGGCCTTAGAAGAAGCTTCTCTTCCTGAACCTGGGGAGCCTTCCTGAGGATGCTACAGACAGCCTCTGAGTTATGGCTACTGTAACATGTGACCAGGTCACCTGGTTCTGGTTTCCATCTTGGAATATCAGTGTTTTTCCCCAGACTGATCTGGGAACTAAGCTTTGAAAGAAAGGGTTCCCGCCATATGCAAAAGCTATTTAAGGCAGCGTTCTTCACTGACTCCCCACCCAAAGAGACTCTTGGAAACACCTAAGGAACAGAGACGGAACTGGAGCAAGTTCCGGACCCAGGCTTACGGGAGTTTTAGCCTATGAATGAAACAGCTGGGGATTCCAAGCTGGCCCCTTAAGAATCTGCACCCGCTGGTATCATCACTTAGGGTGAGAATTTGCTATTCATATCTGATCTATGTAGTATACTAAGCTCAGATTGTGTTTTTGTTTACTTTCCATGGTGGCCAAGCTTACAATGTCTATGCTCCAGGTCTCAACTGCTGGTTGCTTTGGGGATGTCCGTGTTTGAGGTATTAGTCTTTTAGTAATTCTTAGTGCTCTGCTCAGCCAAAGTTTTTTCAGATTTATTCAGCTTCCAGTTAACATCCATTAGGCTTAAAATTACACGCTCAGCTTGTAACACAATTGTATTTTATCAGACAAAAATAACTCTGCAGTTAAGTTCTGCCCAAAACCTAAGGGCACAGGAGCATTCCCCGACATATGGGCTACCTTAGCACACACTGAATCAGAGCACCAACATTTGTCGGACTCAGTGGCACCTCTTTTGAACAGTCAGAGAGGTGTCCAATGCATCTTCCATGTCATTTTCTACTGGATTAATCTTAAACAGAGATCCAAGGAGCAGTTCAGAGCTCCGGCTACAATTTGTTTCCCTTGGTTAGCAGAGAATAATTGGTCTATTCCTCCTCCCATTTCGTTCTTTAGAGGATCTTTGTTTAATTCAAATTTGCTGGCCAGGTATGCATATAGTGTTGCCATAGATCTTGGCAATCTGGGTAATATTTGGAGAAAAGAAAGCAGTTGAGATGAGTTGGGGTAGCAAAGGTATCAGGGCCATACAGATGGGAGATGGCATGGTTAAGTTGGATGTATTGCCACTCCTTCTTAGACTCTAGATTGAACCTTTCTTTTAAGATTGTAAAAGGGAGGAAAGTGTCATTTTCAATAAATTGACTGATGGTCAAAATTCCAGTCCTAATCCAATCTGGCCAAACGATGGGGTTGCCTGCTAGACAGAGTTTTGAGTTACCCCAGCCTGAAGCCCTGAGATGAAGAAGGGAGGGATTTTTTTAATTTAGTAGACACTATATGACAAGTATTTCTGGCTGCCCCAATAGCTGGTAATTGTTCTTTAGGGAATCGGTATCAATCCAAGTACAGTGCATTGGCAAGGTGTAAAGGTGCAGCCATTTCTGTTTCCAGCTGGAGCTCTGCAGCCCGGGGGAATGAGCCATTGTGCTGCTTGGCTAAGAATTATTGCCTGATGTTAAAGTTAGGAAATTTAAATCCATCTGTTTTGACAGGGAGCTGGAATCTGTGTAAGGAGATTCTGGGTTTGTTACCAGTACCTACAACAATGACCTGGACATGGTGTCGATTTTGGTAAAATAAAAAGGAGGAATATGGATAGGGAGGGAATTCAGAATGAAAAGGATCCTGGGAAGGACCCATTCATTGTAATTATGTTTGTTTTTCCCTGCCGCCCATTTAAATCATTTGCTAACTGCATGGTTAATGGGGCTATGAGCTTTATCTTCTGAGACCCTGATTTGATCCCTTGAATTGGAGAACTTGGAGTGGAGAGTGCTTCCTGTGTGGCAAAATGTGACAGATGTTGTCCAATTTGATATAGAGCTCTTTATCTGAACATTCCCCCTGTGTCAGTGTCCGGTGAAGGTCCATACAATTGTTCAAGAGTGTTTTCCAGTCTGCTGGCAGTTTACTAAGGTCATACAAAAAAAACCCCAGGTCTCTTTGTGGTGCTTCATTTGTCCAAACCTTTCTTCGATGGGCACTCAAGCAGTGTCACAAGTGAGCAAAAAACCTCCCTCTTAAATTTTTCTTCCGAGCTTCCCATCACCTTATCTCTGCCCTCGTAAGCAACATGTCTCTTCTTCCGATGAATACAAGTTCCCTTGAAGACAGGCTCAACGCCTAAGTCTTCCAAAATTTCTTTGGCAGCAGTGACGGCATCTTCAAATCTGTTGTCTCCATAGGCCAGAGCGAAATCAAGGTAGCGTCTCATCAAAGTAGTAGTGGTTGTCCATCGAATGAGTTTGTAATGCCTTGCTTACAATGTTTCCTTGGAACAGGATATTGTGCCAGACCACAGCTGAGACCATCAATTTGAAGTCAGTGATCTGTTTTGCCAGGTTTTGCAGCTCGTGTTGAATTCCTCGATGCCAGTGCTCATGCATGATATTGTCGTATTTCCCAAGGAGCTTCACCAAACTGAGGAAATTACTGTTATGTTCAGTGAGCAACTTATCCGACGAGCCATGGAAAGTCAAATTATTCTTTGCAAGGGGGAGGGTAATTGAGATCAGATGCTCAAGCACGTTCCTCCAATGCTGGGTTTCTACATTAATAATGCACTGGTTTTCTGCATCTATACATTTATTCAGCTTGATCCTGGACTTGACCTCCATCCATTTGGAGTAGGCCCTAAAATGGCTGGGTGACTTTTCATGTTGCTTCAGAGCATCAGCCAAGTTTTGCTAGTAACTGTACCCGGAACACGCAAGTAAGGATTTGGCATTCTTGTCAAATATTTTGCAACAAAAACAGAACACTTTGTCAGTTGATTTTGAGTAAACTAGTCAATGCCGATTCAGTTGCTCACCATTCTCGAGCACTCTTTCTCAGTGTGACTTTGAGACAGGACACTTCTGCTCATTTACTAGAAATGTCATATCCTCAATCTTGCTCAGACCATTCAAAATTGTACGATCAATATTGGCAGAGTTTAGGATCGCCGGCCATAAAGCAGACTCTGATGTATCGATTTGTGGTGTGCAATTTTTTTTTACTGCTGTTTCTGTCATCATGCGAGGCTGATTCTTCTTTATCGTTTCTCTCCTTTTCATGTAAACCAGATTTTTCTTTGTCATTACTCCCCTTTTCATGGGAGCCACATTCTTCTTTATCATCCCTCTCCTTTACGCCACCAGGAAAACTAGACGATTCTCCATCACTTTCCTCACATTCCCATTCCTCATCTTCAGGCGAATCTGCTCATTCCTTAGTAATAGGGCTTCCATCATTTACGCTTCACTCCTCAGTTTCTTCTGCACGGGGACAATTGCTACTGCCTACAACCTGGTCTGTGTGGATCTGCTTCAGATATTGTCCTATCACATTTGCCCCTTGCTGCAAACTAGATGGCAGCTGAGCTTTTTGCTTCCTATACTGAGCTCCTGAAGGCTTCTTTGGGATCATCTTTTATTTTCTACAGGGGAAACAGACAGTATCATGGAGACCAAAAGTCTATGCTCTGCAGTCTTAGAAAGTCATCCAACATTCTGTGTTAAGCAGGGCAAAAGAAGGAACAGTGGTTCTTTTATGTTGTTGCATCGATAGGTGTTCGATAGATGTCTCTGGCGTCTCATTAGATGTGTCTTTTATTAGTTGCTGCTTACACTCTTGGAGTCTTATAACACAAGTTCACTTCCACGATTCCGCAATAAAATAAGGTTCACACTATTGTAGCATGGCTCTCACGTCACTTCATTTTTTTTCTTCTATCTCACTGGGTGCCTGGCGACGCCTGCCCCTTATCTACCCGTGAGGGCGAGGCTGACAGCATTCTAGGAAGTTCAAGGAAAATGTAGTTCTCAGAAAGTCTGGAAGTGCCACAAGATTCTACAAAGATCCAGAATATTGTAGGAGGTTCGTGAAAAATGAACCCACCTACAGAACACCTGACACATGTTACCTCAGACATTCTATTTCCCCTTTGGTCGCTAACAGCTGATATCTCCCTCCTGCGTGTGACGAAGGTCCAGGGAGCCTGGCTACTGATAGCACCCCAAAGCCACCTGCTTGCTGCTCGTCTCTTTACTGTGATGGTGCCTGCCAAAGTTATCAGTGACTGATGTGGGAAAGTGCCCTACCGTGGAGGAAGAAACGAGGCTGCAATCCCTTGAAACCTTGGGCAGAGGATTGCAGAGTACCTGCACAGAAATTTCATCAGGATTGCTCAGGAGGATTCGAGGGTCCTCCCTGTGTCAGAAGCAAACTGCTCCACATGCTCCCCCAACTCTACCTCACTGTGTGGTACCACCTCTTCTTCCAGTGTGAGTGAATTAAAGAAAAGTCAATAGCTGTGTCCTGCCAAGTTCATGGCCACCGTCACTGTCATGGGAAATAAATTTACACATTTACCTGAGGGTCCCCCCCTGCATCAGGCTCGCCAGTTCTTGACAGCCAGGTCTGACTGTAGTGCATTCTCGAACATCATAACGGGATCCCCAATTGCATGTCCCCCCGTCTGCTACTCTTCCTCGTTCCCATCCCTGCTGTTTACGGCTGGGGCCTGTGACTCAGCCTCCTCAGAGGTATCCACAGTGAGATGTGGGGTGTTGGTCTCTGCCAAGTATTTCATGCAGCTTATTGGAGAAGCAGCAGGTCTGTGGCTCAGCACCAGGTCAACTGTTGGCTTCCCTGACTGCCTGGTGTGCCTGCTGCAGTTTCTTCACGTTCCCATGGCGCTGCTGCCGATCCCTGCCCTACCCCTTCCCCGGCATCCCCCGAGCAACCTGCTCACGGATACCGGATACCACTGCTCTGTCGCTCTGCCTGCACAGCCCTTCTCTCCTCAGGCTCAGGAGATCCAGCATTTCCTGCCTACTCCAGCCATCGGTGCGTCTAGAATGTGTAACTGGAGTGCGCAGATGGGCAGCGGCACGCGCCCTGGGAGAGCTGCTAAGTGTGCGCTCACTCAGCTGGGCAATGCAGAAACGGCATTTCAAAAATATGGGGGGGTTTAAATACAGCGACGGCTCCTGGTCTTCATGACTCCTGGGTAGTAGAGTTCACAGCTGTAAGCAGAGAGGTGTGTTGGGCACTGGGGGACAGCTTCTGGAGGTCTGTTAGGGTTGACCTGGGTCATGCAGTATCCTCACACACACTGTGTCAACCTCAGTCTGTTGCTCATTCCCAGCTTCTGGCAAAAGGAGGCTAGGGACACCGTCCCTGCCCATCCTGGCTAATAGCCATTGATGGACCTATCCTCCATGAATTTGTCTAGTTCTTTTTTGAACCCTGTTATGGTCTTGGCCATCACAGCATCCTGGCAAGGAGTACCACAGGTTGATTGTGCGTTGTGTGAAGAAATACTTCCTTTTATTTGTTTTAAACCTGCTGCCTACTAATTTCATTTGGTGACCCCTAGTTCTTGTGTTATGAGAAGTAGTAAACAGCACTTCCTTATCTACTTTCTCTACACCAGTCGTATTTTTATAGACCTCAATCATATCTCCCCTTAGCCATCTCTTTTCCAAGCTGAAAAGTCCCAGTCTTATTAATCTCTCCTCATACGGAAGCCGTTCCATACCCCTAACCATTTTTGTTGCCCTTTTCTGAACCTTTTCCAATTCCAGTATATCTTTTTTGAGATGGGTCTCACTGCACAGATTCTGCAAGTCAGCCACCATCTGCTCCTCTTTCTCTGAGTGGGAGATGCTGTCCCTGAATTTAGCTGTCTTCTCAGCCCACAGCTTCCCCTACACTGGCTCTGTCTTTTCACCCCCAGAGGCTGGGTTCTAGGCTATTCATGGCATCTCTGCCCCCTCCCCTTCCCTCTCCCTCTGGGAATGCAGAGTGCCACAGGGCAGCCTGGGAATGGCAAGGTCCATGTTTCCCCTCACAGTGAAAAGAGAACCTGGTCCGTACTTGTTTGATCCCACCCCCAAAATAAATCAGGCGATACAATACCCTCCTTGTAGAAAGGGAAATTTTAAAAAATGATTTATTTACAATCAGGGAAACTGAGACCTAATTCACCTGGACAATGAGCTTTGCCTGTTTGTGTGAATTTTAGTGGCTATGCCTCAGCTGGTCCTCTCAACATCATTGTTGCCTGGGGGTTTCAGAACCCGCAGCGATGGTAACTTCACTGTTTCACTCCAGGCAGTGTCGGGAATAAATCAATGGGAACACAGTGATTCCGTCTGATAAATGATTAATACAAGTACGTATGCGCTTTCTAAAACTGCAGTTTATTACATTTAAGCCCACACAGACCTAAGGAATAGATTTAGAACATCCCGGGTATTTTCCTAAAATGTGAGACAGTATTGGGTAATTAATGGTAGGTCAGCGGTGGCCAAACACTTCCCTCCTGGGGGAAAAGGTGTCAGAAAAACATCTCTCTTAGGAAAAAGAAAAGGACTAACTCTAAGGTGTCACAAGTCCTCCTTTTCTTTTTGCGAATACAGACGAACACGGCTGTTCCTCTGGAACATCTCTCTGAGGATGGCTGCAGAGGACTGCTCCAAAGAACATTCTATATCTAACCCTTTTTATAATTAACTTCTACAAAACACATAGGTCATAGTGACCCCTACTACGTCATCACTTTTCCTAACCATTTTAGTCATAATAAACTTCTATATCAAAGGTGCCCAAACTCCAAGCTTTCTGTCCACTTGTTTACTTTCAGTCTCAAATGTTGACTTGTCTTTTCCCTCCTCCCATTCTGATTAGCAGAAACTGCAGCTAGTTTTGATCTTGCCTCTAAAAGCCTGCTTTCAAATTAACCCTTCAATATATGGTGTTCTATTTCATTAATTCATGGTGACTGAGTGCAGATAATATGGCTGCAGTTAGCTTGATCACATACTGGGTTACACAAACACACCTCAAATCCAGGGGAACACCATGACCACAGAGAGTGAGACCGTCTGGCGTTAGCATCTAGCTGCTCTGTCACACACGCAGCAGAAACTGTGCCCACAGGCTGTGCTCGCTGGATCCTTGGAAAGCTCCAGGCAGACGGAGCAGGTCCGTTGAATTTGGAGAGGTTTTGCTGGATTCTCATCAGCCCCAATGCAGGGAAGAGAGGAGCTGAGTTTCATTTTCCTCTTTCCACAAACGGGCTGCACCTGAACCTTGCTCAGCAGCATTTGGGGATTTCTGTGTGAAGGAGGCAGAAAGGTCCCGATTCACAAAGGGGACCCAGACTCAGCACTTGCCACCCAGTGGAACCCAGAGCCTTGAGTTAGGCACCTAGGCTCCCTGTACAAGGGATGGGGAGAGTTAAGGGCCTAAGAATGGGATCAACAAAAGCCAGCGCTCCGAGTGGGAAGCTGCCTCAGCCAGACAGTTGGTTTCAGGGAGGTGTGGGATGGAATCTCTCACCATCAGTTTACAGCAGGGGTTCTCAAACTGGGGGTTGTGACCCCTCAGGGGGTCATGCAATTATTATCTGGGGGGTTGTGAGCTGTCAGCCTCCACCCAAAACCCTGCTTCACCTCCAGCATTTATTATAATGTTAAATATTTTTAAAAGTTTCAGAGTAACAGCCGTGTTAGTCTGTATTCGCAAAAAGAAAAGGAGGACTTGTGGCACCTTAGAGACTAACCAATTTATTTGAGCATAAGCTTTCGTGAGCTACAGCTCACTTCTTCGTATGCATAAAGTGGAAAATGCAGTGAGGATATTTTTATATACACAGACCATGAAAAAATGGGTGTTTAACACTACAAAAGGTTTTCTCTCCCCCCACCCCACTCTCCTGCTGGTAATAGCTTATCTAAAGTGATCACTCTCCTTACAATGTGTATGATAATCAAGGTGGGCCATTTCCAGCACAAATCCAGGGTTTAACAAGAACGTCTGAGGAACTGGGGGGAGAGGGGGTAAGAAAAAACAAGGGGAAATAGGTTACCTTGCATAATGACTTAGCCACTCCCAGTCTCTATTCAAGCCTAAGTTAACTGTATCCAATTTGCAAATGAATTCCAATTCAACAGTCTCTCGCTGGAGTCTGGTTTTGAAGTTTTTCTGTTGTAATATCGCAACTTTCATGTCTGTAATCGCGTGACCAGAGAGATTGAAGTGTTCTCCGACTGGTTTATGAATGTTCTAATTCTTGACATCTGATGTTATTAGGCCCTGTGATGGTGTCCCCTGAATAGATATGTGGAGCAAGAGGGAGGGATCACTTGGGTGGGGGGCCTGTCTCCCAGCAATAAACAGGTTTCCCTGAGCCCCCACCTACAGAAGCACCTCCCTCCACATCTCCTGAGAGAGAAATCAAACCTATGTGGGAGGGGTGTAAAGTTCTGTTCCGGACACCCAGAACTGTAAACCGAAGTGTTACCCCTCTGTTTTAGAAAGAATGAGCTTTACGGGAGATTAGACTGTGTCCGCTCCCTGCCACATCTTCCCGTTCAATTCACCAGCAAACTCCTCGAGACTCTGCCAGTCTTTACCATAGCTTGCAGGTAACAAATCAATGATCTCCACTTCCCGAGTTCCCCAGAGACATTTCTCTGCAGCGTCCAGTCGCTCTCACAGGACACTGGAAAACGTTATTAAGTTTTCTGTCTCTAAAGAGACACACAGCACACACCAGCCTGTGAGCTGAGCTGAGGACTCAGTCTACACTCCAGTATAACAGCACTGATATGTAGGAAAAATAAGACTGAGTTTATTAACAAAGAACAGCCATTTAAGTGATGCTAAGCAAGAGAAGAAGAGAACAGATTGGTTCCAAACAAAACTAAACAAAGCAGACTTTCTAGTGACTACAACTCAGTTTTAGCACGTTACAATCGTTACCTAAGAAGTTGACATCACTAGCCACCCAGGCCAGGGGACCCAGCTTCCACGGCTCGGAGGGGGCCGTTCTCTTTCTTCCCTAACTAACAGTATGTCCTGGAAGTCGACTGCATTTTTTCAGGAGCCAGGAAGACTTCCTGGGGGTGCGGACTCTGTCCCCAGCGTGCTCACTAAGCCCTTTCCTGCCGGCCGCATTGCTTCGTTTACCTTATCTGTAAATGTACTTTCGTTGTTCTCTGCCTGTCCCCAAGCCAGTCAGACGTTCCTCTGGCTAGGGCTGGCTGGCTTTACGCACTGCCTCCCAAACACATTCAGAACATATTTCCAGCACTCACGTATCACTCTTTTGTACACAGCCCACACAGATATCACACAATGATTTTGGGGGCCAGCCTATCACCAGTTTATATATGACACCGTCTGGATACCTATGAGGAGAACCGCGTGGGGGGGGGGTAATGAGTGTGTCAGACCTGATTTGAGTTACTGTACAGTGGGTGCTCTGCCAGTTGGCATTGAAGGGCTCATGCAGCACCTCAGGAATATTTTGGCCCTGGCGTTGCTGTACAGCGCCGTCCACTGTCACTCCCTGCTCTCTGTCCCATTTTCTCTCTCTGCCAGATGTCTCCCTGCTCCCCTGGCAGCTGCCTTTTCACCATCAGTCCCAGAAACTGTTTTCCATCCAACGCCCCACTTATCCCCCCTCCCCCTCTATGCAGCTATCTCCTCTCCAGCAAACCCCCTGTCTTGGAATCTAGTCACGGCACAGATCTGCCCCGTCCTGGCTAGCGCTGGGTGGGTTTGCAATGGAACATGGTTCTGATCTATGTTCACCTTCCCCTGAGCCATGCAGGGCCCTGCAGGTGCCTCCCGGGCCAGCGCAGCTCAGGGCACAGACGAGACCAAGGTTAGTCCTGTCTACACTGCAGCGCCCGGCCGCGCTCTGAGGGTGTTGGCAGCCACCGTGCGCTCAATGGCTCCTGCAGGAACAAGAAACGGAGAGTGCAGACAGGGCCAATCCCTCCTCACGCATCCCTCCCTCCTCTGACTCCAGCCTTCCCCGCTCCTGGATCCCTCCCTTCTGCCAACTCTTACCCTGCCCAAGATCCTCCTGCTCCTCACACTGGGGTCTTCTCCCCTTTGTCATTTCTGCCATGGTTCTCTTCCTCCTTGTGGTCTCTCTCCCCTCCCCTCCCCTCTCCTCTCCCCTCCCCTCTCATTACATCCCCCAACCCCCTCCCCAGAGTCTCTCTCATGATCTGGGCTCTTCCCTTCCTGCTGCTGCAGCCCCCTCCCCACTCCACCCCACCCTTGGCCACAGCATCCACCCCTGACATTGCACCCCCACACCGCCCTCTGTCCCTGCACCCCCACAGCCCAGCAGCCTGCTCCCCGCACCCCCTTCTCTGCCCCCTCCTCTCCCCCAGCTCACAGGCCTGGGACTGGGAACTGAGGGAGGGGGCAGGCAGGTGATACCCTTTGTACCATCCCCATGGGAACAGGGCTGGGGGCTGGTCAGCGCTGGGAGGGGATAGTCTCTGCCACGGCTGTCACTCTCAGGGACAAAGATTCCCTTTGGCCTGAGCTGGGACAGGACAGATTATTAGGGGAGCAGTGTTTTTACCCTCCTCTTTGTAACCAACATAAAAATAAGGACGGAGCGTCCCGGAGAAGGTGTCAGTGAAAGGGAAGAGATGGGACCTGTCAGTCACACTGTAAAATGAGACCTCGCCTGCTTCATAGTCCAGGAAAACCCCCACCCGGCTGGGCCTGATGCCTGTGGGGAGGGGGATCTTGGGGGGGGAGGTGCAGGCCTCGTATTTTCCATCCCTCAGCCACACAGCCCAGTATCCATTCCCAGGAGTGAGTCTGACCTTCCCTGTCCTGATCACAGATTCCCTACAAACCCCCACAGTCCAGTTTATTTTGTCTCCCACCTCCACCTCCCAGTAAAACCTCCCGCCTGTGAATCCATTTGTGCCCAGGACAATCGGATAAGTATTGAATCTCTCAGGATTGTCAGGTCGATCCTGTCGTCTCTCATCGTATGTCACAGTTTTCTGATCCTCAGACAGGACGAGGCTGGGATGAGCCGTGTTTGGATCCAGAGTCACATCCACTGGGGAGAGAATCAGAGTCAGTGCTGGGGGCAGGGGCTGGTCACTGGGATCAAAGGGCAATTCACCCACGTGCCCATTAATCACTGTGATATGGGGTTCCTCACCCTTAAGGGGAGTCGGAGCTCAGCTAATGCCGGGGGACAGGGGCAGGGGGAGGGGGTGGGGAGCAGGAGTGGAAGGGAAGGAAGGGGGAGATCTCCAGGGGCAATAGGGGGGCATGAGGCAGACACCAAGGAATCAGAGGGGGACGAAAGGGTGGGGGCCAGGGATGGAGCAGGCACCAGGGAGGGCACGTACCGGGGTGCAGAGGGTGAAGGGAGGAGTGGGTGCCAGGGTGATGGGGAAGGGGAGGGGTGGGCACCAAAGGGGGGAGGGGAGGGGCAGGTGCCAGGGGGTCGGGTCAAGGGGAAGGACATGGGGGGAGGGGAGACAGGGACGGAGGGGAGTCGGGGGAGGGTGTGTTGAGGGGGCTGAGGGTGGGTTGCACGAGGGGAGCAGAGAGGAGTGGCAGGTGCCATGGGGCTGGGAGGAGGGAAGTAATGGGGGCAGAGGAGTGGCGGGGGTAGGACTGGCACAGGCAGAGGGGGAAGGGTTAGGGGAGCGGGAAGGGCAGGCTTGGGCGGTGGAGAACACCCCTGGCACAGCCGCTGCCACCAGGTGAGGGAGCCCCTCCCCACTTCCCCCCCTTCCGCTCCCGAGGTCCCTGCCGCCCACCACCTCCCTCCTCTCCTCCCCCCTCCCCATGAGCCCCCCCCGCCCCTCACTGTGTCCCTCCTCACCCCCCGCCCACTGCTCGCCATCCCGAGGACGAGATGCGGTGAGCGGTGGGCGGGGGTCTCACGGGGGCAGGGGGTGAGGTGGGATGCATCGAGTGACGGCCAAGTGGGGGAGGGAGGTGGGGAGAGAGGCCTGGGGCGAGTGGGGGTGGAGTGTGGGCAGGGCAGCGGGTGGAAGAGGTGAGACGGGGGGCTAGCCTCCCCCAAGGGAAGCTGCGCCCACTGCTCATGACGGCAGGTGCCGGGGGCAGAGGAAGGTGCTCAGGGCTGGGGCAGGAGGCAGACATGGGGGGGCAGCAAAGGAAGGGGAGGGGCAGGTACTGTGGGAGCTGCTGGGGCTCTGAGGCCACTCAAGCCGGTTCCCCGTTGTGCTGGTTGCTACACGGGCGGAGGGGGATCTTCACCTGGATCTGAATGACTGAGGGCACAGATCCCAGGGGCTGTCAACAGGACAGTCCACGGGCTCCGGGGTCACCTAGGGCGGCACAAAAGGAGCTCGGGGCCTAAGTCCCTGGTTTCAGCTCCACGGTGAGGCACAAACCTCCTGCTGACCCCAGAGCTGCCAAAACTCACTCGCAGTCGAAGTTTGTGCAGTAAAAGTTCCCTCGGTGCCTGTGTTTCTCCCTCCAGCCATGACCACGGCTGCCTCCCTCCAGGCGCGTGGACGCCTATTCCCCGGCCTGAGCCCCAGCGTGATCCACAGGCTGGGGGAAGATCGGGGTCCAGCCGTCCCAGCTAGTTTGGTAGGCGAGCTCAGGGACGCTCTCAGACCGGGTCCCTCAGGCGAGGCCACGCAGCAGCTGGCTGGGGAGGGCTTCCCTCATACATTTTAACCCAGGGGCCAGAGCATTCCCCTAGGATGGGGGGACTCCCAGTCCCTGCTCCCCTCGGGCAGAGGGGGAGCTTAAACTGAAACAGGGCTCCGCCAGTCTCAGGAGAGCGCTTTGACCACGAGGCGAGGCGGAGGTGGGGGGCTCCCGCACTCTCTCCTGCTGAGGATTTTCCATGGTGGATAAATAAAGGGCCATTGGTGCAGGGACGGACCCTGGCTTCCCCCCTCGCCGGGGGGTGCTCTAACCCCCCAGCTGTAGAGTCAGACGCATACTTGCGCTCTCTGACCCAATCACAGGTGCCGACTCCGTGGGTGCTCCGGGGCTAGAGCACCCTCAGAAACAAAACAGTGGGTGCCCATCAGCCACCCTCCAATCAGCTGTTTGGTGGGCCCAGCTGTTTGGCAGTGGGCGGGAGGTGCTGGTGTGGGGCAGAGCGGGGGCAGGAAGAGATGGAGCAAGGGCAGGGCCTTGGGGGAAGGGGCAGAGTG
Source organism: Natator depressus (assembly GCF_965152275.1). Classification (NCBI taxonomy): domain Eukaryota; kingdom Metazoa; phylum Chordata; order Testudines; family Cheloniidae; genus Natator; species Natator depressus. The sequence continues at coordinate 73,450,794 of NC_134244.1, read as the reverse complement.
TGGGCAGGGCCTTGGGGTGGGGGTGGAGCACCCACCCAGAAAGAAGAAAGTCGGCACCTGTGCCCAATGATCTTTAATTATTCAGTCCGTCGTGGAACAGCTTCCAGAGAGAGGAGGTCTCAGAACAGACTAACTCATACCCCAGGGGTTAGGGCCCTACCCCGAGAGCTAGAAGGCCCCTGTTCAAATCCTTCCCTGCCTTGGGCAGAAGCGGGAATTGAAGCAGGGTCTCCCAGGTGATGGCTTTAACCAAGGGGCTACAAGTCATTGCCAGCTCCTCCACCCCGGCCGGTTTGTGTGGTGTGAGGAAGGCGTCCAATTCATTCCCACAAGATCTGCCGTAGGTGCTAAGCAGCCTGACTCCAAGAAAGGGGTTCCCTTTGTGGATCACTGAGCAGAGATAGGTGCCCATCTCCACGAGAGAGGCAGGGCTTAGCACACACCCCTTTCATCCGCATCTCCTACTGTCTAGCGTAGGCATCTCCTCACCTCATGTCTTGGCGTTTGTGAATCACAGTCTAAGGGCAGGTCTTCGCTTAAAATCCTGCACCGATGCAGCTGTGCCGCCGTAGCACTTTCACGGAGATGCTCTAAACTGAGAGGAAGGAGCTTTTCCCATCAGTTTAGTTCATCCAGCCCTGCCCCCCCCCGGCTCAGTGCATTAGGATACCCTGGCGTGCGAGGAGCCCGGGGCTCCCGGTGCTACAATGTGCGTGCACATCCTCTCGACTCTCTCATCCCTGCTGGAGCTGCCAGACTCTCCCAGCCTGCTCGAGTACACACACATGGTCAGGCTGCGAGCCAGGTGAAAACACGCACATAGCCACAGGTGTGAGGCAGAAAAGCTGCCGTATGGCACAATTTGTGGCAACTGGGTCAGGGGAGTGTCACAAGCTGGTTATAAAAACCTGTCTGCCCTTGCAGTGGGGACAGGGCCTGCCTCACCCCAGAGCCAGGGGGATGCTGAACAGCTCTTGTCTTGTCCTGTTACACGAGAAGAACATTGTGGGTAGAGATCCGTCTGAGCATGGAAATCCTGCCGTTGGGAAGAGAGAGCTGAGCCGTTCAGTGCCAGTGATGGGCAGATAAGAATGCCCATCCTGCAGAACCCAGGTACGGCCCTGGGAAGGGGACACTAGGGGACATATTTCATCACTAATCAGCCCTTTCCCAAAGGGAGTGTGTCCCTGTGCTCAGCAATAAATCTGCGTTTCGTCTGCCCCCAGTGACATTGCTATTTCCAGCCGACTGAATGTCACAGGGAAACACTCTGTGCAGGGAAAGGAGCAGAGAGCTCCCAGGGGAAGGTGGGTCTCACCATGGATACAATACCAGCGGTATGTACAGTACCTGTGTAGAGCCGGGCGCTTCTCCACCCTGCAACCAAGCACAGAGAGAGGGGTAAGAACGCCCCTGGACACAGACACACTGAGCAGGAGACAATGTCACCCAAGGGTCGTACTGGGGGGAATGGAACTTACTGAGCTCAGCCTGGAGTTTGTCTGAAAATAAAACAGAGAGAAATGAGTCAGTATCACATTACCTTGCAGAAGGGAAGTGAGTGAAAAAGACCTTAAAGCAAGGAAGCCTCCTGGGCAGCAAAGGAAAAGGAAAGGAAGAAATACAGTACAGTAACCGCATCTGGCCACCTGGTCAGGAGCAAGAGGTTGTTAGAGCTAAAGAGGGATCCTTCAGCAAATGAAAAGTATTAACCCTGTGAAGCCAGTAGAAAGCCACATTAAGTACACTGGGTGAAGCGAATGATAGGAATTAGGGGGTTAAAATGGAATTAGAAGAGGGAATAGCCAAAAATATAAAACAAATAAAGGGAACAATTGAGGAGGGTAATGACAATGCTGAGAGACTGATTTCTTTGCAACAGTTTTTACCACACTGAGTGTGGTGGGAAGAGACCAGCCCTGGAGCTGCTCTTTTCAAGAAATGAACATCAGGGCTTGAGGTGTGAAGCAGAGATAATAGAACAGACTGATTAATGAAAGAGCCAGACGTCACCAAGACCAGAGGAGATCCTTGCCAGGTTGCAAATGCCCAAGAGTTGTGAAATGACCTAAGAGCGCTATGGCGGAGCTGTTAACAATAATATGCATCTCATTAAAATCAGCTACTCTTCTGGAGAATCGGAATGTTGTAACCAGCTTTTCAAATTTTGGTAGGACTTGTCCTGAGAATGACAGCTCAGTGAGCCTTGGGGAAGGGGTTGGAATAGGGGCAGGGAGGAGGCAGAGTTGGGGTGGGGCCTTGGGGTAAGGGGTTGGCATGGGGGGTGGGGCTAGGGTGGGAAGAGGTGGGGTGGGGCGGGGCCGTATGGAAGGGGTGGAGTGGGGTCAGGGCCAGGGGTAGAGGGAGGTCGAGCACACAGGGGAAACGGGGAAGTCAGCGCCTATGGTGGTATTAGTTAAGTTTTTCCTCGGTGATGCCCTCATCAGGGACAAACATTGTCGTTCATGTCCCCAGCAGTGATCCTCACACATGGTGCTTGCCGTGCCTGTGTGAGGCCCACGTTAAAGAAGCGTTGCTCAGTCATGAAATGGACTCAAGTGGCTCGAGACCTTTGCCTAAAGCAGCACCTGCTTGACCAGGCTATGTGACCTGCTTTCGTTGTGAGGTCCTTGTCTGACTGGAAGTGGCCCTCGGGCTCTGAGAGCACTGCTGCTTCGCAGTCCAGAGCAGGTGCCTCTCTCAAGAAACGGGGGAGCTGTTCCCCATTGCATGCACCAAGGAAAGGATCTCATAAGACCAACTGAGACTCCAGGAGACTCTTTCACTTTGCACAGGGTTGGTGCTCGTGTGCAATATGGCATGGGTGCCTCTAACCTTTCCCTGGTACCATGTGGAGAGATTAGAGACCTGGTATTATGGGCTCTGGTTCCGGCCCCAGGGCATCTGTGGAGTCTGGCACCAAAGAGGATGATGGTGGCACTGACTGTCTCCGTGTCGGTGGCATTCCAGGCAGCCACAGACCTCCTTTGCCTTTCACCCCAACCTCTCCTTTGGCCCAGGGCTATGCCATCTATCGCCCCATTGGCTGAACAGGCTGTTGAATCAGGGCCAGTATCGAGGTTGGTGTGGGAGATCTCAACAGCTTTCACCGTCCTTGACTTCGGCACTGTCAACCAGTCCAGTACAACTGATGACTTTGGGACTGATACTGCTTCCAGCCTTGGCATACTCAGTGCAGGTGGAGCTGCTTCCATTATCAGCCCTGGTCCCTGCCTTGTTATGGGTCACAGATGAGTCAGGCCAAGTACTTGCTCCCTCTGGTCTGGCTCTGACTTTATTCCTGGAATCCCAAGGCTTCTCAGTTTCAAGGTTGGGATCTTCCTTCTCCTGGTCTCCATCGCCAAACCAGCATCGGGGACTGTTTACAGAGCATTATAGGCATCAGGACTGGTGCTTCTCTCATGGTCAAGATGGGGGTCTCGGGCCACAATGCCTTATCCTTACCAGAGGCCTCCATGGAATCTGTGGGACCTTCCTCGGTGATGGAGGTCATACTGCTTAGCTCAAGCAAAGGTGACATTGCTGGTCAGATCAGCAGTAGGAAATATAGGCCCACCACAGGTTCCAGCACTGGTGAGCTTTACCCATGGAGTATTTCGAGGCCTATCAGGACCTCTTGTCCCCTGCTTCACTGGGGATTCAGGCAGAGTTCCTTCAATGAATGTCCATCAGTTAGCGGATGCCCTGCAGCCATCTGCTCCTGGTAGCGTAGCCCTCCCGATCAATGATGCACCACTGGAGTCTGCAAAGTTTTTCTGGAGCCTGCTGACTTCCATACTGCCCACCACACTGCATTGATTCGGCCTTAACTGGAGTATTGTGTCCTGCTCTGGGCGCCACATTTCAGGAAAGATGTGGACAAATTGGAGAGAGTTCAGAGAAGAGCAACAAGGATGATTAGGGGTCTGGAAAACATGACCTATGAGGGAAGATTGAAAGAACTGAGTTTGTTTAGTCTGGAAAAGAGAAGACTGAGAGGGGACATGATAACAGTTTTCAAATGCCTAAAAGGTTGTTACAAGCAGGAGAGAGAAAAATTGGTCTCCTTAACCTCTGATGATAGGACAAGAATCAATGGACTTAAATTGCAGCCAGGGAGGTTTACGTTGGACATTAGGAAAAACTTCCTACCTGCCAGGGGGGTTAAGCATGGGAATAAATTGCCTAGGGAATCATAGAATCATAGAATCATAGAATATCAGGGTTGGAAGGGACCCCAGAAGGTCATCTAGTCCAACCCCCTGCTCGAAGCAGGACCAATTCCCAGTTAAATCATCCCAGCCAGGGCTTTGTCAAGCCTGACCTTAAAAACCTCTAAGGAAGGAGATTCTACCACCTCCCTAGGTAACGCATTCCAGTGTTTCACCACCCTCTTAGTGAAAAAGTTTTTCCTTTTGTGGAAGGTTTGATGGAGGTTGTGGAGTCTCCATCACTGGAGATTTTTAAGAGCACGTTAGACAAACACCTGTCAGGGATGTTCTAGATGGTGCTGGTCCTGCCATGAGTGCAGGAGACTGGACTTAATGACCTCTCGAGGTCCCTTCCAGTTCTATGATTCTATGAAAGTGCACAGAAAGGGCTTCTTCTCTCACTTGGCATAAACTCCCTCGTCATGACTGCTGTGAATGATAGAGCCCAGCAGGGCAGGTTTAAGTCCATTCTGAAGGACAAATTCTCCAACAGGATGGATTAAATGGGCAGGAAGATTTACACTTGCTCCTCCCTGCAAATGGGAATTTATGCCAGCAGGCATTGGTGTCCAGTTATGACTTCGTAAATTGGACAGTGATGCCTAAGTTTGCAAACCAGCTGCATGTAGCCACTAGAGAGGAATTTCAGGAATCTGATTTTCGACAAAATCTACAGGGTTCTGACCAGAGTGCGGGGTGAGGGGCTCAGCCTACATAAGCAATGAAGTATGCAACCTTCTAGTTGAAAAAAAGCCACATAATTTTGCTCCATGATCTAAATTTTCACCGTGAGATTCTGTGCTCGGAACCTGCAGCATCGGTGCAGGGAAGAGCTAAGGTGACCGTGACGGGTTGAATCACAGAAACCCCCTGGGGGCTGCCAACTGATGTGCCAAGACTACGTCTGCCCCTGCTTACCCTGCCAGCTTGGGACTCCAGCACCCTGTCTTGTGGAGACAGACACGCCAGTCTGCTCCAACACAGACCCAGGGTCTGAGCCACATGCCCCAAAGCTGCAGGCTTATCTGAAAGCAACTTAAGAAGCGTTCCTCTCTTTAACACTCAGATGCCCAACTCCCAATGGGGTCCAAACCCCAAATAAATCCGTTTTACCCTGTATAAAGCTTACACAGGGTAAACTCAGAAATTGTTCGCCCTCTATAGCACTGATAGAGAGATATGCACAGCTGTTTGCCCCCCCCCGCAGGTATTAATACATACTCTGGGTTAATTAATAAGTAAAAAGTGATTTTATTAAATATAGAAAGTAGGATTTAAGTGGTTCCAAGTAATAACAGACAGAAAAAAGTGAATTACCAAGCAAAATAAAATAAAACATGCAAATCTAAGCCTAGTACAGTAATAAAACTGAATACAGATAAAATCTCACCCTCCGAGATGTTTCAATAAGTTTATTTCACAGACTGGCCCCTTCCCAGTCTGGGCACAATCCTTTCCCCTGGTTCAGCCCTTGTTCCAGCCCAGGTGGTAGCGAGGGGCTTTCTCATGATGGCCGCCCCCTGTGTTCTGTTCCACCCCCTTATATGGCGTTGGCATAAGGTGGGAATCTTTTGTCTCTCTGGGTCCCCACCCCCACTTCTAAATGGAAAAGCACCAAGTTTAAGATGGAGTCCGGTACCAGGTGACATGGTCACATGTCACTGTGAGACCCCCCCAAGCCTTCATTGCTCCCAGCCTGGCTCACAGGAAGGCCTGCCTGCAAACAGAGCCATCCACCGTCAATTGTCCTGGTTGATGGGAGCCATCAAGATTCCAAACCACCATTAATGGCCCACACTTTGCATAATTACAATCGGCCCTCAGAGTTATATTTCCTATTTCTAGTTTCAGATACAAGAGTGATACATTTATACAAATAGGATGACCACACTCAGTAGATTATAAGCTTTGGAATGATACCTTACAAGAGACCTTTTGCATGAAGCATATTCCAGTTACATTATATTCATACTCATTAGCATATTTTCATAAAATCATACAGCCTGCAACGTCACTGTGACTTTTAACATTCCTGGCATCCGCCGGCTCCTGGGCTGCTCTGGTGCCAAAGCAGCCCCTGAGGTAAGTCAGGGCTTTTATTAATACCACTGCACATTGAGTGGATGTTTTCAGAGAACTATCCACAATGAGTCCAAGATCTCTTTCTTGAGTAGAAACAGGTAAGTAAGGCCTGATCATTTTATATGTCTAGTTGGGATTATGTTTTCCAATGTGCATCACTTTGCATTTATCCACATCGAATTTCATCTGCCACTTTGTTCCCCAGTTTTTTGAGATCCCTTCATAATTCTTCACAGTCTGTTTTGGACTTAACTATCTTGAGTAATTTTGTATCATCTGCAAGTTTTACCATCTCATTGTTTACCTCTTTTTCAGACCTTTTATTAGTATGTTGAACAACACTGGTCCCAGTACAGATTCCTGAAGGACACCACGATTTACCTCTCTTCTTTCTGAAAACTGACCATCTATGCCTACTCTTTGTGTCCTGTCTTTTAAGCAGGTACTGATCCATGAAAGCACCTTCCCTCTTATCCCATAGCAGCTTACTTTGCTTAAGAGCCTTTGGTGAGGGGCCTTGCCAAAGGCTTTCTGAAAGTCAAGGTACCCTGCACGTACTGGATCACCCTTCTCCACATGTTTGTTGACCCCCTTCAAAAAATTCTAATAGATTAATGCAGCATGATTTCCCTCTACAAATGCCACGTTGACTTTTCCCCCAACAAATCATGTTCACCTATGTGTCTGGTACTTCTGTTCTTTACCATAGTATCAACCAATTTGTCTGGTACTGAAGTTAGGCTGTAGCTGCCAGGCTCGGTTCTGGAGACTTTTTGTTTTTAAATAAGAATTCTCTTCATCACCCCCTTGAGAACTGCGATGTTCCAGCACAGAGAGAAGTCAGATACAAACCTAAATACTCTTGCCTGAAGCTTGCAGCGTAACACAATGTTTTGTTTTTTAGAATCCAGAATCTTAACACCCAAGAACCCAAAACAGAGAGGGGCTGCTCCCTAAGGCAGCAGGCACAACTTCCACCTTGCAGGGCCCTCGAGCTCAGTCTCTAGCCCAGGCCCAGATGTCTACACTGCAATTTAACAGCCCCTTAGCCCAAGCTCCACAAGCCTGAGTCAGCTGGCATGGGCCAGCCATGGGTTTTGAATTGCCGTGTAGACATATCCAAAGAGAACTAAGCTTATTCAGAAGTTTCCAAGAAGTGCTCACCATGTTGAAGGTCCAGGCCAATAAATAGGAGACACAATGATAAATACTTTCTGCCCATGTCTGTGGCATCTCAGTCCAGCCGTGTGCGGCACGGACGGGCACTGACCTGCTATGGAAATCGCTGACTCTCTCTCCTGGTCGAGTCGGGGGTTCCTGACACAGCAGGACACTTTATGGTTGGACTCTTCTGTTAGAACAATGGCAATCTCTGTTTGAAACAGGCCACCGGCCTCTTGGGATATTTTTTCAGAGGCTGATGGTGAGAGCTTCCCCTGGAGATCTCTCCACTGAGCCTCAGGCTCTGGGTACCATCCAGATGATCGACACACCACCTGGATCCCTCCATCCTGATGTCCCTCTACAGAGATGTCAGGATCGGAGCCCAAACCTACAGAAGAAATAAATAAATTTGTGATAACCCAGTAATGAGCCAAAAGCTTTATTACACTGTTATCAAAAGCCATTTCCTATCAAACTAATAATTGAATGTGAGTCCACGAGTGCAGCTGGTCACCTAATTTGGCCAGATTCCTATTTGATGTAGAGTAGAATTAATGTTAATGTCAGTGCTGTTCTATGCACAAACTTTCTCCAGTTTAGTTAACCTGGTTTAGTTAATCAAGTGCAAATCCCTTAAATCAAGACTTAAACTAAATCAATATAAGCCATTTCCAAACTCGTTTCAGAGGTTCCACCTGGATGTTTGCCCTAGTTCAGCAGTTCTCAAATTTTAGCAACCTAAGGACCCCCATTTTGATTTCAAATTTTCAGCAAACCCCCTCGCCCAACCCACTCAGCACCAGGCCCTGCTCTCACTCCACCCCTTCCCCCAAGACCCCATCCTCGCCCCACCTCTTCCTGCCCCTGCTCCACCCCTGCCCCTCCTCTTCCCCACCTCTTTCTATCCCCTCCCCTGAGCACACCCCGTCTCTGCTCCTTCCCCTCCCTCCCAGCCCCTGCTGCACACCGCTGAACAGCTGTTCCCCAGCACACAGGAAGCACTGGGAGGGAGGAGGCGGTGTTGAGGGAGGAAGGGGAAGGAGTTGATCAGTGGGGTCAGTGCACCCCCTGGAGTACCTGGGGGTCCACGGACCCAGTTTGAAAAACTCTTCACTAGTTCATTGAAACCAGTGTATGTGTATGTGTAAACAAGCCTTAAATAATTCACTAACAAAAGACTTTATTATAGGGGAATTCAGGTTGCCTTGGCAGGGCCTTGTATCCTTCCAGAATGCTGAAATGGGTAGCAGAAAACTGATACCTCTCAGAGCCAGGAAATACACTCACCAAAACAGAAACACAAACCATGGGCGGCAGGGAAAGCTGAGCCTTCCCAAACAGCCAGGATGTGGCCCAGCCACACTCCGCCCCTTCTCCCCGTCCGGCTTCTCACTCTGCAGGTGTCCGGCTCTTCCGGGGCTGCCAGCCTGCTGATGCTCTGGGGCCAGGGGGGCTGGGGCTGCTCTGCCCGGCTTCGGAGTCCTGGCACACCGGGGCCGGGAAGGCAGGGGCCTTGCTGCCCAACAGCCCAGTGCTTTGGGGCCAGGAGGGCTGCGGCCACGCTGTCTGGCCTCCCCACAGTCCAGGGCCGCGTGGTGCTCCGTGGCCGGGAGGGCTGGTCCCTTGGGCCCTCCCAATGTACTGGTCGACAGCCTGGTGCTTTGGGGCCAGGAGGGCTGTGGCCACACTGCCCAGTGTAATGGCAAAAACAACAGCCAGCAAATTTTCCTACTCCAGCCCTCCCGGCCCTGGAGCACCAGGGGTAGGAAAATTTGCTGGCTGCTGTTTTTGCCATTACATTGGCACTCCAGCTTGGAAAGGCTGGAGCTGCACTGCCCGGCCTCCCGGGGGGGGACGAGGGGTGCTAACCTGGGGCAGGGACCAGTGGCCACAATGGAAGGGGCCTGGGGGCACAGGGCAGGGGCCAAGCCCACAATGTGAGCTGGGCTCCATTGGGCACAGAGGGGATGAGGCCTCAGGTGGAAGGGGCAGGGCTGGGTCGGGGGAGAGATGGGGGCTGTCGCAAACACTTGATAAGGTCACACTGGGGATTTTTTATTACCGATGAGCTAAACTGAAATAAAATTATCTTAATTTGAAGCAAGTGTCTTGTGAATTCAAATGGATTTCTTTATTGCGGGGTCAGTCTGTGGGCAGAGAGGCCCTTAGGTTGCTTGGAAATTGCATACAGACCATCCTAGAGAGGGAAAACAATCGCCCAGGAGAGACAAAGAAGGGATGGGTGTCTGGTGCCATTTCCACTCGGGAGTCTTCACCAGAAAAGCACAGGCTAGCAGGGGTTCTCACAATAATTTTTTTGGTGGCCTAAGTGTGTGCAGTCACTCTGGTGGCCACTCTGAAAAACCCCTCTCCGACCTGCAGCCCTTAAGCAATAGCCCACCCTGAGGAAGGTGAGTCAGGAACTCACTGGCCAGCTGCAAAGTCCCAGCCTCCCCATGCCTTGGCCGGGCGGGAGCCGGGCAACTGCCCAGGGGAGTGCCTCAGTGACCGAACCCTGCTGACAAGAGCCGCCTCCCGTGCCATTCACACTGGCCCCACATGTCTCCAGAGGCACATGGAAATGACGAAAACACACATACAAGTGTGCCAGAGCTGTGGGCTATGATTGTTTGTCTTACAGAAGCAATTAGAGGTCCCAGCTGAGACTGGGTCCCCAGCGGGCTGGGCGTCATGCACACATCCTAGGAGACAGTCTGCGCTGAAGAGTTTACAGTCTCAACAGGCATGATGGAGAAAGGGTGAGCGAGGAAACAGAGGCACAGAGACTTGCCCAAATTCTTGCACAGCTCAGTAGCAAAGGAAAGACTGGAACCCTGTCCCTTGACGCTCAGTCGACGGCTCTATCCACCAGGTAACCCTGCCTCTCACGTATTGCTGGTCTAGCATATGTGCACCTGCTTCACATTCTCCAGTGAGGCTGGGTGAGCGGCCCCATAATCCTGCCAGCTCCTGAGCAGGGACAAGGGACTGGCTTTCCCGTTGATGAACACAGACCGTGCCTCTCGCCACAGACACTTCGCGGCAGGTCTGAAGGGTTGAATAAGAACCACTGGAAGGAGCTGTGCACAGTTTAACTGATGGGCAGGGAGGCTAAACTCTTCCACTACTTTCACTTGCAAAGGTAATTTTAGAAACATATTTGTAATCCCCTTGGGCTTTAGAGAAGCCCCTTTAACACCTGCCTCAGGCAGAGGAAGGGCTGGGTGTTCCAGAGGGAGGAGGGTGGAGAGAGGGAGAGGACAGGGGCGTAGGCGCCGACTCCGTGGGTGCTGCGGGGCTGGAGCACCCATGGAGAAAAATTAGTGGGTGCACCCACGGGCAGCCAAGCCCCAGTGGCAGGCGGTGGGCTACAGGACCCTGTATATCAACCACGGTTACCCTGTGGGTGCCAGACATGAGGCCAGACATTAGTGTGAGGAGGATCAGCTATTGTTCGGCCCCAGGGGTGCACAAGAGAGTTGTAATAAACACAACATATTCATATCACCCAACTTTTTAGGCGTGTTTGTGTATTTTATTAACCCCGTAAATGTAACCCATGAATGCTACCCCAGACTCCAAAGAGTCACAACACTCTTCGAGACAATCTGAGTATTTGTGTGGATTTTAGAGCCCTTAGAAAAAACAGTCAACTAGAATAAACCTTCACCAGAGCAGAGCTACTGCCCCTCTGTAATGAGATAAATCAGGTGTCATCTCACAATGAATCTTTGATCCACTTATGACCCTATTGAAGACATCAAAGTATCACAACAAGTTACTGACCTGCCACCTGTAGTTCCAATAAAGCGTCTTCATAAGCCACTCTAGACTGAAAAAAACACTTGTACTGTCCATCGTCGGAGGGTCGGATATCGCGTATTCTCAGGGAAACACTCCCATCCGTGATGTGGTCTTTTCAGAGCTCAGTCCTTCCTTGATATTCTGGCATCTGCTCCCCACACTGATCCTGCCCATCGTGGTACAGATGCACAACTGCAGAGTACGGGGACCTGAACCATCTCACCTCCATGCTCTGAGCATCCATCCTGGGGGAAAGGTGGCAGGGCTGGTACTTCTCTGGAGCTGTTATCTGTCCCACAAGAAATTACGCCCCATCATTTGTATATCCTGCAGGAGATGGGGTAACCCTCCCCCACGGAGTAGATTACAGTCCGGAGCCCACAAAGATACATATAGAACGGATCGATACTGTGAAGTTCCACTCCGTATGCTTTATGAAAATAGGCTTATGAATCTGAAAATGACATAGCTGGAATGTGCTTTATGCAAAAGGTCTCTTGTAACATATCACTGAAAAAGTTATAATGTGCTGCATTTGATTTTCCTATTTGTATGCATCTATCGTTCTTATAGAAATATGAGGTATGAACTTGTATTACTGGTGTAGTCAGACCAGGTGAGGGCAGTCAATGGGGCATCAGGAACTTGGTGACTGCCATTGACAGGACAATTGGCTGTAAATGGCCTGGTTTACCTTAAAGCCTTCCTGTGTATGGGTCAGGCAACCTAGGAAGAATGGAGACTGGGGTCTTACACAGACATGTGACCATGTCACCTGATACTGAAATCCATCTTGAAGCGGGTACTTTTCCAGAGTGGGGGTGGGATTCCAAACAAGGGTTTCCCCGCCTTAGGGAAATTCTATATAAGGCGGGGGAAGTAAACAATGAGGGTCTTCATCTGGCTTAAGAGATGGCCTCCCCACCCCAAGGAGATACCTGAAAGTATCTGGAAACAAAAGAACTGTGACTACAGGGGTGGGAGAGAACAGGCTGGACCCAGGTCAGAAAAGGCAACTGACCTGGGAAGCATTTTACTTGAAATAACATCGAGGGTGAGAAGTTATCATCTGTAACTGATTTCTTAGTGTATTAAGCTGAGCCGTGCGTGTTTTGGTTTATCTTGCATTATGATTTACTTTGTTCTGTCTGTTATTACTTAAAACCACTTAAATCCTACTTTTTATACTTAATAAAATCGTTTTTGTTTATTAATAAACCCAGTGCAAGTAATTGTTACCTGGGGGAAAAACAGTTGTGCACGTCTCTCTTTCAGTGATATAGAGGGTGAACATTTTATGAGTTTACCCTGTATAAGCTTTATACAGAGTAAAATGGATTTATTTGGGGTTCAGGCTCCCAGAAAGGCTGAACACTGGGCGCTGGGAAAGTCCCTGTTAACTGAGAAGCCCCACGGCTGAGTGAATCTCAGTTTCTGTGAACTGCAGAGGGGCGTGGCCCAACCTCTGAGTCTGGGCTGGAGCCGAATTGGAGTGTCTGGCTCAGCAAGACAAGAGTGGAGGGGCACCCGTTCTGGCAGGAGGGTTGTTCTCTGTGGTACCCCAGAGCATCAGGTGACAGTCTCCAGGGGGTCTCTGTGACCGAACCCATCACAGATACTATCTAGGGAGAGGGTGCAGAATAGACAGAATATTCATGATGTTAATTTGATAGTCCCCAAATACGGCATGTGGTTGCCATATCTGTCACCCAGAGTTCACAGGTGAATGTTATACACTGTCCCTATCATCGCTGAACAGGGCTGAACACTTCTCACAAGCACCTTGGGTATAATGGGTAATGGGGAGGGGGGGCTGGTTCTCTGACACACCGAGGACTTTTCATGCTGCTCCAGTGCAGTGCCCTCCCTGACTGCTGTAAGGATGGTGTAAGGGCCAGCAGGATGTGAAAAGAGATCATTGCCACTGTGCAGGTAAAGTCAGAAGTCAGATAATGAAGAGGGAGAAGGAGGCAGATAGAAAAGTGCAGGGGGCAGAGAACCAGCCATTGTGGAACTGAACAGAAAGGGGGGGTCTCTGGGCAGAGACTCAGCATCCAGAGCGACAAAGAGAGCTGGTTAAATTAGCAGAATGGAAACCACAGCAGGAGGGAACCAAAATGTCTGTGTAGCTGTGGGGGCAGCTCCGGGGGTGCCATGGGATACGATAAGACTTTCACTGAGGGCACAGAATGAAGAAGGCCTCACTCTCACCCCTAGACGGCTGTGCCTAGTGCAGTGTGAATGACTTGTGGGTTTTAATTTCATAACTGGGGAGTTGGGAAGTCATGATTTGTTTGTGGCTGAAGAGTCTGATCTGTGACTTACATGGTCCAGCGGTGTAGTGTAGCGGAATTGTGTAGTGTCCCTTTAAATAGTTTGTGAGCCCAGTAACGGCGCTCACCATGTTCTATGTCTTAGAAGCCTCCAGTCAGAGCAGCAGCGTGTGTATAACTAGGCCTGACTAGATTGTGTATAGATAAACACCATCACTAGGACCCAGCTGTGCTCTGTGGTTTATGGTCGTTGTGTAAAGAGCAAAAGACCAGGGCTGGATTTAGGGGCAGGCGACCCAGCCAATCACCTGGAGTGCCAGGATTGGTGGGCGCCAGGCTCGGGGGGTGCCAGGCTTGGGGTCCTGTGTCTGTTAGTGACAAAAGGGAAAACAGAATGTTTGAAGTGAAATGTTTCAAGTATAGATGTGAGTACATTCCAGTTATTCCTACAATTAAAAATTTTCTTTGAGGAAACTTTTTTTTTTTTTGCTTATATAGGCATGAATAGATACAGATGTACAGATCCTAGCATGCCCATTTATTGTCTTATATGACAGGGATAAATCATGCATGCAAATCGTGCATCAAAGCCATGAAATGGGCTACAAATACAATAAAAGAAAAGTATTCAAAAATTTAACAAATGGAAGGGGGGGGCAATAAAGAAACGCTCCTCGCCGAGGGCACCATTTGGTCTAGGGCTGGCCCTGCAAAAAGCAGACGTGGTTTACGAGACAAGGCAGGGAAGCGAGGTGGATGGTGATGACCAGCAAGAGAACATCAGCAAACCCAGCGAGGAGCCCAGAGCTCCTACCTGACACCAGACTGTGAACCTGTAGAGCGAGGCAGAGAGCGACGTAGCCGGGCAGAGCGGAGCTCACTGTGGAGCCGGGAGAGAACGAGGGAACCTTCCCCATCATCGTAGCTGGGTCTGGGGAACAGGAGAAATAACCAACCAGATGGTGAGTGAGTGGGACGCGGTGACAGCGACACAGGGCAGTGGGGAGGAGGTAACAAGCACCAGAAGGGAAGGGATTTCCCCCACAGGTCTCGCCTGCCTGGCTCCGAGCAGGGTCAGATGTCACTGGGCCAGCAGCCGGTCCATACCACACTCACACCATGGCTGCACCTGTGGAGATGTCTGGTGTAATTTAGATTGCAATAGGACATCTACACTGAACACATCACCGGCCACTGACAGTGCCAGGGGGCATGAGGTGGAGCGACATGGTGCATCAACTATGAGAGAGGGACCGAGAGACTTTGTCCGTTGGACCATATGAACTGGAGCCATAAACTCACTGAACGTTAAATCTCACCAAAAGAGGGTCAATCCATCCTCATCATCGTATTCACTCACTATACTCCACACCTGAACATAGCCATTATATGAACAACATGCCCTCATATCTCAATGTCTGTCCTTTGACCCGTTAACCTTTTACCCCCAGTCGGGGATATTGCAGATTATGTATTCCTTAGCCACCCGATCTTAAACCGAACTTCGCAGCCCTTGATAATCTGTACGTTATTCCCTGATAACCTGAAACTTCTGTGCTTAAATTCTGTACTGTTCACTTTTTTAAAAAACATCATCTTAATAAAAATTTTAAATCTGTAAACTCTCCAGGGCAAGGATGGTTCCTCACTACTGGTGTGTCCAGGGCACAGCACAATGGGGCCCGCATCTTGGTTGGGCCATTTAGGAGTTACTGTAATATAAATAAATAAATAAGAAAGGAGGTATTAAGGAGAGCAAGTGAGTGCACGCAATGCCTCTGAGCGTGGTAGGAATGGCCCCTTATTGCTGTAGGAGAAAGCAGCGCCATCTCCCAGCCACACCTGTCTTGGGTGAGGGCATGGGCAGCAGGTATCACAGGCCAGGGGAGGCTCAGCCTCCCCAAACAGCCCAGCCTGCCCAGCCCAGCCCATGCTCTGCCCCCAGCCCCCACCTGCCTGCTTCCAGTTCCCTCTTTTCCGCTGGGACTTGGGCAGGGGCAGCCAGCATGTGGCTGGGACTGGGGGCAGCTGGGGCCGGTACAAGCACCGGCCTATGGCCAGGACTCAGGGTGGTGCTCCGGGGCAGGGGGTGGCTGGGGTGTCCTGGGACTGGGGGGCCAGTGGCTATGGTGGGGGGGCACCGGCAGGGAGGGGGGCGGGGACTTGGGCAGAATGGGAGAGGCCCAGGGCTAGGGTCCTGCAACGGGCAGGTCACGTGCTGCCCATAGGTGAGGGCTCTCGGAGGATCTCCCAAAGAGCAAATCAGCCCCCGGCCCCAGTGATTTTACATGTCAGTGACCCACCCAACATCTCCAGTGCTGGTGCAATGTCAGGGTTGAATTAGGATCAAGGTCACCACATCTCTGTGGCCCCTCAGCTCCGCAACGTTTAAACAATTCTAAAGTGAGATTCCCAGAGGCGGTCTGGTCTGTGCTCCTGTCTCTGAGAGCCGGTAACACGGCTTCGGTGCCTATGCCTGTCGGGTCCTTAGGCTTCCTAGGTGTGTCTGCAATCTGCGGGTACCGGGCGTAGGCGTGCCCAAGTGACTGCATACGCTGGGCATCACCTCTGGCTGGTTGGGGGCTCACGGGAGGGCTCGTGGGTCTCTTTTTGGAGTCTTTTTCCTACGTTCACCCTCTGGAGGGAGAAGGCTGGGGCGCTGGCACGCATGGCCAAGGAGACTTGGGACCAGGTCAGCCGCCTCTTGGATGGCTTCCTCCATAAGGAGAAGTTTCGATTTTAGTTCCTGGTCTTTTCAGGATCTGTGTGAAGGGGTGTACGACCCCTCGTTAGGCCACCAGGGACAGACCAGTCGCTGCAGGCCTCAGAAGGCCACGTCCCCTCAGCCTTGCTGCACCCGCTCCCAGTGGAAGCGACAGATAAAAGGAGGCGGCCCAGCCCAGCCTGGGCCGGCTGAGGAGGAGGAAGGACGTGTGTTGCAAGCTCCTGCAGAGAGGCTGGAGGCTCCCCAAGCAGTGGGAACCTGAGACCCGGACTGCACTGTGAGCGGCCAGGCAAGCGCAGAGGTTGACAGGGATGCTGAGCTGCGGCGAGCCGAGAGGTGTATGAGAAGCGCCCTGGGGTAGGAAGTGACCCAGGGAACGTAGTAGGAGCTGATGGTTCATCCCTTAACGTGCAATTCCCTGGCTTCATCGGGCCCTGGGTCGGCACCCGGTGGAGCTGGATGGGCCCGGGTGACCCTGCCACTCCCCCACTTCCCGCTAGGTTTGGCTACTGTTTGTTCTGCCCGGCCCAGAGGGCCAGAACCCCAACGGTGGTTGCCTCCTCCAGCCAGGATGCTCAGGGGCCACAGACTGTTTGTTTGTTTGTTTGTTTTGCCCCCCCGGGGGCGATGAACTGACTATTTGTTCTGCCCAGCCCAGAAGGTCAGGAACCTGAACTGTTACTGTCGGCCACGGGCAGGAGGCTCGGAGGCTACAGACTGCTTGTTCTACCCTGCCTGCGGGTTGATATTTGCTCAGCCCTGCCAGGGATCCTGAGACCCCACGGTTGCAATTATTTGATCCCACAGGGAGGCCAGACACGTGTGTGACGGCATGGGGGGCGGGTGGAACCTGGGCTTGGGGACGCTAGCCCCTGGCCTGGCCCATCCCTTCTGCCTCAGGCTCTTCCCCTCCCACCAGAGCCCAGAGCCCCACCCTGCACGGCCACCACCACCTCCCCCCACCCCCGGGCTGCCTGAGTGCCCCCAGCCCCGGAGAGCCAGGCGGGTGGCGCAGCCCTGCTCCCGCAGCCCCGGAGCACCAGGCAGTGGGGTGGGTGGCGTGGCCCCCCTACCCCAGTCCCAGAGCACGGGCAGTTGGGCAGGCAACATGGTCCCCCTCCTCCAGCCCTGGAGCACCAGGTGGGCACCTCCCCTTAGCCCCAGAGCACCCCCTCAGCCCCGGAGTGCCGGGTGGGAGGGCAGGCAGCATGCCCCCCCACCAGCACCAGAGCACAGGCCGGCCCCCACTAGCCCCAGCCTGGGGCCCTGGCCATGGGGGGAAGAGCCCCCCACAGCACAGCACCAGGAAGCAGGAAGAGGCCTGGGGGTGGAGCGTCAGTGGGGCCATGCAAGGCTGTTTGGGGAGGCTCAGCCTTTCCCGGCCTTCGATACCCACTACCTCTGTGTGAGGAAGTGTGCGACCTCCACACTGGATCTATGAGCGTGGCCCCCTTTGACAAACAGCCCCCCCCATCACAATCTGACGTTCAGTTGGTGAGAGAAACCCACTAAAACGTGAGTCTACAATTCCCTGGTCCTCTTTGCTCCTAGACTTAGGGCTAGGTTCAGAAAGATTTAGGCGCTTTTCGTCAGTAAAACTTTCGTTGGCCCAGGGTGTGTTTTTTTCAAACTCTTGACCGACACAAAAGTTGTACTGATAAAAGTGAAGCGTAAACACAACCCTGGAATGTGACTCACAAAAGCCAGCACGCTACGCATGGACCTGCCTACGCTGACAATGGGAGGTGCCAGCCACAGCCAGGAACCCTCTTTGGAGATACCCGCATCTGTTGGGTTTGCAAGAAGCCAGGGGAAACGACACGTCCCTCCCACCTTTGTAGCCCCCTGGTTAGAGCACTCACCTGGGACGTGAGCGACCCAGGTGACAGCCCCCCTCTGCCTGAGGGTGAGAAGGGATTTGGACAGGGATCCGCTCTTTTCAGGAGCGTGCTCTGAGCACTAAGCTATGGGATACTGTGCTGTGAGGCCCCGTCAGTCTGTCCTAGTGAAGCTGTTGCCCTCTGGATAAATAATTAAAGCTGAATTGGAGCAGGGGGACTGGACTCTGGTCTCCCACCTTGTGGGTGGGTACGCTAACCACCCTCCGATAGCGTCAGTCTCATGCGTGTGTTTTCTTGTGCTCTCTCCCTCTCCTTCAAAGAGTGATCTGGGCCAGAGCCTGAGAGAGGGAACATAAACATGAGTAGGACCCGCTTGCCGGGGGGTTACAGCACTGACCAGCGTCCAGGCCTGTGTCTCCAGCGCAGCTTTAACTGGAGAGACAGAGAACGCCTCACATCAGCATAGCCCCATGGTTCGAGCACCCTCCTGAGTCACCAGCTGCCCGGGGGGGCCTCTTACCATAACCCAGCTGTGGCTCTGAGGCCCCAGCCCCGTCTGGAACCAGGTCGGGGGAAGAGCCGTGCAGACAGCTGTGGGGAGCTTCAGACCCTCCACCTGCCCTGGGCCGGGGGATGGAGAATGGGGATATGGGCTGGGGGCTGTTCTCAGGCCCGCCCAGCCTGGGCACACGGGGGGTCTGTGGCTCCCCAGCCCTGCTCCGGCTTCCAGCTTGGCTGGGGGGCAGGGCCTTGAGGGAAAGAGGCGGGGCAGGGGTGGGGCCATGGAGGGAGCAGGAGCTCCTGGCAACTTACAAATGTAGATTTTTTGTTTTGTTCCAGAACTGCACTCAAAAGGAAAACAGTGTAAACGTTTAGCGCCTACAAGGCCACCGGACGTTGAGAAGAGGCGTTCGCATGGCACTTTTGCAGCCAGCATTGCATGGTAGTTATGTGCCAGGGATGCTAAACATTCGTATGCCCCTGCATGCTTTTGCCACCATTCCAGAGGACATGCTTCCATGCTGATGACACTCGTTAAAAAAAAGTAATGTGTGAATTAAATCGGTGACTCAGCTCCTTGGGGGAGAATTGTCTGTCTCCTGCTCTGTTTTACCTGCACTCTGCCACAGATTTCATCTCCTAGCCATCTCGGATGATGACCCAACACGTGGTGTTCGTTTTAAGAACACTTTCACTGCAGATCTGACAAAAGGCGAAGAAGGACCAATGTGAGATTTCTAAAGATAGCCATAGGACTTGACCCAAGAGTTAAGAGTCTGAAATTGGACTCCAAAATTTGAGCGGGATGAGGTGTGGCGCATGCTTTCAGAAGTCTGAAAAGAGCAACACGCCAATGTGGAAACGACAAGATCCAAACCACCGAACAAGAAAATCAACCTTCCGCTGGTGACATCTCAATCTGTCATCAACATGGGCGCATGACCTCTGGAATGGTGGTTGAAACGCGAAGGGACGTATGATTCTTCAGCACATCTGGGCTGTCAATATGCTGTGATGCCAGCTACAACAGTGCCCTGTGAATGCCTGGTCTCCCTTTTAGGTGACACTGTAAACGAGAAGTGGGCAACATGAGCTCCTGCAAATGTCAACAAACCTGTTTGTCTGAGCGACTGGCTGAACAAGTAGTAGGACTGAGTGGGCTTGTGGCCTTTCAAGTTTTTCATCGTTTTATCTTTGAATGCAGTTATTCCACTTCTGTTAGGTGTGAAAAATGCAGATTTTTCTTCCCCATAATTACAGCACTTACTCCTAGACGACATTTGCTGACTGGCTTTAGCAAGAATCATGAAAAATGGGCCTTCACACAGTTAGCACTGACTGTCAGCCCCTGCCATGTCGTGATACCGTTCAAAGCCCCATACACTGGTTTGAGGAAGGTATTTTAGTGCTTGTAGGCCCGGAATGTATTCAGCTGATTTTTAGAGCCCGTTAGACTTTTGGTATGTTTTTCAAAAGCATCTGTTTAAAATAATGTAGGTCTGGGATCGGGCACCTGACAACACAGATGGGGGCCTAGTGGGTTGTTCAAAACAGGTTAGGCACCAGGGGCTAACTCCACAAAAATATTGAGGTGGGCTTGGCTGCTACTTTCACTTTAGCTACCTAAATCTGACACTGAGATGCTGCCGATCCTCAACCCCCCCACAGCTACGGCCTAAATGTAAGGGGACTGTTGCCCCCTTACTAACAGTCAGTGGGGGTGTTTTGGTTGGCTAGCTCCCAGTCCTAAAAGGGGGAAGGGTCAATGGGAAACCAGGACCCTGAGACTGATAGTCCCCAGGAACAATGGGGAGAGGCCAACGCTCCAGGTCAGCCTGAATGACAGGGCGGGCAGGCTAATGAGGGAGTCAGGAGGCCAGGGGAGTCCCGTCCTCCATGTGAGCTGGATTTGCCTGGGTCAGACAGACAGAGTGGGGCCGAGCTAAGGAGAAAGCAGGGGCCCGAGCTGAGCTGGGGGGAAGAGCTGTGCCGATCCAGAGGGGCCAGTAAAGCAGCCCAGAGACAGCAGACCTGTCCTGGGAGCAACCAGAGCCCGAGGGGCCAGAGAAGCAGCCCAGGGAGCGGGAGGCAGAGCAGCAGCCGGGCAGAGACCGAGTGGTGGGGCTGGGGCGGGAGCCGTCCGGAGCTGGGTGTGGTGAGCAGCTGGGGAGAGCAAGGGGGACCCTGGGGAGCGGGCCCCGCACAGGGAGACGTCTCAGCCCAGAGGCTCTGCAGGCCAGGCTTGGATTGTAACCCCGACAGGGCGGGGGCGACACTGGGCAGAAGGGTCCTGCCACTTCGAGCCTGAGAGCGTGTGGCCACCACCAGAGCGAGTGTCCAACCCACAGCATCTCTGCAGCACGGCCAGGGCCAGAGAAGGGGCCTGGGACCTACAAGGAGCAGGCTGTGAACTGCCCTGACGTTCCAGAGACGCTGTTTGTGATGTTCCCTGCCACAGAGCGGGGTGATGTGTTTCCTTTCACCTTTCCCATTTTCCCTTATTCTTTTTAAAATTAATTGTTGATTAAATAACTTGCATTTGCTTTAAATTGTATGTAGTGGTCAGTGGGTCAGAGAAGTGCCCAGTGCAGAGAGTACCCCGGAGTGGGGACACCCTAGCCCCTGTCCTAGGTGACTACCACAGGGTTGGGGGTCGAGCCCCCCAGGACTCCTGCGCCCAGCCTTGTTGGGGTTACGAGGACTCTGCCAGACAGGAGAGCGGAAGGGGAGTCCTCGAGGGCAGGGAGGCCACTGGGTAAAGGAAGTGGGAGCGAGGACTCAGATCCTTTCGCTAGCCCACTTCACCGGGGTCGTGCAGAAGCTCGGAAAGTTCCCCACAAGAGCGGGACTATTCCCCCGCTTACAGGAAGAAGGAGGTGCCTGAAAGTAGGACCCACAAAACTCAGCGTGCGAGGCATCTCCACACCGACGCTAACCAACGGGAAAGGCCGATGGGAGGGGTGTGCCCTGAGCCCCACCCCTCTCTGGATCTCAGGTTACGAGGTCTGGCTTGGAGAGAGGTACCTCCCCTGGCTCCCGCCCGCCCAGCTTTCCCCCACCCCCTGCCCTGCCCTCCCCTGCCCTGGCCGTACCTGGCTCCAGCCCGGCCCTGCCGCGGGGTGGGACCAATACTGCTGCCAAGGCCGTCACGAGGGAGGTGTGGGCCCGGGGCAAACCCCCCCTCCGCCCCAGACCCCGCCCCACTCCACCCCTTCCCCCAAGACCCTGCCTCCTTCCACCCCTGAAGCAGCAAGAATAATCCCATACATTGCATTGATGGTGACTTATTTGCCTGATTTGAAACGAGACCTAAAGGACCTGAGTTTCCTCGCTGTCGATAGCCCCCCGCTTGGCCAACCAGCACTGAGACGCTGAGGTGCGGGCGGCTGAGAGGTCTCACCAGAGGTCCCACAGGACGGCCCAGGTCACCATCAGAGCGGATCGCTCTCAGATCCAGACCCACCTCTTTGTGAGGACCTCCCGCGATAAGAGCAACCCCCTCCCCGCCCACCCTCCACATTCACCCCTCCTTGGTAGAGAGAGGGAAACAGGGAAAAAAGAAGCAAGAGAAGAGGAGAAAGGAGGGAGGAAAGAGGAAAAGGGAAACCAAAAAGGATAAACCCCAAGGTCCCCAGTGATTCCAAGCGTCAAAGTGCTCGGTAGGAAATCACATTCTGCCCCCTTAAGCCAGTGTTTTCTGTGCCGAGAATTCTGCCTGCAGCAGGTGCATCAGACCCAACAGGTTCCAAACCTCTCGCAGCCTCCGACCTTGTCAAAGGAAGTTCGTTTTCTGGCACAATCAGTGGTGGAAAAGGAGAAACTCCACAGAGGCTCCTCCTCATGCTCACGACTTGAATCCTAATTCTCTCCCCGTCCTCGAGGGGAGACCTGGCGAAGGAGACGTGCGGCTGCAAAGCCGGGGGGGTCTCAGCGACTGCCCTGGCCCTGCACCTCGGCCCTGCCCCGCTGATGTCGGGGTCTCTTTGTGAGGTCACCCCCTCCCCACCACCTTTGCCCAATGGGCTGAGGTCCTGCAAAAGGCCTTTGTGATGTCACTGCCCCCCCTCCCCTCCCCTCCAAGCTGATGTCCTGCCCCTGCCCAGCCTCTGTGGAGCTTGGAGTTGTTGCCCCCGGATCTCCGCACTCAATGACTGGTGAGTCGGGGGTGGAGCCGGCTATACAATAAAACACCAATTTTTCATAAATTAGTCGATTTAAGGCCAGAAGGGACCATTGGAGCATCTAATATGACGCCCTGTATCTCCCAGCCCTCCCGTGTATCACAAGAGCTGCTTTTTGATGAAAGCACCTTCCCGAAAGGCATCTAGTCTTCACTGGAAGACATCAAGAGATGGAGAATCCATCACTTCTCTTGGCAGTTTGTTCCAGTGATGAGTCACCCTCCCTCTTACAAATCTCTGCCTTGTTCTAAGGAGAATTTTTCTGATTTCTGCTTCCAGCCATTGGTTCTTGTTCTGCCTTTCTTTGCAAGACTAAAGAGCCCTTTAAATACTTGCTGTTTTCTCTCAGCGAAGGCACTGCAGGCTGCCATCAGCTCACCTCTCCATCTTTTTGAAAACTAAACAGACTGAGTTTTTCAATCCCTCCTTATAAGTCTTCTCCATCCCTCAAATATGGCTCTTTTCTGCACCCTCTCCAGTTTTTTTTAACGTTATTTTTGAAATGTGGACACCAGAACGGGATGCGGTATTCCAGTGTCAGTCTCCCCACTGCTGAATCACCTCCCGTTCCATCCTCTGTTTATCTATCCATGGATGGCGTCACGGACTCACAGGACTTGTGCTCTCTCTCAGCCTCGTACAGTCCTTGGGAGGAACCTCCTTCAGTGTGACAGCCCTTCTCGGAAATCCACTCTCTCGAGGGTTAAGCCGTAGGCCCTTCCGCCTCCTGGAACCCCTCTTCTCTGAGCCTTGAGCATGCCTGTCTGCCGTGGGTCCCCTCAGGGAGTCCCCTCACTCTGGACCCCTGGGGCCTCTACTCCCAGAGGGAAGAACGCAACCCCGATCCCGAGACTGCCGTGACTCTCAGCCAGCGTAAAAGAGAGGGGTTTATTGAGCATCTGAACACAGCACAGGAAACTCTCAGGGCCTCAGGCCTAACCTCCCTCAGCACAGTCCATCTAGGTCTCTCCTGCACCCGTGTGGGCTCTGGCTGTTTTCTCTCCCCAGTCCAGAAGCCCCCTCCTTCCAGCTAAGCGTCCGATATCAGCTTCCCACAAGCCTGTGTCCTTTGTCTTCTGTCCCAGGTGAACAGGCTGCCTGGGTCTCCTCTATCTCAGCCTCTCCTCTCCTCCCTCTTTTCTTTCCCCCAGGCTGGAAGCAGTCACCGGGTCTTCTCTCCTCAGCCCACTGTCCTACTACTGGCCCGACCTGGCTGTGACTTCCAAGCTGGGCCTCCCGCTCACCAGTCGCTGGGGTATCCATTCTCCAGACCTTTGCCTGAGGGCCCAACTGACAGGCGAGATCACCGCTGGTCCTCTGTAACAACAAACGACCTCTCCCACCAGTGCCACCTCGTTAAACAAACAGCACCCAGGGAAACTGAGTCCCACACGTGGCATGCAAACCATTGAAAAACCAAGAAAATCCCCCCGTCATCACCGATGGCTTTGGCCCTGTTCCCCACAGCATCGCACCGGGAGCGGATGTTGAGCGGCTCGCCCGGTATGACACCTAAATCCTTGACAGAGTCACGGCTTCCCGGAGTACAGTTCCCCCTCGGTGGCCTGCCTGCTCTGTCCTGCTGCCCGCTCCCACTGCGCCAAGAGGGGACCTGGTGACTGGAGCTGCTGTGGTTGTGTGAGAGCGCCGGGCTGAGAGACCAAAGGGCACCTCCGTTCTGGAAGAGAGGGGTCTGGCCGGTAGGTACAGTCGCCCCCGGTTTGGGGCACAGAAGGGGCTGTGGCTGGCAGCAGCTTGAAGCCCGTCCCCGAGCTGCGCTAGGCACTGTTTGAATGAATGCAACGTCCGTGTTACATACGGGCTCCTGGTGCTCGGTCGGAAGCACTGAACTGCCTCAGAGTTCTCTGTTTGCAAGGTCGGTGCCAGGAGATTAGAGAGACAAGGCGGGGAGGGGATCTCTTTCATTCTCCAACTTCTGCTGGGGAGAGACCAGCCTTCGAGCTCCGCAGAGCTCGTCCTCAGGCCCTGGTCTCTCTCCCCAACAGAAGCTGGTCCAATAAACCATATGACCTCCCCGGCCTGGTCTCTCGGTGTTTTCTGCTCCCACGGGCGTGGCTGGGAAGGGCCACAGGGCTCAGCAGGCTCAGGGAGAAACCTCAGCTCCACTGGAGACAGGAGGGGAGCAAACCTCACAATCCGTGTGGTCACTGCAGGTCTGTGCATCTGCCCCCTCCTCCCTCAGTGGCAGTCTGTGGGGGAGGTCTAGGGTGGCCAGAGGTCCCGATTTTAGAGGCACAGTCCCGATTTTTGGGTCTTTTTCTTATATAGGCTCCGATTACCTCCCACCCCGTCCCGATTTTTCACACTTGCTGTCTGGTCACCCGAGGGAGGTCTGGCAGCCCCCTCCCCAGCCACAGTCCGTGCGTGCCCAGCAGTCTCTGTGTGTCTCAGCAGCCCCCTGCTCACTCCCACGTGGAGCCCAGATCGGGGTGGGCTGGGCCTCTGGTTTGTTTGATCCCTGAAGGGTTTTCTGGGCACTAACTGGGACTCCAAGTTTCTCCTAATTTGAGGAAATCCCTGTGAAAACTCACCTTTTCCGGGGGTCTGTTTCACACCCTTCGTCAGAGACGTTCCCCATTCTTTCTCCAGTTCAGCTGGCAGCAGGTCTCGTGCGAGGGGCGGGGGAGAGCTGAGATTTCAGGCTGCCGTGTTATGGCGGGATTGCTGCGATTAACTGGCTGAACGTGCTAATTCTGAGGACGAAACGGGGAAAGGGGCAGAGATCGAGAGTCAGGGAGTGAAATGGAGAAAATACAGGAAGCATTTCGAGCAAGGGCGAAGTGCAATGACCAGAATCCAGAATATTCTCTGCACCCCTTGTCTAACTCTGGGCCCGATTCTCTTCCGCATTGACGGCCCTTTCCCTGTCTCCGGCCGTGTCTGGAGGGCTTTATGCCCCGTCCAGCCCCTTCACACTGCCAGGAAGGGAGAGGTGTGATGGAATCTTTGCCCAAACAGGAACCAGGCCCTGTGTCACCTTCATCCTGGGTTTCCGATGACCCCGAGAAGTTGGGGGGCCACTGGCACCTAGAGCATGGCCCTGCCACAGAGGCCCCACCCCCGGTCATCCTCTTCCCCCGAGGCCCCGCCCACCCACTGTTCACTCCTCTGGCCCCCGAGGTCCCCCTACCTGCCCCTCGCTCCTCTCCGCCTCTTCCCCCAAGACTCCACTCACCCCCTGCTTGCTCCTCTCTGCCCCTTTCCCCTAAGGGGGGCTACCGGGGGGCCATGGGGCCAGGCACCCGTCCCTTTTCTCTGTCTTCAGTGAGCGGGGGGCCGTGGGGTCCTTGGGGAAGGAGGTGGAGCAGGACAGGAAGAGGCACGAGAAGACGGGGCCGCGGGGGAAAAGGCCGAGGGGGGGTGGGGCGCAGGTTTTGGGGGAAGAGGCGGAGGGGGGATGGGAAGAGGCAGAGCAAGAGCAGGGCATCGGGCTAAGAGGCAGAGGGGAGCGGGGTGCAGGCGGGGCCCCCACTTCTCTGGAGCTTCGCTTCCAGCGCTCGAAAGATGACCACGGGCCCATGGGTCTCCGGAGGGGAGACCCGCCCCACATCCCCAGCGTTTCCCCCCCGCATGGACGGCCTTTTGGGGGAGGCTCAGCCTCCTCTGGCCTCTTCTACGGGCTGCCCGTGCTCAGCTCCTTCCACGCGCTGGAGAGGAGCAGCACCCAGGGGTGGGGCTGAGCCGGGGGGCGCTGGGTGAGGGGCAGAGGCCTCGGGAGCTGAGACAGGCCTCGGGAGCAGGGACACAGCATGAGGCACCATCCCAGGCATCCCCATGAAAGGAGCAGAACAGGGTTTCCTTGGGGTGGGGAGTGTACGGAGAGCGTCCCAGGGTCGGTGGAGATGTATTGCCCTGGTGAGCAAGTGTGGCTAAAACACAGGCCTCGCTGTGAGCAGGATTTGAACCTGCGCAGGGAAACCCTATTGGATTTCGAGTCCAATGCCTTAACCTCTCGGCCATCACAGCTGTGAGTGACGTGACCCCCTCAGGCCCGAGAAACTGGTAAATAATCACAGTGCCCAGGCCTGAAGTCCTCTGAAACACAGAATTCAAACAGGAAACCTGGCTCCCAAAGCACAGGGGATTTGGGGTTCTCGTTGCTTAGCCATGTGGTTAAACATCAAACCAACCCCCTCCTGTGGGGCCTGTAATTGTTGCTATCCCCACTCTAAAGGGAGACAGGGAGAGGTTCACTGACCTGACCAAGGCCACTCAGGGAGTTAGAGTCCAGCTCTGCCCCTCCCTGCTTTATCCTCCCCTGTCCTGACTGTCTCGCTCGATTCACCTGTTTTTATTGTCTCTTGTCTCTCTTTATAAACAGGACTAAGCCATGACTGGACTGTCAGACAGGAGAATGGGACACGGCTCCCTTCACCTGGACCCTGGATTTCTCATTACTTCAGAGAAACTTCTTAGTGGAAAAATGAATCACATTCAAATGACTACAGATTATGAACCGTTTGCTATTTTTGTTGCCTTGAAACACTGCTCTCCACCCCCCAACCCCCCCGCCCCAGCCTCTTCCCCTGAGTCAGGAATTATGGTTTATTGGTTCACTCTGATTTGTTTCAGTTTTATGTTCGCATCTAATGCAACTAATTGGTCAGAACCTGTCACTTCCGAAAGTCCCAGACGCGTGCCTCAGTTTCCCCATCTAGCTCCCTTCTCGGGACCTTTGATTTTCCTCAGAGTCTCCTTCAGAGCACTGGTTTGTTGGCACCAATAACCAGGTCTGATTTCCAGGTCAGGAGACGTGTCCTCCAGCTGCTGGAATTTTCCTTTTTCACATCAAGAAAGAAACAGGTTTTTTTCCCAATAATCATGATTTATTTTATTTTTGTATTTTACTGTGAATTTCTTGCCACTGAAAAATGCTGAATTGAGGGGCCTGGAGAATGAATCTCTTTGTAGCCAGCCACAGAATAGCTACAGCCCCAGCAATGGCTGGGCAAGCTTCCCCGAGGTGTCCCGTCAATGTGCTTCAGCCCTGATTGACTGAGACCAGCTCTGGGGACAGGACGGGAGTTCAGTCCCCGTGGGCAATTCACTCCTCGGCCTCCATGCTTCAGTGACCAATAGATTACAATGTTCCTGCTGGTCTTTGTTCTGTGGACATCTGACCACCTGCATCTGGACCAAGATTCACTCCCTCATGACACGTTCATTCCTTACCAGTCTCTGAATCGTCATCAGAAGAGAACCCCAGTGCCCTGGAGGTGACAGGCCCGGACTGTGTCCCCGGAGTCCCGGGGCATCGTCCCTGCCCGAAGGCTGTGGCTGCACTGGGGAGTTTACAGTGGCAGTCTCTAGTGGAGCCGCTGGAAGCCGACCGGAGGGAGCTCTCCACCCTCAACGAGCAGCCATAGCCATGTTGGCAGGAGAAGCTCTCCCAGCACCATAGCACTGTCCACACCGGCGCTTAGGTCAGTTTAACTTGTGTCACTCGGGGCGTGGCTTATTCACACCCCTGAGCCACATACGTTCTACCGACACAAGGGGAGTGTAGACGCAGCCTTAGCAGAGAAGCGATTAAGAAAACCGCTTTAGTTTTGGAGGAAATGCAGGAACCCCAGGTTCGTAGTAAACCAAAGGAGATTCCGACCCCACGAGTCACCTTCCCCACTTTGCAGTTGTGCCCTGGGATAGTTGTTTTGTCTCAGCCTGTGGCCAGAATAATGAGGTGTGAAGGGAAGGAGCCAGGCACCTGTCTATGGTGCTTCTGACATCCTAGAGGGGAGAAAGGAGAAAAGACGCTGAGTCCCCCATGCCACTCACACAGGGGGTGGGAACTTTGGTGGTAATTTAAAGAGAATCAAGGGGCTCAAAGAGAGACAAAGGTGTTAACGTCACCCTGTCACTGTCCAACATTAAACAGGTGAAACAAGGCTTGCAGTTTGGTATTTAGAGACTTCAGCCTGCTTACTCCCAAGGCAAACACCCCTCTAAAATCCTTGTTAGTGTTTTATTAAAATACAGAGGAAAAAAGAGAAAGAGATAAAGCAATAGAAATGTAAAATATTCAATAAGACTTTTCTTTCTACAGCGTCCCTTGTGCCCTTTCTCTTTAGCTGGGAGAGTTTTTAGAAGGAAAGTTCCTTATGTGACAGTCTCTTAGATGGTATTTAAGATGGTAAGAGCTGTCCTTCTGGGGAAATAGAAGAGGTTCGCTGAGATGGGCTGGAGCTGTCAATGTTGTGGTCTTTCTTGTAAAAGTCCAATCCCATTTCCTAGGTGGCAAGATAAGGCAAACACACACCCAAATGGGGAAAGAAAAGAACAGCAAAGATAGAAGATGCAGCTTCTGGCTCTGGTGTTGACCTTCTCTTGCAGCTTCACTGCCAGAGAAACACAAGCCTAGCACAAGGCCTTCCAGCCACTCCGAGACCTGGCAAACTTGTTTCACCTCAGGCTGCTTGGGACATGGCATTTAGCTGTCGTTCTGGTCACAGGCTTACAGCAGTGTTGCAAAACATGCAGTCTTGGCCAGCTGAGTCAAATGTTGATTGAACAGAAGCAGAAGGAGAGGGAGAGGAGAAAGAAAAAGCGATACGGAAGGGAAAAGAGAGGCTGGGGGTGGAGGTGTCTTACTTCGGCCTGGCTACACTAGAAAATGAGGTCGACAGAACGACATCATTCAAGGGTGAAATCCACACCCCTGCGCAGCCTAGCGGAGCCAACAGACGTCCCTCCTCTCCCCGCGCCCCGACCCGGAGACGGTGCTCGGTCCAGGAGAGAATTCTTCCGTCCCCCAGCTCTCCGCAGCCGGCGATGGCCTTCCGTTGGCACGGGGGTGTCTCCATGGAGGCACACAGCTGTGCTACAGTAGTGTTTGCAGTGGAGACAAGCCCTTAGTCACACATCCCAGGTGGTGTTTGGGATTCAGTTGGAACCAGTGGAGATGACACCGTCATCTAGCTCCCTCTCTCTGGCGTAGTCTGGTCAGAATATCTCATGGGATTACAACAAGCAAGGTTTGGAGTTTGAGACCCTGGAGCCCTTCCTTTTCTGGCTGGTACCTAGCCACACAGCCAAAGGTGGGGAATTAGCTCACATGGAAGAGCGGTTGCTTTGCCTGTGAGAGGTTGTGGGCTCAGTGGCTGTATTCCCCATGCGCTGCTGTGCATCTTTATTCTGTCTCGTGTGGTCAGCCCACCCGCCTCCTTTTCCTCCTGTTCTGGCCTCCCTGTCCATAGCAGTCAGGCAGAAGATCAAACGCCTTCCGTCCCAGGCCTGCAGCTAGCCAGGGGCTCGAAGCCACAATCTTGACCTCTTTAGTGCCAGGATCTGGCCAACTGAACGAGGCAGCCGCTGGGAAGCTCCTCAAAGCATTCCACCAGCGTACGGTTAAAGATGTGAAAAGCATGTGAAAGTTCATCAACTGTTGCAAGAAGTGTGAAAAGTGTATCGTGGCCATTGTGAAATCCTTTCCTTTTCTTTTATGGGGGGAGCATTAGGGTTCTGTCTCTCTCTCTCTCTCTCTCTCTCTCCCGCTCTCTCTGTGCACGTGTAAGCGCATTTCCTATTTAGAGGCATGAGAAAATTTGGAAGGTTAGACAGGCTTCCGGGTGGTGGCGTTAGCTCAACTGGAAAAGTGCTGGCTTTGCATGGGAGAGGTAGTGGGATTGCTCCCCATGTTCTCCAGCCTACTCTCTTGGGGTGAGGAATTGGCCCTTTTCTTGCTGAGCACCGACCACCCTTTGCCCCCTCCTCCATGCTCCTCTGCACAAAGCTGATTGGCTAGGAGGGAGTGTCACTCAAGGACACGATGACTCTGCTCTCTGGGATGCATTGAGTGACTGAGCAGACGGGTGGGAGGTGCCTGATGCCATCATAGCTGTAGGTCATGTAACCCACATGGCCTCCTGAGCTCAGCCCATGATGGAGGCATACAGACAGCTTGGAGTGAGCCAAACCAGCTAAGGGCTGCGTGCGGCCATGTATCTGTGGGTGTCTGGCCAGGCCAAGGGAGGGGTGTTAACTGGACGCTGTGCCAGAGAGTTTGTGTAGGTCCGGTTGGAGATCCTGAGCTGGGTCTGCTCCTGGACTTGTTGGGTTAGATAAAAGTGGTGTTCTCTTCTGAAGTCTGGTGCTTGTTCTAGGGGCTAACTCTTATCCCTGCAACACATTTCATGCAGGGACCGTTGGTCTTTGTGCCAAGGTGCATGGCTGGGATCCAGGACTATAAGTATCCCCTCTCCCCCGACACTGTTGTGCTTAAGAACCCAAAGTCCGCGGTTTACCTGGCTGGCGCCTCGGCCTGGGCCAAAGGTGGGGAATTAGCTTAAGTAGTAGAGGGCTCACTTTGCCTGTGAACAGTAGCAGGATTGATGCCCACATTCTCCAAGCGATGACTTGTTGTTTCTTCTCCCTTCCCTCTTGGCCAGTGTGGTCAGCCCACCTGCCTCTTTCTTCTCCTGTGTTAGCCTCCCTGTCATTAGCAGTAGGCAGAAAAGCAAAAGAGCAAAAGCCATCTTTCACCGTGCCTCAGTGGGTCACAACTGAGAATACCAAATTCAGGGCAAACTGCTGAGAAATGGGGCAGACACACCCCAAAAGTGGTGGTTATACTCCCATAAGAGATACCAAACCAGCAACAAAAGTAAACTTCTGTTTCACCACACTGGCTAAGAAGAAGCCAGAAAAGCAGTCTCCTTAGGCATTCCAGTCTTTATATTGTCTCCAAAAACACTGAAATTACTGATGAGTGGTTATTGGAAACCAATTTCATCAACCAAAAGGGTTCTTCTGATCCTAAAGGACCAGCCACATACCCAGGTTTCAGAGTATCAGCCATGTTAGTCTGTATCCACAAAAAGAAAAGGAGGACTTGTGGCACCTTAGAGACTAACAAATTTATTTGAGCATAAGCTTTCGTGAGCTACAGCTCACTTCATCGGATGCATGTAGTGTATTTTCCTCTACATCCGATGAAGTGAGCTGTAGCTCCCGAAAGCTTACGCTCAAATAAATTTGTTAGTCTCTAAGGTGCCACAAGTACTCCTTTTCTTGATACCCAGGTTGATATACAACTCAGATCTTAGCCCAGTAATCATGCTATTGCTAATCCTTTAGTATCTAAGATCTAAAGGTTTATTTGAAGGAAGAAAGGAAGGAAGGAAGGTGAGAGTTAAAATTGGCTAAAATTTAGGAATCAAATGCATACCATAACTGCAAAATTCTTGGATCAGGCTTGCAGCAGTGATGGAATAAACTGCTGGCTTATTAAGTCTCTGGTTGTTTCTGAATCATTGGAAGGTCCTCAGTCCTTTGATTAGAATGCTCCCATTAGTATACGGTC
Organism: Natator depressus; assembly: GCF_965152275.1. NCBI lineage: Eukaryota > Metazoa > Chordata > Testudines > Cheloniidae > Natator > Natator depressus. The sequence continues at coordinate 73,418,693 of NC_134244.1, read as the reverse complement.
ATAGTCAAGAGGTTTGAGCAGGAAAGAGGCCAAATGGAGATGTTTCCAGGGCCTTTTATAGCTTGTGGATGGAAACCCCCATTGTTTCAAACAAAGCCCTCAGCAGAGATAGTGGAAAATTACAGGTAACAAGATGGTGTTTGGAGTCGCATGATTCCGCTTAGTCACAGCAGAAGCCATGACCTGTACTCCAGATGGAACGTTCACAGGCAAGTCCATGGAGCGTAGATAGGCGTGTGACCTTATCGAATTGAACTATGACCATATAGACCATTATTGCAACCCCTGTCATATAGTTGCAGCAAATCTTGTACAAAGATGGTGAAGTGAAGTGTCTATGAAAAGGCTGTAATTTGCTGGTTATGCATATGCTGTCTGTATGTGTGTATTATTCTTGTATTTGAAGTTATGAATACTGGCTATGTACTTGAAATTGCTGAGCTTGAATTAATATGCAAACTAGATACCATTAACCTGGGTTTGAACAGAGACTGGGAGTGGCTGGGTCATTACACATATTGAATCTATTGCCCCATGTTAAGTATCCTCACACCTTCTTGTCAACTGTCTAAATGGGCCATCTTGATTATCACTACAAAAGTTTTTTTCTCCTGCTGATAATAGCTCATCTTAACTAATTAGCCTCTCACAGTTTGTATGGCAACTTCCAACTTATCTGTATGTGTATATATATGTTCCATTCTATGCATCCGATGAAGTGGGTTTTAGCCCACAAAAGCTTATGCTCAAATAAAACTGTTAGTCTCTAAGGTGCCACAAGTCCTCCTGTTCTTTTTGCGGATACAGACTAACATGGCAGCTACTCTGAGAGCTGTATTTCACTGTTTGCTGCTGAGTAGCACCAATGAAGCATTTGGCCAGCTGACTGAGAAAGGGCTGAACTCTTCACTTCAGAGAAAAAATGCATGAAAACAGTTTTATGAACGAGTAGCTAAAAACACAAACCAAACCAACACCGACTGTGACACCCCCCACCCCCAAGAAATAAAAATACAAACATGAAATGCTAAGGAGGTCGCATGCTGATGGGCTCAGTGTACAGCTTCCCCCTAGGTTTATATCTGGTGCCTCCCTCCTCTCACTCCTCTCTGCACAACGTCAGGTTCTTCCTCTCTGACCCTCAGAGGAGCAGCCCCAGCAGGGAGTTGCAGCAGGGAAGAGGGGAGAGAGGGGCAGTTTCTGCAGCCCCCACAGCAGGTCCCAGCAGCCATGGGGAGGAGCTGCCAGGGCATCTCTGCTGGGTCTCAGGTACTTAGGGCAGAGAAGCGGCTCCCCAGGCTGGCGTTGTAAATCCGAGACCAGGTGCTCTCATCTCTGTGACCCTTTCCCCCTCCAGACTCTTTGCCACCTGAGCTAGAGCCAGCTGGGGAACAGGGAGCTGCAGCCTCTGTAACCAAATGAGAACGTACAAAAGTGGGTCCCATTACCCAGACTGAGAACTGCAGTGACATTTCTACTCAGTGTCAGGTGCCCAGGACAGAGGCAGCTCCCTGGGATCCAGGCCTGTCCCAGCCAGACCAGGGCTGCTGGGGAGTGTGAGAAATAGTCCCAGCCTCCCCCAGGACTGAGCCCTGCCCCTCACACTCTGATTCTCTCTCCCTAGTGACTGTGACTCTGGATCCAGACACGCTCATCCCCAGCTCATCCTATCTGAGGATCGGAAAAGTGTGAGATGGGGATACACTCCGCAGGATCTGCCTGACAATCCTGAGCGATTTGACACTGAGCTCTGTGTGCTGGGCTGTGAGGGATTCACCTGGGGGAGACATTGCTGGGAGGTGGAGCTGGGCGATGGGAGGCGCTGGGCTGTGGGGGTGGCCAGAGAGTCTGTGAGGAGGAAAGGCTGGATCAGTCATAACCCTGAGGGGGAGATCTGGGCTGTGCAGTGGTGGGGGCATCAGTTCCAGGCTCTCACCTTCCCTGAGATCCCCCTTCCCCTGAGCCGGGTCCCCAGAAGGATCCAGGTTTCTCTGGACTGTGAATGGGGGCAGGTGGCATTTTTTGATGCTGATAATGAGGCCCCGATCTTCACTTTCCCACCAGCCTCTTTCACCGGGCAGCGAATTCGTCCCTGGTTCTGGACAGGATCCTGGCTCAAACAGTGTAGCTGAGATGTGGGGTGGGGGTGGGGGGATTTTGATGCTGCACCCCATAATGCTTTATAGAAATGTGCTTATGAGTGCAAATGTGACATAACTGTAATATGCTTTGTGCTAAATATGGCATGTAACATATCTTTGCAAAGATTATGATCTACTGAATATATTCATCCTATTTGTATGCATGTGTCATTTTTATTTCTGAAGTTATGAGCATTGGCTCTATGCTTGTATTTGAAGCGTTTGCTGTGGAAAACACATAAGGGAGGTTTGGCCAACATATTCACAGATTCATAGATATTTAGGTCAGAAGGGACCATTATGATCATCTAGTCTGACCTCCTGCACAACGCAGGCCACAGAATTTCACCTGCCACTCCTGCAAAAAACCTCACACCTATATCTGTGCTATTGAAGTCCTCAAACCGTGGTTTAAAGACCTCAAGGAGCAGAGAATCCTCCAGCAAGTGACCCGTGCCCCATGCTACAGAGGAAGGCGAAAAACCTCCAGGGCCTCTTCCAATCTGCCCTGGAGGAAAATTCCTTCCTGACCCCAAATATGGCAATCAGCTAAACCCTGAGCATATGGGCAAGATTCACCAGCCAGATACTACAGAAAATTCTTTCCTGGGTAACTCGGATCCCACCCCATCTAATATCCCATCACAGGCCATTGGGCCTATTTACCATGAATATTTAATTACCAAAACCATGTTATCCCATCATACCATCTCCTCCATAAACTTATCGAGTTTAATTTTAATCTTATTGTGAAGGGACTATTCAAGTAATTGACTGACAATGGACCTTGGGAGACCCCAATACATGTCTGAGGAGCCTTCCTGGGAATGCTCAAGATAGCATGTGAGCAATGCCTGCCAACTGAGTCATGCATGGACATGTGACTTGCCCATCTGACTCCCAACTCCCTCTTGCTGCTGTAATTTTGCACAGAAGAACAAAGGGATTTCCTCCCACAAAAGACAGAGAATATAAAAGGCCCTGGAAGCCCCTCCATTTTGTCTTCAGATGGCTCAAGAGATGGCTTCTACACCCCAAAGAGATGCCTGAAAGCAACTGGAACAAAGGACAGTAACTACAGGGGTGGGAGTGATTGCTGGAACCAGGCCATAAACTACAGCTTTGGTCTGAAAAGGATTATACCTGAGATAACATCCAGGGTGAGAAGTTAGCAGCTGTAACTAGATCCTTAGTGTATTAAGTTAGCCTTGCGTATTTCGATTTATTTTACTTAGTAACTTACCTTGTTCTGTCTGTTATTACTTGAAACCATTTAAATCCTACTTTTTATACTTAATAAAATCACTTTTGTTTATTAATAAACCCAGAGTAAGTGATTAATACCTGGGGGAGAAAACAGCTGTGCATCTCTCTCTATCAGTGTTATAGAGGGTGGACAATTTATGAATTTACCTTGTATAAGCTTTATAAAGAGTAAAAATGATTTAATTGGGGTTTGGATCCCACTGGTAGCTTGGTGTCTGGGTGCTGGAGACAGGTACCCTGCTGAGCTGTTTTCAGTGAATTCTGCAGCTTTGGGGGCATGGCCCAGACCCTGGGTCTGTGTTGGGGAGGCTAGCATGTCTGGCTCAACAAAGCAGGATTCTGGGGGGGCCAGGCTGGCAGGGAAAACTGGCTCAGAAGTAATTTTGGCACATCAGGTAACAGTCCCAACGGGGGCTCTGTGACCAAACCCGTCACAGGGATATCCCCTTGAAATCAACCTCTCTAGTCTCACGCACCCTTGTCTTTGTGACATTGGACGTTTCCTGTCTTCCTTCAGACTTTCTGCCATGCAATCTCTATGACCCTGGAGGGCCTGATAGGTGTCTAACCTGTCAAAGTATAGAAAGCAGGGGCAGCTTCTCTACCTCCTCCAATCTCATCGACCCACAGCTTTTGCCGCCCGTATGGCACTGTCCTCTATGGCGCAGGAGGACTCTGGGAATTCTGGCTCAGACAGTGCTCCTGAGACGCGGTGGGAATAGTTCAATGGGCATGAAAAAATGGGTGTCTCTAATCACAGTCATCTTAGTCTCTCTGATACTGGAGGACTCTCATCTACCTAGCCTGGGGCTCATCTTTATGACTTTGGAGGACACTTGTCTACCCAACTCCAATATCTAATCTCTGTGACACCCCCCTCCCACCCTGCAGCCCCAGGGATGGCAAGGAGGGGGTGTGAATAGCTCTGGAGCTGCAGGAGGAGCATAGGGGCCCTGAAGGGCACATGTGGGGGCTGCAGGATGAGAACTGTTGGAGGGTCAGGGACAGAAGTGATGTGGGGCTTGGCGCTGTAACTACTAGCGGGTCTGGGGGACAGGCAGATGTGGGGGTGGCAAGGACACCAAATCAATTGTGATTTGGGAGGTTTGGGGAGAAGGTGGATCGTCTGCACCAGCAGGGAGCCTGGGAGATAGAGACCCAGTCCCAGGGACTGGGAAGTGTGACCTCCAGGCTACTGGGGAAGGGATGCTGTGGTGAGGAGGAGGGGCGGGGGGGATGTCATTTGGATGAAGGTGAGCTGGCTGCACGGAGGAGAGAGGCAGGTACAGAGCAGCTTTAATCAGAAGGGAGAGAAGAAATCAAAGTGGGGGGGGGGAGGAATAAAGTAAAACAAGTGTAAATAGAGAAACCTGGGGAAAGGCATGGGGGGTAGGGAACTAATGTGAAAAGAGTGAAAGCAAAACAATTCTGAAACCAGAAAACCTTTTTGGGGCAGAGAAGAGGAAGGGAAGAGCTCGGGGAGAAAACTGGGAACCTGTGTTGGAATGATTTGTGATAGGGAATAAAAGAGATTTAGGGGCAGACAGAGAAATAAATGGATGGAAAACAAGTGCTAGCTAAAATGATGTGAAAAACTAGGTGAAATAAAATAAAAGGGAGAAGGAAAGAAAACACAAGAGGGAGATCTATAAAATCTTTCTGAATGTGTGACTGTAACTCATTAGCAGGGGTGAAAGTAAGCAGAGGGACTTACTGGTACCCCGGGTCCCTCCTGGGCAAGGTGTGGGGTGGTGGCTCTGGCCACCGGAAGGGGTGGGGCCTCGTGTGGAAGGGAGGGGGCTGGGGATCAGGCTCCCCCAGGCAGCCCTTCATTGCCGCCACTGTGATTTGAAGGGCCACCCAAGGCTGCTGCCCCTTTTGGCCCCCCCATCAGGGGCCCCGCCGGACCCTACCGCAGGGTTGCCGACTCGGGGGAGCAAAAGTGGCAGCGCTTTAACGTTGGCCGTGTGCAGGCTGGTACCGGCGGCCAATTCTCACCAATACGCCATACCGGCCTGCACCAGCCCACTTTCACCTCTGCTCATTAATTCCTACCCAGAGTTCATTTGCAATATTTACACTTTAATGCCTTTCAGGATAATACTTCAATTTTTTGAATGTTTTTACCACATGGTCTGGTTATGAAAGTTCCCTCCCAGTTCTCTTTAAGCCTGACATTTACTTAATGTAAATAAAGCATATAAAAATGTTTCCTTGTTTATATCCCTTTCATTTTCCAGCTGAGATTTTTGAAGATAGTCGTGGAATTTTTTTTTCTCCTGAAGTGGTTGTGTCACCGAACATTAATGAGGATATGCATGTATGTCACTCTGGGATTGTCTACAATGCAATGTAAGCCCAGGGTTATTGGGTCTGGAGTCAGCTGGCCCATGTTGGAGAACCCTGGGCTTGAGCATCTACACTGTTTCTTAACCTTACATAAAGACATTTCTAACCTAGGGTCAAACCTGGGGCTCTGGTGTCCACGCTGCAACATGTAGACCTAAGTCAAACCAACCTTATCCCAGATTCCCCAACACCCACCTGAAATGTGGCCGCTGTGGCCCTTTGACCATGTTTCAGTGTAGCAAAACTTCTCCGCCCACCCTGCTTGTTACAGGAAGTTTGAACAGCCCACCAACACAGACTGCCAAGGAGTGATTTTGGTCTGTGTGTGCCCAGCTACCAGAGCCAGCAACATGGAGAAGGCACCTTTTGAAGAAGTCCTCTTGTTTGCGCTTTCACTCCTGCATCAGAAAAAGGACAGAGCTTCCTTGAAGTGCTGGTGGACATTTCAGAGGAATTTTCTGACCCACCAAAGGTACCTGATGGACTGTATGATGGAGCAGGAGGAGAAGGAGTACCCTGGCATGGCAGAATCACACTGGCATATGCTGCTCAGTATAACTGGCATAACTGCTGGTATTCCCTAGGTAGACTGGCACAGGGCCTCAAGCAGAGACTGGTGAGATCACATCATCCTGCAGACCTGGGATGCCCACCAGACAGTCCAGAGTTTATGCAGAACAAAAGGTACTCTCCTTTAAAAAACAAACAGTTTGAAAGAAACAGAGAAAAAAGAAAATAACAAGCAGAAATAACAGTATTTAAAATACATGCTATATTTACAGTCAGGAAATGTGAGAATTACAAACAATTAAATGTAATAATCAGAACACAGAGAAGAGAGTGTCCAAAATCTGTGAGAATAATTTAAGGCCCTAAAATAGCTTTTCTCATGAACAAAGGGATTGATTTAATAAGCCGTCCAATAACACAATCACTTTCCATAATATTTAACAGTTTTATTCCCTCTCTCTTTACTTATCACCTTTCCCTTTCTTTCTCTCTCCATTTCCTTCCAGCATCTCCCTCCCCAGAAAAGCCCCATGTTCCCCTTTCCAGTCTTCAGCTTCTCCTCTCCCTACCATAGGCGCCGACTTCTACTGGCGCCGGTGGGTGCTCGACCCCTCTCAGCCCCGGCCCCACCCCGACTCCACCCCGGCCCCGCCCCCTCCTGTCCCTATTCCAACCCCTTCCCCAAATCCCTGCCCCGGCCCCGCCTCCTCCCCTGAGCGCACCACGTTCCCACTCCTTCCCCTCCCTCCCGGAGCCGGTTACAGCTGTTTGGCGGTGGCAAGCGCTGGGAGGTAGGCGGAGGAGCGGGAACGCGGCGTGCTCAGGGGAGGGGGAGGAGGAGGAGGTGGGGGGGGCGGGGATGGGAGCTTGGCTGCTGGTGGGTGAAGAGCACCCACTAATTTTTCCCCATGGGTGCTCCAGCCCCAGAGTACCCACAGAGTCGGTGCCTATGCTCCCTTCAACCCCCCATCTCCTCTGCCTCCCCCGTCCCCCTCTCTAGAGCCATAGCAGCGTGTTGTAACCCATCTGAGCTGTCCCTGGGACAATGACTAGTTCAGTCCATTTCTGGCCCACAACCAGAGGGAACCCCAGTGGGATATTGCTACCCCTGACTCCACCTCCCCATCTCCAGGCCTCAGGGGCAGATTTTGAGCAGGACGCCAATCCCCACCCAGAAGAAGGGAAGGATTGTCTCCCCAGTGAAAGACGCTGACGTGAAAGTAAAGATCAGGGTCTCATTACCAGTATCATAAAATGCCACCCACTCCGCTTCATAGTCCAGATAAACCCCAATCTTCTTAGGCCTCTCACTCAGGGGCATGGGAGTCTCAGGGGAGGTGAGAGCCCGGTACTGATCCCCACACCGCTCCACAGCCCAGATCCCCTGCTCAGGGTTAAATCTGATCCCTCCCTTCCTCCTCATAGACTCTCTGGCGACACCCACAGCCCAAAATCCCCCATCTCCCACCTCCACCTCCCAGTAATGTTTCCCCGAGGTGAACCTCTCGCAGCCCAGCAAACAGAAAGAATGGAATCTCTCTGGATTGTCCGGCACCTCCTGCCGTGCAATTCCACGCCTCACGCTTTTCCGATCCTCCGACACAACGAGCTGGGCGTTTGCTGTGTTTGGATCCATGGTCACATTCGCTGCAGTGGAGAGAGGGAGAATCAGGACGCTAAAGGCAGAGCCAGCGGTGCAGGAATGCGGGAATGGCCCTCCCACTCCCCACGGGCCTGGCCCCCCCACTCCCCACATCCTGGCCTCCTGCCCCTTCTCCTCCCCCCAGAGGGCCGCCTCCTGGCCAGGCCAGAAGCTGAAGCCCGACCTGGGGAACCTCTGCAGCTGTGGGGAGTCATGGACCCCCCCATGGCCCTGCCCCCAGATGACCCCCCATCCAAGGCTGATGGAGGGTCTGTGGCTCTTCGCAGCAGCTGCCCGGCTGTCGCTTACCATGGCCCGGCTGCAGCTCTTTGGCCCCCCAGGCCCTGTCCCCAGGCCAGGCTGGAAGCTGGATCTGGGTCAGGGTAAGAGCCACGCGGGCAACTGTGGAGAGCTGCAGAGCCTCCTCCTGCCTTGGTGGGGACCCAGGGGACGGGGACATGGGCCAGGGGCTGCTCTCGCCCCGCCCCCCATCCCAGGTCCCAGCGTCTGGCTTGGCCAAGGGGGCAGGGCCTCCGGAGGAAGAGACGGGGCAGGGGCAGGGCCATGGAGGGGTTGGGGCCTCGTGTCCCCCCCGCCCGTCACTTTTAGGAAGACGGATCCATCAGCCCTGGACAGAGCTCATCTCTGGGGGAAGGTTTGATCTGCCCCAGCTCCTTCCTCCAGGATTTGCCCAGCTCTGAATGGGGAGGAACTCCAAGATCTCATCAGAGTGCAGGGCAGAGTCACAAACCCGAGCAGGAACAGGTCAGCGACAAGAGCAAAAGGTCATCTGAGCCAGGCCTGAGATGCAGACTCTTTCCTCTCCTGCAGATGCCTCTCCCTGGGACCAGAGACCCAGGAATGCTGGGGATTTTATTCCCATTTCTTTCTCACGGACAGAACCCCTGCTGTGCTCCTCCTTCCTAATATTTAAAGTCAGATCACACCATAACATGATTTGATATACCCCTAACTTAAGTTCCATGGGGAATAATCAAGGCCAGGTAAAAAGGGATAACAGCCAAGAGGCCATCTCTACTAGAGGGAGGCGATCCACAAGAAAAGGGAATTAGGACAGGCTGAAGAAGCAGAGAGATAGTTTAGCACAAACGGTGCTTAAAGTAGATTGAAACACAATGGGCCGCTCTCACAACTAGAGTCGGTGACATTGTTAGGCCAAAACTTTTGTTGGTGAAAAATTCAGATTCAATAACACAAACATTTTCCAAATCCACGTCAGTTTGGCCAAATTGTTTGTTTAAGAGAAATAAAAATATTCAAAAAAATCAGAATATTTTGTTTTGATATTTTAAAAATTAAACATTTTGATTTTTTTGGTTGGGAACAATTTTTCATTTCAAAATTTCCCTTAATCTTATTTTTAAAAAAGCAAAAATACTTTATAAATGCTCAAAATAAAACATTTTGTTTAAATAATTTTTTTAACTCTCTACAAATTTTCATTTCTGGTCTGACCCAAAACAAATTTGTCTTCAGTTTTTTGAAATTGCCAATGAACTGAAATATCCATTTTTCACCCAGGTCTCCTCATGACATTATCTAAGGAGGAAGGAGGAGATCATCTGTTTTCAGCAGAGGAGAGGAAACTTCTCTCCTATCCACCACACCCCCCCCCCCACTCTCTATCCTTTAACCATCCATGGATGTTACTCCAGTTCTCATTCGATGTAAGTCACTGCAGAGTAGTGCCAATGTAGACGTAGCTCACTTCCAAGGTAAAAAGTTGGGGAAGCAGCTGTCCTTTGGCTACCCTACACTGCAGTGGCCACTGCAGAGCTGACCTTACCATCACCTTCCTATGCTCAGTGGCTCTGGGGTCATCTCAGCTGGGAGTTACTTGGCTCTTCAAATGCATGGGTTGAATTTGCAAGCCATGTTCCCCTAACAATCATGTTCTGATTATTGTTAGTGATATGCCTATGTATGCAGTTTGGAGGGAAAGCAGGGCTTATAATGGAAGCTCACTTGCATCCTCAACTACAGAAGACACAGGTGGCCCACAGCTGATTCAGGTGTCTCTAGCTTGGCATCCAGGTGGAATGAAGAGGGATTGAGAAGGTGGTATCACTTTTTCCATTTGAAATTAAATGTAGGCCATCTCCCATCCCAAAGCTAGATCTGACTGAGAATTCTCACCTTGTGTGAGGTCCTGGCATGGCAAAGGATAAGGCCAATGCCCCATTTCAGTGTTAATATAGATAATGCTTGTTGTGAATGAGTCAGAATTTCATGGCTGTCATGAAATCTATGCAGCTATCAAAGTTTGTTCATGGTAGCAATGTGGACCAGTGAAACTCACTCTATAGATAAGGTCCCAGCTGAGTTTCCTTTAATAGCCCATTTTTGCCACGGTTACAATACTTATATTAGCTTCAAAATTGGCTGAGGAGGTCTGGCTCTTAATATTATATAAATAAAGCTGAAAACAAACAAACAATCAACAACACAGCAGTCAGCAGGACAACCCTATATGAAGACCAGTGTCCAGCACCAAAATGTAGGGGATTGAAGTTTAAATTTGAAAGTAGTTAAGATGGTTTATTCTCTTTGGCAATCTAAGCACTGAAGCTGGGGGAAATTTTTTTTTTGCTGAAAAATGTAGATTTGGACTGACTGAAAGATTTCACGAATTTGTGTGAAATTCAGAGAATTTTTTTGGTAGGGAAAAAACTCTGAAAAAGTTGACACACTGCTTTTTCACATTTTTGAAACAAAACAGTTTGACTTTTTCGTTCAGAAAGATTTTTCTTTTTGAAATTTGCTTCAGTTTTATTTTAAAAGATGTTTTAAACCTTTATAGATTAGTCAGCCATTTCTGGCCAAAAGATTTGTTTCATTCAACCAGATTTTTTCAACTTTTCAGTTTGCCCAATTTCTTTAAAAAAAAAAATCATTTTGAGCCACCCTGAAAAGATTTTTTCATTTTATTTACACCCCAAGAATGGAGGTTTTTCGTAACTCTGAAAAAATGTAATGGTTGTCCTTTCAAACGTTTACAATGTTCAACTGACATAATGCAGCTCTGAAATTTTACTGTGCAGAAGAAAAATGCTGCTGCCCCCCCCCCTTTTTTTGATAGTTGATGTTTAACACAGCACTGAACTGTATTAGCTTTTTTATTTAATTTTATTTTATTGCCTGATCGTGCACTTCCAGTTCCAAATGAGGTGTGTGGTTGACTCGTCAGTTCATAAACCTGGTGTTTGTAACTCTGAGGTTCTCCTGCATGTATTTGTTTTCAGTACAGCCGGCAAACTGAAGAATTGGCTATTCACACACCTCCACTAAGCACATCAAATGACTGCCATAGAATCAAACTTTAACAATAAATGACAAAGTAGTCTTTTCCCCTGAAGACAGAGCTCCCAGTATAGCCTGATCACTAGGATGGCTGACAATAAAAAAGGACAGACAATTTCCATCAAATCATACATCAGGAATAAGGAGGTCTGTGTGGGGAAGGGGATGTGTTCAGTGCTTAAATTTGTGCCAGGGCATGCCAGCGTTGAGCCCTGGCATCTCTAGGCTTGGCAGTTTGTAGCCCTGGTACCTCTGGGCTTGCTGCATCAATTATGAATGTAAAAAAACTGCTTGAGCCCTGGAACCTCTTTCATTACATGTTAAACACTGGATGTATATAAGAGCAGACCCATGGAGCAGCAGGTGAAACCCGTGTGGGAAGCGTTTGTGCATCTTTGTCTTCTTCTCCCAGAACTGTGCAAATAACTGATTTTTAGGTTCACACCAAAAATAAATTAAAAAAAATCATTTTGGGTCAACCAAAAATCTTAAAATGTGTTTGTTTTGGGTTGTTTTGGGTTGAATGGCATATATTGTTTGACACAGAATAAAACATTTTGTTTCACTTTTGAGGGTTTTTAAACCTGAAAAAAAAAATGAAGTGAAATTTGAAATGAAAAGTCTTTTTGAATAAAAAAATCATAATATTTCATTTTGGACATTACCAAAATGGAGATTGGGGGAAATTGGGCTTGGAGAGGAGGATTGGAGGAGATTTGGGTGGAAGGGAAGAAATCTTCTTTCATGTTGCAGGAAATGTCTGCAGGCAGGGAGAACCTTGTGGGTGATTTGTTGAGTTCAAACTCAATAGAAAAATCCTACCTTGGGCCCAGACTTAGCCTATCAGTTTGCAGGCTAAGAATCACCTTGCTTTTGTTCTGTTGATCTCTCTTCTCTTCCTTTGTTACTTCCTTGCTCATACATTTTCTTTCAGGTATGTTTCCCCTTTTCTTCCCCTATCCTGACTCTCTCAGTCAGGTTCCTAATTCTCCTCTTCATAGCCTTTCCCTGATACCTGATCCCTTCCCTTCAAACAGCTGCTTCTTTCTTCCTCATTCCCCAGGGCTCCCTTTCCTTCATTCTTTTCCAGTGTTCTTCTTCCTTCATGCTGACCTCCCCCTTCTTCCTCTTTCTAACCTGCCTGCCCGAGGATAACCTTTACTCCCCTTCTTTCCCGTCTCTCTGGCTCTGTCAGGGAGGCTCATGCAGTTTACTGTGCAGGCCGTGGCGTTCATGCATGAACAGAAAGAAAGGAGCACTAAATGCCAGATAGTCAGGGAAATGAAAAAAGTTCAGTGAATCATGCACGATGTCCTGAGAAACACTGGACATTTCTGAGCCATCTGCCCCACTGTATTCACAATTACTGAAAATGTAAATCAGTTTGCTAGATTCAGTGACATAATTTGACCCTCTGCTCTGGAAGTTAATTTTACAATATACTTAAGGAGCTAGGCTATGGTTCATCCATATATATATATTCAGGAGGAGACTAAGGATTTAGCCATTCTCTGGTTAGAGGCATCGCACTGTCAGGAATATACTGTTTATACATGTAATGCAATGGCCATAAGAATGGCCAGACTGGGTTAGACCCAAGGTCCATCTAGCCCAGTGTCCTGTCTTCCGACAGTGGCCAGTGCCAGGTGACCCAGAGGGAATGAACAGACAGGAATCATCCAGTGATCCATCCCCTGTCACCCAGTCCCAGCTTCTGGCAAAAAAGAAATTAAGTGATTTGCCCAATGTCACACAGGAGACGGGATCTGAACTGAGGCCTTCAGAATTCTAGGCTAACACCCTAGCCACTGGACTGTCCTTCCCCTATGAATGTGCAAAGAATAACATCAGGACAGCATCCCATTCAAGTACTACCTGAGCATGTATTATCCAGAAAAATGTTAATTCACTCCTCTCTGTGTTCCCAAAGGAAGATTCGCCAGCTCTACAGCTCACTTGGGGAACCGCCTTCACCATTCAAACTTCAACCAGAGAAACTATTGCATTATTTCCTGTTTGTGTTTTGTGTTGTTTTAAACTATTTCTACAAAGAAAGGGAGCAAGGATCTCTCAAGGAAGTGAAATTTGGACATTAACTAAATACAAACTTTACTTACTTGGACAAACTAGGGCTTTTCTCCATTCTGAAACCAAGCAAATCAAATAAAGGTGAGCACTCATGTGAATAAGTTCATTGTTAAGCTGAATCTGATTAATAAAAAAGGATGCATTACAGAAAAAAGAAGGGGGGAAAAAGCTTACCAAGTTCTCTTTGCAGTCCACCTAAATAATAATAATAGTAACAATAATTAAAACATCCGAAATAAAGACATTGTGGACGAGCTTTTCTCCCAAGATTAAATGAAGCCCGACCCCTTCATCAAAACCATCTCAGGCCAAGACTTTTTAATCAGTCTTTGGGAAACGATTCCCTTCCAAACCACGGAGAAGGCACCTCTGAAATCTTCCAGTATCAATTATTCTAGCCCTAAGTGGGGTTAAAGGCCACATCCTATACCCAACCACTACACAGCGTGGGACAGGGGTTGTAGGCAGTGAATTTATGTAACGTGATGATCACTGTAGACAAACTCCTTACCTACAGATAGTGCTGTATCTTTATTTTAGTGTTAAATTGTTGTCTTGTATGTTATTATCTTGTTGTATCTGATCTGGGACTTTAGTACAAAGTCAAGGCCTGCGTGTGTGTGCTGGAGTTGGTACTCGCAGCGTTTCAATACATTTCTGTGCTTCCATAAGGAAGTACTATAAAACTCCAGACTAGAGCTTGTCAAAACTCAGAATGTATGTCACACTGTTTCATTAGGTGGCTGAGAATCTGGACCAGCATATCTATTCAATACCCTTAGTTTTAATCACCATCTCACAATCTTTCTTGGTGACAAATCATTTGTTGTGTGTTTGAATTCAGCCTGCAGTTCCTGTCTGGGGAGAAAAGTAGATGGAAAATGTCATGAGAAGATGCAATCCATATAAAAATGAGAAAATATCACTTACTAATTTTTTCATTCAGTTCACCTTAAATAAAAAGAAAAGGAAAAGGCAATTAAAAATTCTCTTAGAATGTTTGGAAATTTAAAGATCACTTTTCATTATAGTCATTCAGCTCACGTACATAGGCCTTGAATTATTTCAGTAGAAGTAATCACATACTTAAAGTTAACCATATGCAAGTGTGATGGCCACCATCCTGTTTGATGCACCAGGGATTTAACTGGGGACCTCCAGAGCTAACAAAAAGACCAAATTGCTGTAGATTTAGCAAGGGTCTGTAGCAGACTCATATTGTATGTAGAGCAGTACGCAGGCAGGCCTGTAACACATTCACCAGTGGGTTATATAATGCAGAAGGATCATGGCTGTTCATTACTATTAATATCTACCTTCCCGTGGTATTCTAAAGACCTGAATCTACACTGAAATCAGGGGGGCTGAATTCAACAGTTCACTCACATGGCTCCAAACTCAGGATCAGGAGCTAAGATTACAGGTCAACAATGCATTATAAACACCCAATCTGACCAGCACTCAGGCACATGCATAAAGTTACTCATGCATGTATTTGCAGGCTTGGACTCTTAGGCACTGATGATACAAAGAGTGAGGCTCGTAAGTAATTTTAAGCATGTGAGCACTCCCATTGACTTCAACAAGGCCACCTGTGTGCTGAAAATGAAGCATAAGTTTAAGAACGTGTTGGCTCAGAGCTCCAATATAATTTTTTAAAGATTTACAGTTTTGCAGAGCAAGGTGTCTTTAGGTCTGATTATTAATTGTTAGAGCTGGTGGGAAAATAGCTTGTGTTTGTGGGGGGAGGGTAAGTGACAATTTGGTTGACATTTTCCCCGCCCCTTTTTGGTCATTGGAAATAAAAATGATGATGATGGAAAATCAAAATTCAGAATATTTTGATTACTATTCCTCACGGCGCAGTACCCTTTGATTGCACTGGGAGTGGTGTGCATGCAAGAAATGAAAGGTCAGACCTTAACATAATTATCTAAGTCTGGTTTTTATTCTGACATACCATTTTGTAGACAATGATTTATTACAAAGACCCCAATCCTGCAAATGACTGATCTGCTGTGCCCTCTGAATTGTGGCCAAAGTTAGTCCATTTGATTTTCAAATTGACATTATTGTTTTTAATTAAAAACAACAACAATTTAACCGTGTACAACTTCATATGAGAGGTTAGATTGGGAGAAAAATTGAACTTACTGATATTTTCAAGATGTGCCCCTAAAATAAAGCAAACAGAAATAAATACAAACTATTTAAGAGTTTTTTCAATGAACAAAGATTTCAATATTTTTTCTCCATTTTATATTGATTCTTAGTGTCCAGATAATCATTAATTACATTTCTATCCATATTGTGGATTTTCTGGTTACAAGTGAAACTAAAAATTCAAAGGTTTACAGGTTTGAACCTTATCTAGAAGTGGGGCCCAGCTCTGCTTCTGGGAGCCTGAGGCGTACAGAGGTTGCAAGAGTAAGCCCTAAAATGGTAACGGCTAACACCACATGAACAGTTAATATTCATTCGGTTTCTATAACTCAATTTTTAGACTTTCTACTTTCCTTATCCTTGATATGGATTGGTTTAACTTTCCTCTGATATGGCACATCTCTCCATTATATCCTTTCCCCTCCTTCTGTCACCAGAGTTCCCCCTCTCTCTTCAAAGGTGTAGCCACGTCTGCCACCACTGAGAACAGCCGAGCTCCATCCTCTTTGGAACCTGCCTTCAGGCAGTTGAAGGCTGCTATCAAATCCCCCCTCACTCTTCTCTTCTGCAGACTAAATAACCCCAGTTCCCTCAGCTGCTCCTTGTAAGTCACGTGCCCCAACCCCCTAATCATTTTTGTTGCCCTCCGCTGGACTCTCTCCAATTTGTCCACATCCTGGACACAGTATTCCAAATAACAATATCATAGCATCTGGGGGCTAATGCTGATATGGCTGAGGTAGGGGAGACATTTATCATGCAATCTAGACCTTCATGTCATGTCTACTTTCCTTATCCTTAATATGGATTGGTTTAACTTTCTTCTAATATGGCACATCTCTCCATTATATCCTTTCCCCTCCTTCTGTCACCATAGTTGCCACCCTATACCGGAAACCTACTGACTGTTATACCTACCTACATGTCTCCAGCTTTCATCCAGACCACACCACACGATCCATCGTCTACAGCCAAGCCCTAAGATACAACCACATTTGCTCCAACCCCTCAGACAGAGACAAACACCTACAAGATCTCTATCAAGCATTCTTACAACTACAATACCCACCTGCAGAAGTGAAGAAACAGGTTGACAGAGCCAGAAGAGTACCCAAAAGTCACCTACTACAGGACAGGCCCAACAAAGAAAGTAACAGAACGCTACTAGCCGTCTCCTTCAGCCCCCAACTAAAACCTCTCCATCGCACCATCAAGGATCTACAACCTATCCTGAAGGACGACCCATCACTCTCACAGATCTTGGGAGACAGGCCAGCCGTTGCTTACAGACAGCCCCCCAACCTGAAGCAAATACTCACCAGCAACCACACACCACACAACAGAACCACTAACCCAGGAACCTATCCTTGCAACAAAGCCCGTTGCCAACTGTGTCCACATAATCTATTCAGGGGACACCATCATAGGGCCTAATCACATCAGCCACACGATCAGAGGCTCCTTCACCTGCACATCTACCAATGTGATATACGCCATCATGTGCCAGCAATGCCCCTCTGCCATGTACATTGGTCAAACTGGACAGTCTCTATGTAAAAGAATAAATGGACACAAATCAGATGTCAAGAATTATAACATTCAAAAACCAGTCGGAGAACACTTCAATCTCTCTGGTCACTTGATTACAGATTGAAAGTCGCAATATTACAACAAAAAAACTTCAAAAACAGACTCCAACGAGAGACTGCTCAATTGGAATTAATTTGCAAACTGGACACCATTAAATTAGGCTTGAATAAAGACTGGGAGTGGATGTGTCATTACACAAAGTAAAACTATTTCCCCGTGTTTATCCCCCCCCCCCCCCATCCCACACTGTTCCTCACACATTCTTGTCAACTGCTGGAAATGGCCCATCTTGATTATCACTGCAAAAGTTTTGTTCCCCCCCCCACCCCCGCTGGTAATAGCTCACCTTAACTGATCGCTCTCGTTACAGTGTGTATGGTAACACCCATTGTTTCATGTTCTCTGTGTATATAAAATTGTCATACTGTATTTTCCACTGCATGCATCCGATGAAGTGAGCTGTAGCCCACGAAAGCTTGTGCTCAAATAAATAGGTTAGTCTCTAAGGTGCCACAAGTCCTCCTGTTCTTTTTGCGAATACAGACTAACACGGCTGCTCCTCTGAAACCTGTCATGTGAGTTGCTCAAAGGGGCCAGGAAGCGGCTGATGTCTTCCCCAGCATGGGCAAGTCCCTAACAGGCTTTGAACTAGCATGGCCAGCTTCTGCACAGCCACCCTGCAGCCCACCACAATGGGGCCACGCAACAAGTCAGAAAGGGGGTGGCTAGAAAGCACGGCCCGCTGGTAACATCTGCTGGCGAGAAGCCGTAGAGCAGCTGCAGCCAGGTGGTATGGATTAGACTAGCCCAGCGGCTGCTTTAATCGGAAGCTGGGCGAATAACAGGTTTCTCAGATCTCTGCAATTCCAAATAGTTGGCGGGGAGGGCGCATTTCAGGTTGAACCACAAAGATTTTTTATTTAGCTATTCTCAGTGACTGAAAAGGTCAGTAAAAAATTAGTTCCAGGGTGACCAAGATACTTTGTTTGACCTGAAGTGAAACGCCTTGCTCTGATTTCAAGCATTTTCTTAAAAAAAATAAAATAAAGGAATTTTCAAAACAAAAAGTCATTTTGAATCAAAAACTCAATGTTTCATTTTGAAAACGTGAAACCAAAACATTTCAATCTCTTCAGATTTTTTACACCAAAACAATTTGGCAAATTCAACATGAATTCTCAAAACATTTTGATGTCACTGAATTTCCTCTTTTCCCCCCTAAAAATAAAATTGGTTAAAAAATTCCACCCCTCTAGGCTACTCGACAGTAAGGCTGGGGTCTGTGTTGAACTGGCCAGGGAGCCATTACTGAGTCCTCTCCATCTTCTGCTGCGGCCGCTCTCAGTCAGCATGCTGAGGGTATGTTTACACTACCCGCTGGATCAGCGGGCAGCGACTGATTTATCGCGTCTAGCCTAGGCGCGATAAATCGACCCCCGAGCGCTCTCCCGTCGACTCCAGAACTCCAGCGCCGTGAGCGGCAGCCGTCGACTTACTGCCGTGGAGACGCCGCGGTGGGTAGATCTAAGTACGTCGACTTCAGCTCCGTTATTCACATAGCTGAAGTTACGTAACTCAGATTGATCCCCTCCCCCCCCCACGTGTAGACCAGGGCTGAGTCAGTACCCTGACTTCTAGTCACTTAAACATGTTCTCACATTGCCTTTTTACATCAGAGCGTTCACTGTATGTCTAATCTAAAGCTGCAGGAGCTTTGAGGGTAGAAAAAGAAAATTATGTTATAATGGAAAGTAACACCCTACAAAAAAGTTTCAACTGGGGGAAATATAACTTACTAATTTCTTTTTGGAGTTCACCTAAAAAGAGAGAGAAAGAAATCCACATAAATAATTGGAAGCTTGTAATATTTTATCTGAGTGCATCCAGATTTAGGCCTGACCCTGCAAACACTTATTCACGTGTAAGAGTCCCACTGAACTGCATAAAGTTACATATTGGCTTATGTCTTTGCAATATCTGGGTTCAATTGTTATTACATGGGATTTGTCTTTACTGCCTAAAACTTCACGTTAGATATTTCATTAGAAGAAAAATAGAACTTACTGATATTTTCAAGGTGTTTCCCTAAAATAAAACAAAAACAAATACAAATGATATCATTAATTTATATTTTCATTTAAATTATTTAGGAACTTGCAGTGAATAAAAATGTCAAGGATTTTTTTTTTCATTTTTACATTAATTCCCAGTATCAAGATCATCAGCACTAACATTTTTCTTTCATGTTGCTTTACGCTTCTGGATTCACTACACATACAGACTGATCCTTTCAAAGGTTTAGAGCTCTGAATTATTTGTAGGATTCAGGCCAATTCTGCTTCACAGACCCTAATCTCCTGTTGGCTTCACTAGCAATCAAGAGTGCAAAGACTGCAGGATCAAATCCTAAAATGGGAATAGTCTGTTGATATGACTTGAACCTTCAATATTTATTTGCTTCTCTAGCTAGGGAGGTTGTGAAATCTCTATCACTGGAGGTTTTTAAGAACAGATCAGACAGGCACCTTCAGGGATGGTCTACGTATGCTTCACCCACATGTACCAAGGCAGGATGGGGGGAAGTGGCAGGACTAGAAGACCTCTCGAGGTCCCTTCCAGTTCTGCATTTCTACAATTCTCTTGGTCTTTATTCGTGCTGTTGCTTTTACTAAAGATTAAGGGTAGTATTTTCCTAGCTCTGTTCCCACTGAAGTTAGTGGGAGTTTCACCATTGACTTCAGTAAGAGCAAATTTAGGCCAGTCCTGGGTGTTTTTGATAATGCCACCCTAATAGGTTTAGACGGTCCCTTGTCTGCCACAACGCTATTATGTTATGGCCCCAATTCAGGAAAGCACTTAAGCCTGTGTTTCAAGATAAACACTTGCTTAGGTGCTACGTTGAATTGGGGCCTCGGCCTATAATCACTTGGATGCTACAGCGAACAATAAAACAGCGTCAGAGTTTCTATTGGAAACCTTTATTTCTGTTCCTTTTCATGTTTCTCCCATTGCCTTTTGGTGACCTTAGTGCATAGTGAACCTTGGGGCGGGAGGGGGATTGTGCTGGAGAATAGAGTTAAAATTCTTCATATGAGATGACTATGTACAAAAGGGAATACGAGGAAAAAGCTAACTTACCGATTTCTGCCTGCAATCTCCCTAAGGAAAGAAGAAAAAGCAAAACAGATAAAAATAAATACAAATGTCGTGCTCCTGTCCAGGTGCCTACAGATATGAAAGATCGTTTTCATTACAAGCACAAAATTATTCTTTCTTATTACCGTATATGTCTCCCAGCATGCACCCTCAGGTTACAGGTCAGACCTGTGTTAGTTGTGACCAATTTTGCAAATCTTTATGCACAGGAAGAGCATTATTCATACGTGTGATCCTGTGTGGGGCTGGGCTCTGAAAATTATTTTGGAAGGGTTACCGGTTTGATGGGTGCAAGGCGGTTTTGTCTGCTCACTTGTTACTGATCTTTTTTCCACTTTTTGTGCATCCCAAACTCCTGTTCACTACTCTGGGAGTTCTGCACACAGAAGGAATGAAAACTAGGCCTTGAAATCACTAATACTTTACTAACAATTTGAGGCTATGGCTTGTTTTCTACTTTTCTGGTTAATAGAATCAGAGCTGTCAGCAGCTGTGTAGATCAGTGAATTGTTGATTTTTCTGTTCGGTGGCCAAACTGAACATTGCCCCCCCACACACACACTTTTGTTGTTTCAGTTTGTTTTTTCCTTCACAAAATGAGAAATGAAAAAAACAAAACAGTTGGGTGAACAGAATGTTTGGAATATCAATCTGAGTGGCTATTTTGAAACAAAATATTGATTCAAATTGACACTCTCTAAATGAAATATTGATTTGAATTCACATTTTTGAAAGAAACCATTTTACCATTTCTGAATTCTTAAGTGTTTTCAGTTGAAATTATTCAGTGAATTCAACCCAAATTTGCAAATAGTTTCAGTACCTTGAAAAACATATTTCAGTGAATTTACAGTCCCCCCTCAAAAAAACAAAACAAAAAACCACCCCAGCCAAGCTGTACGCCTTATGCCGAAGATTACAACTTGGGCAACACATTCTAGCATTTTTATAACAATAATTAATAATGATGTGGCTGAGGCAGGGGACTGGATTTTCTGCTACTTTGTGGGCCCTTTTGACGTCTAGACTAAAAAGCAATTGGATGGCCCAGGCTGAAGGCTTCCCTGGTGTGATGGAGTCCCTAGCAGGCCCAGAGCTGGTGTACACAACTTCTGAACCACCCCTTCAGCAGCCTCTGGGGAAGAAGGTGTCCTGGGGCTGGAAAATGACCAGAGTGACACAGACTATGTCCGTGCTCAGTCTGCAGGACTGGTCCCAGAGTCAGGGAGCCGTTCTTTTATGTCCTCCTCTGGCCACAGCTGAAAATAGGAGCCAGCACTTCTATTAGTTATTTATTATTTGCATTGGGTAGTTCAGAGGAGCTCCAGCCCTGGGTCAAGACCCCGTTGTGGTAGGTGCTGTACAAACACAGAATAAAGACAGACGCTGTTCCAAAGAGTTGATTTGGGCTTGGATTTTCCAAGCAGGTTAAGTGTGTAAGGGACCCAAGTTTCATTGACATTGAGTGGAAAGTGGGTGCCTAACTGCCTTCGGATCTTTTGAAAATCCCAGACTTTACATTTATTCACCAAGCCTGGGGTGTCATGTCATTTCCCTACCGGTGACTGAAGCCTACAGTACTTACGAGGGCTTTGTCTACACTATGCAGCTTTTAGCGCCACGACTGTCGGCAAAGCCCTGTCGCTAAAAGTCGGGCAGCGTAGCCGCTGTTTGTTGGCTCTTTTGCCGACAAAATACTCCCACCCCCAATGAGCAGCGTTCGCTTTGTTGGCAGGAACGTGCTTCTGCCAACAACGTTCTGTTCACACTGGCACTTGTCATGGCAAAACTTTTGTCTTTTCGGGGGGAAGGTGGCTAACACCTCTGAACAACAAAAGTTTTGTCGCTCAATTGCCAGTGTAGACACAGCCTAGGATGCAACTCCATACAAACCATTGCATTAGAGGAGGTTATAACTTACTAATTTCTTCTTGGAGATCACCTTGAAAAAAAAGGGAAAGAACTAGATAAGTAAATGAAAGCCTATCAAGAGCTTTGTTTCTCAAGGCTATGGATCTCAAGGTCAGCTTTCATTATAAGCACTCTAATTAATCTACTTTGACCCCAATCCCAAATGGGCAGTTTGCTGTAACCCTGTAGAGAGCCACTGACTTCAACAGGACAACGAGACGAACGCTCAGTACGTGCATAAGTCTCTGTACCCTGGGCGCCGGAATTACTGTCGATTTCCAGGGCACAATGCGCAGCAGTGAAGACAGGTGTCTGAAGGATCAGGGCCTCTGGTCATATTTCCTTGGTAGGGCAGTAAGAGCAGATCTACACCACAGACGCCTGTAGGCGTAGCTACGTCAGCCAGGCGCGTGGGGAGACAGAGGCGCCGAGTTCCCGAGTTCCCTGGGTTGCTCGACCCCTGCCGTGCCCCATGCTCCACCCCCACCAATCCTCACTCCTGCCCTGCCTCGTCCCACCCCGCTTCACCCCTGCCACATCTCTTCCCACCCTATTCTTCCCCCTCCCCCTGCCTCTTCCTGTCCCTGCGCCACTCCCTCCCCGCAGCCCCTCCTGCACGCCGCTGAACAGCTGACCCCAGCAAGTGGGAGGCACTGGGGGGAGGCGGGGGGGCGCTGATCGGGGAGCTGCTGCTGGGTGCTGAGCATCCACGATTTTTTTCCATGGGTGCACCAGCTCCGGAGCACCCACGGAGTTGCCACCTAGGTGGGGAGGCATGGGTGGTAAGTGACTCCCACATTTGGGGAGGCTAAGCCTGAGAGCTGGAAGCTCCCAAGAGATGGGAGGGGCCACCAGCACCTGGTCTGTGGCCACGACCCCTGCCCCCCCGAGCCCAGCCCTGCTCAGCCTCCTTCCCCTGAGGCCCTGCCTATACTCCACCCCCACTCCACCCCAGGCCCTGCTCCCACCACCCACACCTCTCCACCCGAGGGGTCCTGCCACCCGTGCTGCTCTGCCCCCTCACCCAAGGGCCCCCGTCCTGTCACCGGTGTCTCTCTGCCTCTCCGGGGGTGAAGAGTCGCAAGAGGGTGGCGGGGGGAATCAGGGGACAGGGGTGGAGAAGCGCAAGAAGCAGGTAGTGGGGCATGGGGAAAGGGGTGGGGATGTGGGGGAAGGGGAAGAGAAGCGTGAGAGGCAGGTGGGGAATGTGGGGGAAGTGGTGAAGAGTCACAAAAGGCAGGTGAGGGGGCCACAGGAGAAAGGGGTGGAGAAGCATGAGTGGTGGGTGGAGGGGCCATGGGGTAAGAGGCAGGGCAGGAAGAGGAGCAGTGTGGGTAGGGGGGTCATGGGGGAATGCAGGAGTGGGGTCTCAGGGTGGAGTGTGGGCAGGGCCATGGGCCAGGGCCCTTTCAGGGGCAAAGCTCCAAAGGCAGCCAGGCAGCGGGGCAGCTCCAAAGGGGGGTGCCCTGCATCCTGTTTGGGAAGGCTTTAGCCTCCCCTGGCCTATTATACCCACTGGCCTTGTGGGGAGGTGTGATCCCTGGCTGACAGGGCTGTGCTGTGGAGATCCAGTTATAATGGCAAACGGTGCCATGACCGATAGCGCTTGTTTCGCTCGTGGGGGTGGCTTTACTATATCATACAGAGCACAGCTTTGCTGGCACAGGCTCCATCCGCCCCCCATCCGCCCTTTCCCCCTGTAATCTACTGGTATTCCTAGACCAGTAAAGTGCTTCTGATGTAGACAAAGCCTGGCAGGTGAAAAGTGCATTATGGGTTCCCGGGCCTGAAAACACTTAGGCATGTAAGAAAAATTTCTCACGAACACAAGTGCCTGAAGGACTGGAGCATTACCGTCAAAGGTTTACCGTTTGGAATGGTGCAATATGTTTAGGCCCGATCACTAATTACTACTAGAGAGGTAGTGTGGCCCAGCAGACACAGCGCGGGGACTCAGGGGACATGAGTTCTAATCATGGTTCTGCCCCTGGCCTGCTGGGAGACCTGGGCATGTTAGTTGCCCCTTCTGTGCCTCAGTTTCATGATCATGATCTCTAAAGTGCTTTGAGATCTACCGATGAAGTTTCTTTACAGAAGAGCTCGGTATTATTACTGCTTACTAGTCTTTGTAAACCTTCATTCTTTGGGAACCTCCTCCTCCCTTCAAGCTTCAGAGGGGGAGCCGTGTTAGTCTGGATCTGTAAAAGCGGCAAAGCGTCCTGTGGCGCCTTACAGACTATCAGACGTACTGGAGCATGAGCTTTCGTGGGAAGTGGGTGTTCACCCACGAAAGCTCATTCTCCAGTACGTCTGATAGTCTGTAAGGCGCCACAGGACGCTTTGCTGCTGCTCCCTTCAGTTTCACCGGGAGTATGAGCTATTCAGGACTAAGGGAAAGTCAGTCCTTCAAAGTATTTTAAAATCCTGGTTGCATTATGACTTCCCATAACATAGCGTGGGGATTACTGTTAATAAGTTAGTGACGTTACCTGTGATTTTTCAGTTGACCTTGTCCCTTAAATTAAAAACTTAACTGCGCACAACTTCACATATGAGGTGATATTGGAGGAGGGGAATGAAACTTACTGATATTTTCAAGAAGTTTCCCTAAAATAAAACAAATGGATAAATACATTATTTAAGATTTTTTTCACTGAATGGAGATATTAAGGACTTTTCCATTTTATTTTGATTTACAGTTTCAAGAAAACCATTACTCAAATTAGAACTTCCACCACCGCAACAGACTACCAAGGGAAGTGATGGATTCTCCATCTCTTGATGTCTTCAGACCAAGACGGGATGTCTTTCTGAAAGATCTGCTGAACACAGAGCGCTGGACTCAATACCGGGTGAAATACTCTGGTTGGTGTCATGCAGGAGGTCAGACTAGATGATCTGATGGTCCCTTCCAGCCTTAAATCTATGAATGAATTACATTTGGATTCATGATACAAGGTGGGTGAGGTAATGTCTTTTATTAGAACAACCTCTGTTGGTGAAAGAGACAAGATTTCGAGCCACACAGACCTCTTCTTCAGATCTAGGAAAGGTAATCTGAGCTCATAGCTAAAGGCAAGGTGGAACAGATTAGTTAGCGTATATTGTAAGGGACCATTCAAGGTAGTGTCCCATTAACACCTGCAGTCATAGGACAAAAAGAAAGGGTTAGTGAGTTACGGATTGTTGTAATAAGCCCAAATCCAGAGTCTCTGTTCAGTCCATGATTTTTAGTATCTAGCAGAGTGATGAAAGCCTTTTGAAAGCAGTGTGCAGGTTTCCTTTGAGGATAAGGACTGCGAGGTCAGATATAGAGTGATTGTTTTGGGAAAAGTGTTCACCACAGGTGATAGAGTGTTTTTGTCTTTTATCAGTTTCCTGAGAGTTCATCTGGGGGCTGGTTTACACGACACAGCTTTTAGCGACATGGCCGTGTCGCTAGAAGTCTGGCAGTGTGAATGCTTTTTGTAGGCACTTTTCCCGACAAAATACTTCCACCCCCTACGAGCGTCTTTCGGGGTGGGGGCGGAGGGCTTTTTTAAGCACCTGTGAACAACGAAAGTTTTGTCATTCAATTGGCAGTGTTGCCAAAGCCTAGGAGCATGGAGATTGTCTGGCTTCCCCCACAAAGGGCACAGCCACACTCGCGTTCACAGCAGCGCAGCTGCACGAATGCCGCTGTAAGCGCGCTAATGTAACTGTTGTCAGCCGATGGGAGAGACCTCTCCCTTCAGCTTAACTCCACCAGTCCCCGCGAGCAGCAGACGCTAAGTCAGCAGGACAAGCTCTCTCGCTGACATAGCACTGACTGTCCACACCAGCGCCTATGTCAGTGTAGCGTACGTTGCCAGTATACGTCGTGGTGTAGACATAGACATAGATGTTGGGGCGTTTAGTGCACAAGTTGTTGTGCTAGGCCTGTGTAGGATTCATGGGGGGTTGATCATGGTAGCAATGGAGATACGGCTGCAGGTTTTGCATCTGCTCTGGTAGGGTCTGGTGCTGCTTTGACTTGGTGTGTCCTGGTCTGTGTGGAGCTTTGTTCTGATGATGAGCTTGGAGAGCCTGGGGAGGTTGCCTGAAGGCCAGAAGTGGGGTTTAGGAAAGATTTCTTTCAGGATGGGGTCCCTCTTCAGTATGGGTTGTAGGTGTTTGATACCCCATCTGGGTTCCAGTGTGGGGTGGTAGGTGGCAACTAGGCTGAGTTTTCATTCGTGCTTGTGCATTCACTACGATTAGCTATCAAACAAATGAATACTTTCAGACATTTACAGGTCTGAATTACCTGTCGGATTCACACCAAATCTGCTTTTTCACATACCCTAAACTCCTGTTGGCTTCACTAGCAGCATACAGTGTGCAAAGACTGCAGGGTCAGCTCCTACAATGCTAACAGTTGGCTAACATGACTGGAGCCTCTCATAGTTATTTGGTTCTGTACCTGAATCTTTAGCTGTTCTTCTGTCTTTACTATAAAGATTATGAGTAGGGTTGCCCTGGCTCTGCTCCCGCTGCAGTTAGTCAGTGGTGAAACTCCCATTCAATCAGAGCAAAGCAATGGGTGCTTTTGAAAATAAAAGTAGGACAGGGTTAGATTTTTTGTCTTCTGTGTCACAGGCCTGTAGCATATCAGTGGTGTCAATTCAGAAAAGCGTTTAGACACGTGCTTGGGTCCAGGCACATCGAAGTCAATGGGAATGCACATGCACTTAACTTTAAAGACTATCAGAGCTTTTTTGAATCAGATTATATCGTCATTTAATATTCATTTGATTCTGTAACTGAATCTTTATCCATTCTGCTCTCCTTCCCATCAAGATTAATAAGCTTAGCTTTGTGCTTCTATTTACTTATTGCTGGATAAAGACATCAAGACAGAAGCTCTAATTTTAACTAATATAAAAACCTGACACCATAGAAGCAATGAAAAAGAACATTCAACAGGAAAGGAAGCCAACATGGGCAGCCAGCAGCTACAAAAAGCTCTTCCATCCCCATCATCCTGGGGACACACCCTCTTTGTAACAGGCCAGACTGCCCCTTTCAGGGCCAGAGGGGCCAGGGACCAGACAGCCCTATTCCTGGGAGAAGCCCAGTAGGCAGGTCCCGGGAATCATCAGACCCACTGAGCAGCACCAAGTGACTGGGTCTGAGATATTGATGAGGGCCCCAGCTCCATTAGGGAGCCTGGGACCAGGAGAATACTGTCCTGTAACTGCACTCTAGACATCAGGCAATGCACCAGAGGATGCCAACAGGGTGGAGGCAGCCACATGACAGATTTACATCAAGACCAGCCAGCCGTGGTTGATGGGTCATTAAGGAGAATGAACTCTGCCAGTGGGCATCTCCAGAGGATGTTGCAGAGAGCATATGGACAATGGAGGCCCAGTGACTCAGCGGGGCATGGAAGACATGTGATCCCTGACTCCATGTTTGTGCCAGTAACTTTCCATGCATATAGGCTGAGGGTATAAAAGTGGAGACGGTGACATAATTTCTTTGCCTCTTTCCTGTTCCACATTTCTGGACTACAATTTCTAACGAAGAAGAGCTTTGAACAATGGACTGAGGACCCCAGTATTTGGGATGAACCAAAGATTTATTGCAAGCTAGCAGATTTAACATCACTGCTATTATCCTGACCTACAGACTCTGAAACCAGCTGCAATGTATCTGATTCATTTTAATCTCAACGCTCTTCCTTTTCAAAGCTGTTATAAACCTTTAGTTTTTAGTTACTAAAGGATTGGCTATCAGTGTGATTTTGGGGTAAGATCTGGAAGAGCCTAATATATGTGATTTCTGGTTTTAATAATCACGTATCACAGAAGTCTGGTTTGTCTGGGTGATGGAGCTCTTGCTGTGTCCCATATCAGGCAGTGGGACACAGACTATTGGAAGGGAGCAAGTTTCAGAGCTCTCACAGAGAATGCGCTGCCAGTTGCCTTCTCCCCTACCCTATAGGTGTCTAAATCCCTTAGGCACTCAAGCTTCTGCCTTTGGGCATGCACACAACTGCCTAAGTCCTGGTGGCACAAAGGTGCTTGGGGAGATACTCTGGCTAGGCATTCCCCTGTCTAGCCTGTGGGACCTGATCCAGTAGGCATGCCCAGACCACACATTACACAAAAAAAAGGTGTGAGCAACCAGATCAGGAAGAGTGAGAGAAAGTGAGTGTCTCTGCATCTGTCCCAGAATACCCAGTTGCTAGGGCACTCGCCTAGGGTGTGGGAGACCCAAGTTCAAGTCCCCGCTCCTAATCAGGCAGAACAGGGATTTGGAAAGAAGCTCTCCCACAGCCCAGGTGACTGCTTTAACCACTGAGCTCCAAGTGGCCGAAGCAAGTTGAAGGGGACAGGACTGCTGCCCAGAAGAACTGGAGGGAATTTATACCTCCTGCAGCCCCAGAGAAGCCCTCTTTCACCTGCACTGGGCTGGCAGCACCCACCCAATTGGAAAAAGGACAGGGTTTCTTCATGACGTGGCGTGAGTATTATGGATATAGTGAGATGGGGGGCTCTCTCTCACTGTCTGGAGTTAGGAATTGCAATACTTAAGTCTCTTTTAGGACCTAGACCTTGGTGAGTAGATTAAAACAAATCAAAAGGATACAAATGTGCACAGAAGATTATACTAAGAAGAATGTAACTTACGTTTTTCAGCCTGGATCTTCCCTAAGGAAAGAAGATAGGTAAAGCAGAGTAAAAAAGAAATATCACAAGAATGACCTTCTGTTTGAGCGCATACCGAGTGAAAGGACAGGTTTTATTCTAAGCATTCTAATAATGTACATAGCTATTATGCTTGGCAGAATTCCATTTTTTAAAATCTTGATGGATAATGTTTATTTTAAGCTTTTTATATTTATCTATCTGAATTCCTACAGTTGAGGGAAATTGGGGTGGTGGTGATGGTGTCAGACAATGATTTGAGGACACTAGACAAATTCTCAGCCTTGCATGTCCAAATATACAAAGTAAAGATCCTTAAATCAAACCCTAAATTCTCAAGCAGCATTTTTATTACTTTGCCTACCTGAAAACTTCTATTGTCTACGGAAATCTTCTTTGTTCAGTTTGTACATGTATGGCAAAATCAACATTGACCAACACTACCAATTAGAACCTTATCCTTCCAAGCTCAATTACTGTATCTCTTTAGTCGTAGTAACTTATTATTGGTAGACTTTCCCAGTGAGTACCCTATGATTATTTGTCAATGTGCTTTACATGTATGGCCAGTCCTGAAAATGTATATGGGAGTGAAGTTACTCATCTGCTTGAGGGCTGACCTATACACAACTGTAGAACTGGGTGGGAAACAGTTTTCTTGCCCCTCGAAACATCTCAAGAACTACGGACTTGTTCAGCAGATCATGTTTCGTGAGACCACTCCCAAATATATTTGAGCAAACTGTATGTCAGTTATTGTTCAAATGCAACTGGCTACCCCCCCCCCCGCACTGTATTCTTATAATTAAAACTATGAATAATTTAAAAAAAAAGTATTTTCAAGAGGTCAACTTTTCTTCCCAGCTCAAATCAAGACAAAAAGTCAAAAAATCCCCTGAACTTCCACAAACTGAAAAACAGAACTTTATTCCAGTTCATGTCAATCAACGTTCTGTTTCAATAATTTGACCATGACCGTCTAACTCCTGTTAAAAATACAACCTGCTTGGTCTTCATCAGGGATTTTACCTCTGGTTAGCTAACACATGTAAGTACCAATGTTAGCACATCTTGTTCTCCCAGTGAAAATGCACACTTAGGCATCTTAGAAAATCTCTCTCTGTCAAGACTGATCCAGCAAATGTTTGTGCACATGCGTAAGTGCATGCATAAGAGTTTGCTGGACAGGGGCATAAGGTATTTAAGTATGTCCTGACAGCCAGAGATGCTGAGCACAAAGCTCAACGGGAGTCTGTCTGAGCGATGGGTGAACATCGAGGCATTCCTCTCTCTATGGATTTAGGTGCCTAACTTCAGGCTACTATGGGTACATCTACATGGCACACTCCCTACAGCAGCGTGCAGAGTACAAACCCTGCATGCCCCCCTCGCATGGGGACAAATAGCTGTGTAGATGGTGAGTCACTGCTTAAGAGCGTAGAGTACAGCCATGCCTGAACCTGAGGGCTATGCACCCAAACAATTCTTCCCCCACCTACACAGCTGTTTTTAGCAATGTAGTGTCCTGCTGCCACCCTGCTTCCGGAGCCTTTCCTCACTGCCTCCCCCATGCCAGAGTTTTTCACTGACTCATACCACATTGCAGTGTGGACACTGCCTGCTTTTCACTATGGCCTTGTCTACACTACCACAGTAAATTGACCTAAGTTACACTACTCCAGCTTCGTGAATAACATAGCTGGAGTCAGTGTAGCTTAGGTTGACTTACTGCCGTGTCTGCACCGCCCTGCGTCGACAGGAGACGCTCTCCAATCGACTTACATTAATCTTCTCGTTCCAGTGGAGTACTGAAGTCGACCAGAGAACAAATCTGCAGTTGATTTAGTGGGTTTTCACCTGCTAAATCGACCCCCGCTGCATCGATTGCAGCAGCGTCGATCCCTGGTAAGTGTAGACATGGCTTATTATATGTAGCTACCCACACGCAACATGTCACTTCAAGTGGTGTGAAGTCTAGACAGCCTATGTGTGGTTCATCAATCCTTATTTGCTCTGTCCCATCTCTACCCTGTGGCATTAGGATTGTGGTGATAAGGATTTGGTAGGGTTATGGGGCTACATTTTCAGAAAGTGTACCCCCTCTGCAAATCAAGCCAGTCCAGGAGATTTCAAGTTTGGCACCCAAAAACTAAGGTATCCAAAGTCACTACTTGTAGTCACATTTGAAAATGTGGGCAACATTTCCATTCACTTTAGGTCATGAAATGATGTCTGCCTGGACTCTCAAACGTTATTTAAAATAAATTATATTAAACAATCAAATTAAAACACTAACAGACACACACAGGTATGATATAGTGAAGAAGAGGAAATAA
This sequence comes from Natator depressus, assembly GCF_965152275.1. Classification (NCBI taxonomy): domain Eukaryota; kingdom Metazoa; phylum Chordata; order Testudines; family Cheloniidae; genus Natator; species Natator depressus. The sequence continues at coordinate 73,387,546 of NC_134244.1, read as the reverse complement.
CTTACCAATTTTTGCATGAAGGTTTCCTAAAACAAAACAAACCAGTGTAAGTTAGTATAGATTACTTAGGCTCTTCAGTTTCAGTAAATACATATCTAAAGAAAAGTCTTCGTAGCCTCATGATATAGTTTCATTCTATTTTTATGCTATTAAACATTCTTAATGATTCCACTGTGGCTGTAAAATGGCATAAAGAAGCTATGATAATAGAATAATAACATTTTACACACATTTTGCATTCACTTTCATCGTCAAGGCAAATCCACTCAGGTGTAAATCATGAAGAAACCTTGAACATCAAGAATGCTACATAAATCATTCTTGAGAAAGATGTGTGAGCCTCAAAGAATGAGAACAAATTAATATCTGGATAACATGACTGTTAGGATATAGATATTCAGGCCTGTCTGTAAAGGCCTGTACTTTAAGAATTTAGGGGTATTCTTATTACTTGGCTAGTTAGAGGTATAAAAGAAAGAATCAAAATCACTGTCTGCCGATGTAAGGGCCTTCTCTTACTATGACAGTCTGAGGCCCTGTGCTTAGGCTAAGGCCTTTGGCTAAGCAGCAGAGGCAGCCATAAGCCAGGAAGCGACAGGTCACATCCTCACATTCCAAACTAGTCACATTGAAAGAAGGTGCTATTGGGCTGTCCTGAATACAATCCTGTCCGGAATACAATCCTGTCCTGATAATTCCTATCACCTCCAGAGAAAGGGAAGTGCCTAGAAAATGTAAAAGGAAACTTAGTTTGATAGCATCCTGTCTGGCAAGAACTCGCTTATCAATAGCTGGGATGTGAAATCCTCACTTCTGTATTGTTTTGTCATTATAGTTCCCACTTTGCTATTGTTTGTCTGTATAATCTCTGTCTGGTTCTGTGATTGCTTCTGTCTGCTGTATAATTAATTTTGCTGGGTGTAAACTAATTAAGGTGGTGGGATATAATTGGTTACCTAATCATGTTACAATATGTTAGGATTGGTTAGTTAAATTTCAGTAGAATGATTGGTTAAGGTATAGCTAAGAATATTACTATATAAATTAGGGGCAAACAGGAAGTAAGTTGGGATTCGAAAAGAAGGAAAAAGGAACTTGTATTTAAGCTTGCTGGAAGTTCACCCCAATAAACACTGAATTGTTTGCACCTTCGGACTTCGGGTATTGTTGCTCTCTGTTCATGCGAGAAGGACCAGGGAAGTGGGAGAGTGAAGGAATAAGCTCTCTAACAATGACGTGCATTTAGAGCCAGATATTTAAAGGTATTTAGATGCCAAACTCCATTGATTTTCATGGGATTCAGGCACCTAAATACTTCCAAATATCTGACCCTTAGTGTTTCTTTCATAATAACTGCATCTTGTCAGCAGTTCTCCATCTGTTTAATACCTCTTCAACTCCGAAAGCGTTCAGTTTCCCCTTCGTATCTTTGCATTACACCAGTTTACTGATGCAGAAATCAGGGTTGAAGCGTGTATCTATACACAAACCCTACTTATAACTTTCTCAAGTTGTCTTTTGTCATGAACTGTCTCATGCTTGGTATCCGCCCCCACACAATATTGTTGTTGTAGAACGTTCAATGAATACTTCTTCAAATATTTTGTTTTCTATTAAGATATTTTTCACAAAAGTAGGTATTTAATCATCAAATAGCCCTTGCGTATAACACATCACACACCTGGTGTATCAGCATTACCAACGCCAAGTTTTCAAATAGCCTGACTCAGGCCTCTACTCATGAGATTAGATTAAAAAGTGAGATTTAAATAAACGTTGTGTTCTTACTTGTCTACTGGGGTTTGAGCTGCTCGTAACCACGTTCATCTGGGAGGCTGCAGAACCCCCATCACTGGAGGTTTTTAAAAACCGGTTAGACAAACACGTCAGGGATGCTCTTATTTAGTCCTACCACAGAGTGTGGGGATGAAGTAGGTGACGTCTCAAAGACCCTTCCAGTCTTACATTTTTATCATTCTATGGCTTTGACCTTTTCTCCTCAACCATAACTGTTGGTATTAGACTTTTTTTTTTTTAAAGAAAGTTGAGATTCTCTCACAAACAAATTTTTCCAGTTGCTGCAGCTTTGAGTGGGAGAAATGAGCGAGAGACTTGCACTAAAATTGAGAGAACTGGCAACCCCGTTAGTGAGGTGTTCAGTGATCACTCAGACCCAAATCCACAATGAGACTTATGTGCTTGAAAGCCCCTCGTCCCCCTGGCCATTTTGTGTGGCATTGGGTCTACTCTGCCATTGTATTTGCAAGAAATGGCTCAATGCAGGAGAGGGGTTCATAGAGAGACACCTCTCTCCAGCCCAAATTGAGGTGCCAAACTCAGAGATGGGGCAGGACTCAGACCACACCCCTCTCCTTGGCATCTGCCACTGGCTAGTTTAGGTGGCTCCCTGCCTGGCGTTCTGGCTTTTGTGGCTCCCATTCTTAGGTGCCTCTCTCCCCCCAGTCATTGACTAGGGAGCCTAACTCGAGGTTTGTGGATCACAGTGCTGTGCAAGTGATTTTCTGGGTGCCAGAACATTAGCCATTGTGATGCTCAGCATTTTAACACTTCAGTCTATTTGTGGATCCAGGCCTTAGTGCCTCAGCAGAGCAAGAGGGAGACTGGGAGGAATTACAGTGTTCTCCAGTCTGTTTCTGGGGCAGCACCCTTTGTCAGAGCAAATTACAGAGTTACAATCTGTCCTGAATTCTGTAAATCACCAGGAACACGGATCTATGCAGGGCTCTATGTTAAGTAAACGGTGAAGCATCAGGTCTCATTAGAGCCAGCCAGGAACTGGGAGAGGGGTATGGAAAGGTGAACAAATGGTACTAGAGGCTCTCTTTGGAGGGGAAGGAGGAGGATTTGGGCTAACAAATGAAGATTGCTATTTGGATAACATGTCATTATTAGGGCCAGACCTCAAATAAATACGATACGATACAGTTTCGGTACGAAACTGTGGTAAAACCTGCGTGTCTCTGGATTAAGTTTAGAAGTGTGTGCAACAAGAGTGATGTAGTGGTGGGAGTCTGCTATAGACCACCGGACCAGGGGGATGAGGTGGATGAGGCTTTCTTCCGGCAACTCACGGAAGCTACTAGATCGCATGCCCTGATTCTCATGGGTGACTTTAATTTTCCTGATATCTGCTGGGAGAGCAATACAGCGGTGCATAGACAATCCAGGAAGTTTTTGGAAAGCGTAGGGGACAATTTCCTGGCGCAAGTGCTAGGGGAGCCAACTAGGGGGGGCGCTTTTCTTGACCTGCTGCTCACAAACCGGGTAGAATTAGTGGGGGAAGCAAAAGTGGATGGGAATCTGGGAGGCAGTGACCATGAGTTGGTTGAGTTCAGGATCCTGACGCAGGGAAGAAAGGTAAGCAGCAGGATACGGACCCTGGACTTCAGGAAAGCAGACTTCGACTCCCTCAGGGAACAGATGGCCAGGATCCCCTGGGGGACTAACATGAAGGGGAAGGGAGTCCAGGAGAGCTGGCTGTATTTCAAGGAATCCCTGTTGAGGTTACAGGGACAAACCATCCCGATGAGTCGAAAGAATAGTAAACATGGCAAGTGACCAGCTTGGCTTAATGGTGAAATCCTAGCGGATCTTAAACATAAAAAAGAAGCTTACAAGAAGTGGAAGGTTGGACATATGACCAGGGAAGAGTATAAAAATATTGCTCGGGCATGTAGGAAAGATATAAGGAGGGCCAAATCGCACCTGGAGCTGCAGCTAGCAAGAGATGTCAAGAGTAACAAGAAGGGTTTCTTCAGGTATGTTGGCAACAAGAAGAAAGCCAAGGAAAGTGTGGGCCCCTTACTGAATGAGGGAGGCAACCTAGTGACAGAGGATGTGGAAAAAGCTAATGTACTCAATGCTTTTTTTGCCTCTGTTTTCACTAACAAGGTCAGCTCCCAGACTGCTGCGCTGGGCATCACAGAATGGGGAAGAGATGGCCAGCCCTCTGTGGAGATAGAGGTGGTTAGGGACTATTTAGAAAAGCTGGACGTGCACAAGTCCATGGGGCCGGACGAGTTACATCCGAGAGTGCTGAAGGAATTGGTGGCTGTGATTGCAGAGCCCTTGGCCATTATCTTTGAAAACTCATGGCGAACGGGGGAAGTCCCGGATGACTGGAAAAAGGCTAATGTAGTGCCAATCTTTAAAAAAGGGAAGAAGGAGGATCCTGGGAACTACAGGCCAGTTAGCCTCACCTCAGTCCCTGGAAAAATCATGGAGCAGGTCCTCAAAGAATCAATCCTGAAGCACTTACATGAGAGTAAAGTGATCAGGAACAGTCAGCATGGATTCACCAAGGGAAGGTCATGCCTGACTAATCTAATCGCCTTTTATGATGAGATTACTGGTTCTGTGGATGAAGGGAAAGCAGTGGATGTATTGTTTCTTGACTTTAGCAAAGCTTTTGACACGGTCTCCCACAGTATTCTTGTCAGCAAGTTAAGGAAGTATGGGCTAGATGAATGCACTATAAGGTGGGTAGAAAGCTGGCTAGATTGTCGGGCTCAACGGGTAGTGATCAATGGCTCCATGTCTAGTTGGCAGCCGGTGTCAAGTGGAGTGCCCCAGGGGTCGGTCCTGGGGCCGGTTTTGTTCAATATCTTCATAAATGATCTGGAGGATGGTGTGGATTGCACTCTCAGCAAATTTGCAGATGATACTAAACTGGGAGGAGTGGTAGATACGCTGGAGGGGAGGGATAGGATACAGAAGGACCTAGACAAATTGGAGGATTGGGCCAAAAGAAATCTGATGAGGTTCAATAAGGATAAGTGCAGGGTCCTGCACTTAGGATGGAAGAATCCAATGCACCGCTACAGACTAGGGACCGAATGGCTAGGCAGCAGTTCTGCGGAAAAGGACCTAGGGGTGACAGTGGACGAGAAGCTGGATATGAGTCAACAGTGTGCCCTTGTTGCCAAGAAGGCCAATGGCATTTTGGGATGTATAAGTAGGGGCATAGCGAGCAGATCGAGGGATGTGATCGTTCCCCTCTATTCGACACTGGTGAGGCCTCATCTGGAGTACTGTGTCCAGTTTTGGGCCCCACACTACAAGAAGAATGTGGATAAATTGGAGAGAGTCCAGCGAAGGGCAACAAAAATGATTAGGGGTCTAGAGCACATGACTTATGAAGAGAGGCTGAGGGAGCTGGCATTGTTTAGTCTGCAGAAGAGAAGAATGAGGGGGGATTTGATAGCTGCTTTCAACTACCTGAAAGGGGGTTCCAAAGAGGATGGCTCTAGACTGTTCTCAATGGTAGCAGATGACAGAACGAGGAGTAATGGTCTCAAGTTGCAATGGGGGAGGTTTAGATTGGATATTAGGAAAAACTTTTTCACTAAGAGGGTGGTGAAACACTGGAATGCGTTACCTAGGGAGGTGGTAGAATCTCCTTCCTTAGAGGTTTTTAAGGTCAGGCTTGACAAAGCCCTGGCTGGGATGATTTAACTGGGAATTGGTCCTGCTTCGAGCAGGGGGTTGGACTAGATGACCTTCTGGGGTCCCTTCCAACCCTGATATTCTATGATTCTATGATTCTATGAAATTAGTGGCACAATTAACTAACCAATTTCCATGCACAGCTAATGTGGTCGCACATGCATAACTGCTCACACTGGGTTTATCAGGATAACCACATGTTCATATTAAAAGCATAATGCTGCACCATGGTTATAGCCCTGATTCTGCAAAACCCTTCAGCACATGCTTAATCATGTGTGTAATCACATCCCTATTCAGCTGAGCCTGGTCCTACATCATTATTATTTTCCCCTCTCCTTTCCTCACCTACTGCACTTTCCGTGCCTGTCTCTTTCATCCTTTCTATGCTGTTCTGTCCTAGTCATTCCTGTCTTGTCCATTTACCAGTATCTTTTCTACAGAGGAAATCTTTTTTTTCCACTTATCACATTGTATTCGCCTCTTTAGGCCTTTACCTCTTAATGTGAAGAGAAAAGCAGCAACGCCTAACAAAGCAAAGGAGATAACCAGGAACACGTACAGAGCCACCATCCAGGGAGACACCCTTGGAAAAAAAGGTTCTGAAAAACAAAACCCCAGAGAGATGCGGCAGTTTGGAAAATAAAATACTTGTATCTCAGAAAAATACATCCCAGCAAGATTTATGAGATAAGGGTGTAAATACTCTTGTCTGAGCAACAGAAAATACCAGAATCCGATTTTAAACATTGTTTCAGCTACATAATTTCAACAGAGTAGGGAGGGAAGAAAGTACATCAAACAAAGGGAAGTGAGGATCCCATATTTCTAATGTGGAAACCATCTAGAAGAAAGAGTGGGGGAGGGGAATATGAAAGTGTCACAAAGCAGAAGTGAAGGGTGCGGGGGGAATGTATTTGTCTATTTCTCAATATACTTTAGAAATAATCCCTGCTTGTGGAGAAAAAAAAAATCAGCACTAACTGAAATAATAGCTAAACTTAGACCATGTACAAGTTAGTGATCAGAGTGCAATGGTGATTGTAAGAATGTGAAACACATAACACACACACACATGTATTCGTTTAAAAAAATACTAAAGACAGCAAAGAAATGAATGGAATAGGAGCTATTTCTGTATCCATCAGCCAAACCCAGGTTCCACCTTCGAAGAGAGTATAGGAAGGGGAGCTGCAGCTCCTTTCATTTCTCCATTAAAGGATTGGTTTAATTAATACACATAGGAAGAGAACTGGTATTGGGCTTATCAAATTCACCAAAACCCCCCCACAACTTTTTAAACTTAAAGTCAATGAAGTTGAGAACATTAAAGTTAACACATATAACTAGACCTGTACAAGTGACAGACTTTTCAGTTTGCTCTCAGTTCTGGGGGAAAAAATCATTTTGGGTCAATCTGAAAACGATTTACAGAAATTCTGATGAACCAAAAAGTAAAAACTCATTTTAATTTTGAATGTTTTTCTTTAAATTTTTGCCCTTTTTAAGAATAAAATTGGAGGCAATTCGAAAAGGAAAGTCATTTCAACTTGAAAAATCAAATGTTTCAAAAATGTCAAAACAACATCTTGTCTTTTGGGGGGTGTTTTGTCGAACAGTTGAGTGAAACCGACATGATTTTTTTTTTTTTTTGAATCTGTATTTTTGCTTGGAAAAAAGTTTCGGACAAAAAATGCACCCCAGGTCTACAGGTAACTTCAAAAAGTGTATTAAAGTTCGGTTCAGCTTTTCACTTCGGGCTTGGTCCTGCCAGGTATTAAGCAGTGCGGCACTGAATAGCATGTAAGTGTAACCCCATTGACTTCCTGGACCCAGTCAACCTCTTTAGTTTGTATAAAGGATCCAACCTTAATTACAGTCTTAGCAACATGAGCAAATGTTGAGGGTTGGAATACGTGCCCAGGTTCGGTGTGCAGTGTGTTACCTCTTCGCGGGGTGAGCATGTCGCTGTGAACAGGAATTTGCATTATAACAGGGGGGAGATCCATGTGGTGTGCCCAGCGTGTTTCCTTATCCGTTGCAGGCAGAAATTCCTTGCAACGTCTGTCACTGTCAATAGAGTTATGATCCATGGACATAACTTGTGTTTCTTTTTGTCCCTTCCGCCCTCTGTGTATAGGCTGGAGACCTACTCTATCACTGCCAGTCACTCTGCCAGTGTAGGTCAGGTTCCTCACCATCCAGACACAGACAACGTATGGATATGTGACCAATTCACTCTGCACTAGCTGCAGAGGCTGCAGATTTCTGTGCATCTCATTCAGCGAACAAGATGCAATGGCTGGAAGTTGAAAGTAGACAAATTCAGACTAGAAATGAGGCCCACATTTTTAACAGCAGGGATTATTAACCATTGGCACAATTTACCAAGGGTGGGGGGTGGATTCTGTATCACTGGAAATCAAGATTGGATGGCTTCCCCCCCACCCCCATACAAGATATGCTCTAGTTCCAACAGGAATTAAGTCAGGGAAATCCTGTGGCCTGTGTTACGCGGGAGTCAGACTCGATCGGGGTTCTCAGACTTTTGTACTGGTGACGCCTTTCACATAGCAAAGCCTCTGAGTGCGACCCCCCTTATACATTAAAAACACTTTTTAATATATTTAACACCATTATAAATGCTGGAGGCACAGCGGGCTTTGGGGTGGAGGCTGCCTGCTTGCAACCCCCCATGCAATAACCTTTCCACCCCCTGAGGGGTCTCAACCCCCAGCTTGAGAACCCCTGGACTAGATGATCACAGAACTTGGCAATGGGTAGACTGCTAGTGTGCTGAGACAACACCCTATCATTGTCTCATTGTTTATTCATACTCCCATGCCTGTCTATAGCCATCCGTTGTCTAAGGAGAGGCCCATTAAGATTTACTGGGGCCCTGGACACAAAGAACATTTGAATCCCCTATGCCCAGGGGCACAGGGGCACCAGAACAGGGGGACCCAGTGGGGCTATGGCCCCCTACTTTTTAACACGGGCTTAATAGCCTTGGGCAGGCATGGAGTAGCAGTGGCGGGGGCTATGCTTCATGGTGGGGGAGATGATCCCATGCTGTGAAGCGCAGCCCCTTCTAGCTGTACCAGCCTCTTCCCGGAAAGGGGGCTGAGATGAGCCTTAGCACTTCATTGTCATGGGGCCCTGCCCCCTGCTCCTCCTGTTCCCCCAAGGCCCTCCCCCCTGGCGAGGCTGGAAGCCAGAGCCGGGCCATGGTAAGAGCCACCCAGGGAGCCCGGGCCACTGTGAGCAGCCCCACCACCTGCCCTGGGGGGCAGGGACACGGGCCAGGAGCTGCTCTCAGGCACCCCAGCCCCTCTCCCAGGGCAGGTGGAGGGTCCAGGGCTACTCACAGTGGCCCGGGCTCCCCAAGCAGTCCTCACCATGGCCTGGCTAAGCTTCCAGCCAGGCCAGAGGGCAGAGCCCCAGGGAGAAGAGCAGGAGCAGTGGCAGGCTCCTGGGGGGAAGACGGGGAGCAGGAGTTACCCTGTTCTGGCACTCGAATCCCCCATCCTCCCCTCTGCACAGATTCTGGCACTCCTGTGAGGGCCCCAAATTGGCCAGGGCCCATGGGCCTGTGTGTTAATCCACCACTGGCTGTAAGGCCCCTGGGGCAGGGACTTTCTTCTTGTTCTGTGTTTGTACAGCATCTGGCACATGACGAGGGCTCCCTGGTGCTATAGCTGTGATAATCGTCATCATCTCTGAATCTGTAAAACCAGCTGTGACACAGCAATCCATTGGTGCCCTCTGGCAAAGGATTCACTTCTCTGGGTCAGCAACTGCTGACAGTCCTGAAAAAAAACCCAGGAGGACTTGTGGCACCTTAGAGACTCACAAATTCATTAGAGCATAAGCTTTCGTGAGCTACAGCATTGAATGCACTCGATGAAGTGGGCTGTAGCCCATGATGATGAAGTGAGCTGTAGCCCACGAAAGCTTACGCTCTAATGAATTTGTGAGTCTCTGAGGTGCCACAAGTACCCCTGGTGGTTTGGTTTTTTTGCGGATACAGACTAACACGGCTGCTACTCTGAAACCTGACAGTCCTGAGAAACTCACTACACCCCACACACCACTTTCACGGTATTTATCCGTCAAGAAAATGGTGTAAGGGGCTGTCATGAATACAGGGGGAAAGGAGGTAACCTTTATGTATGCCAGCCCAGTCAGTTAGTTATAAAATCCTTCTTAGTAGCTGGTCTCTGCTTGCTTTCCCTGTGAAGGGTTAAAAGGTCTCAATGCTATGCAAAGGTAAACTTACAGTGGGCTGGCACCTGAGCGGGGGAACCAACAGGGAGGCTGAACCCTTTCAAACTGGGGAAATCTGCTGGGTGCAGGGTCTTTGTTCTCTGGGTGGCGGAGAGAAACCAGACAGAAAATATGCCGTCAGAACCTCGGGCCAGGTATGAGAAATCCTCAGCATCAGACTGAGACACGCCTCATTGGAACCCCAGACATGTCAGTAGATTAGAGAATGTTAGAAATTATGGTCAGGGATCTTTTTGTTTGTTTTGGCTTGTGGGTTCCCCTGTGCTAACCCCCGGTGTGTTTGTTTGGTTTGCTTGTAACCTTTAAGCTGGACCCCAAGAACGTTATTTTTGGTGTTTAATCCCTAACAGCCTGAGTTTTCAGATGTGGTTCTCTATTTTGTTCTTATAATAAAATTTACCTTTTTTAAAAAAAGAACACTTTGATTCCAAAGTCCTTAGACAAAGGGTTTGTCTGTGCTCACATTGCTAAGGCAGCTGGTTGGTATTTTATTCTCAAGCCTCCCCAGGAAAGGAGGTGAAAGGACTTGGGGGGATAGGGATTCCAAGTGACCCTTCCCTGAATATTTGGTGTAAATCACTTGGTGGTGGGAGCAATACCTGTCCAAGGCAGAGGACTCTGTGCCTTGGAGGAGTTTAAACCTAAGCTGGTAAAATATAAGCTCAGGGGGTCATTCGTGTGGGCCCCCACCTTCTGCACTGGAAGTGCCAGAGTGGGGAATTTTAGCCTTGACAGGGACCTAATAAAAGATTTTGTCATACTGCTCTTCCTAATCATTGTGAGATGTATGTACAGATGATACTTAAGAAGGTGTGTGTATGTACTGAAAATATGATTTAGAAACTGTGTCCCAGGCAGAGCAGACAGACAGGTTTCTTCCAGACAGGAGATAAGATGTAAATTCAGCATTGTAAGTCATGGGAGCCTTGGCTGAATATGGGGAAACAGGAATATTTAAAGAAGCCTTGCAGCCAGCACCCAGGAACCAGGGGAGTCATACAGACTCTGAGGACAAAAATGATAGATTCTGGGGTCTAAGAGTAAGTAAGTAAGTCATTTTGTTATTCCTCACAGCACTTTTTGCATCCATGAATGGTGGGTCCTAGTCATGTGGGTTGATGATGCTGGAAAAGACTGTTTTAGGTGAGAAACTACTTTAGACAAGGATTTTAGTCTCTTCAAGTTAAGTTTAGCCTCTAATAAGCATGTTATACTTTTGTTTTATGTGTAACCATGTCTGTTTACATTATCTTTACTCAGTATCTCTTAAAACTTAATCTTCGGCAAACTTATGATTGTTTTCACTATAATTATACCTCAGATGAAGTGAGCTGTAGCTCACGAAAGCTTATTCTCAAATAAATGTGTTAGTCTCTAAGGTGCCACAAGTCCTCCTTTTCTTTTTGTTGTTATAAAGGACCTGATCCTGAGTAGTATACCAATCAAGCTGTGTGTATACTGTTCCCTTGGGAATAGTGAACCTGGTAGTTACTGGGAGTGTCCAGTGGACGGGCTGGACATTACAGAGGGATGCTTCAGAGAAGCTCGGGGCCTTGGATGCCCTTAGTGTTAACCTGCAAGGTAAAGTCCGGGCTGGCAGAGCCCTGAGCAGATTGTTTGGGGGGTGACAGGCTGGTGGTGCCAGGGAGCTGACACCCAGCTTAGCACTCTCTCACTGAGACAGGCGGTAACATGGTGACTCACAGTCTTGGGTACCCCCAAGAAAGTGTCACATTACTAATTCACCCCAGACAAGAGAAGACGAAGTGTCTGACATTTAACATTTGCAATGTCATTAACATTAGATGAAAAGGAAGAGCACTCATGAGACCTTTAACAGTAGCTGTCTTTGGTGCAAATACTTTCATATTATTTATCAGTCGTAATTTATTTAACCAATTTTTATTTTATGTACTTATTAATTATTGGTGACCGCTGGGTGTTGTTTGGATAGTAACTGACCTGCTATATAAACTGTCGACTCCTTTTCTTGGTTGAGGAGGGCGTTCCTGATATGACAGGACAGGCTCTGGTTAGAAGTCTCTGTTATAATGATAGAACTCTGTGTCTCAAACAGGCCGTTAGCCCCTCGGGGTTTTGTTTCTGACAGTGATGTTAAAGCCTGTCCACTGGGATCTCTCCACTGCACCTCGGGCTCTGGGTACCACCCAGCTGATCGACACACCATTTGAATCCCTCCATCCTGATAACCCTCAACAGAGATGAGAGGAGCAGAGCCCAGACCTGAAGGAAAGTGAGATAAACTGCTTTAGTTCTCAATGCTAACTTATATGAATATTCAGTATAAAATATAAATACTTAAATCTCTAATAAAAGGAATGAATGGGTTTCCCCTCTGAATTCCTAGTACTCATCATCCAGGAAACCATGGCCCAGCAAAAAACTTAACCACATTCTTAATTTTCTTTTCAAACATATCTTCCAGTGAGATGCCCCTCATTCCCTGATCACCTTCAGTTTGATCATAAGCCCCATGAAGTTTGAGTTCTGTGTAATTCAGGGGCCACCTCTCTGCTCGTGCTTCTTATCACTCTTCAGATCTCTTGCACTTCAGTTCTGATGTTTTTGCCTGGGTGTTTGAGGAAGGATGTTCTCTGAGAAGGACTCTAAAGTAAGGAACTAACTTAAGAGCTAGTTGAAGTATTTGGTTTGAAATTTTTTCTGGGGAGGGTGTGGGAGGTCAATGAAAACTGGAAAACTCTGAAGGGATAATTTCAATTAAAATTTGTGTAGAAATGTTTCTGGGAGCAAAATCTCATTTCTTAGCCAGCTCTAACACCCCCCATTTCCTTGGCCTTGCAGACCCTGAATTTGATGAATTTTGGAGCGTGCTGCAAAGCCCATCTCATCTCTCAATATGGTTTTTTTATGGGATGTATTGAATGAGGCTGGGTGGAAGAAAGTGGGAGGGGGTCAATTCATTGTGCTGGGAAGATTTGCTGTGGACAATAACTCGACTTGACGATCAAAAAGAGTTTAGGCATCTGCTGACTATTGTCACACACACACATCCCCACACACACCCACACCCCCCCACACCCACACACCCCCCCACACACACACCCACACCCACACCCCACACCCTTATCCCCCCACGCCTCCCACCCCCCCAAACCCTCTCCACACCCCCACACATACACACACCCCCCCCACCCACACACCCTCACACACACACCCTCACACACCGCCCAGTGCAAAACAATACTGAGATCAACGGCAGGTTTCTCATGTTTTGACCCGTGGCCACCTGGGAAGTTGTAGCCTGTTAGCTGTAAAGAGGTCTGGGGTGAGGAGGGGGTGGGGACAACCTGAAATGCAGAGAGACACGTGGTGAAGATGTCAGACAATTTTTTAGGGCTGCTGGAAGCCTACAGGACAGTGTCGTGATAATACCCAAGTGAGGGTGGGAAATGTTGTGTCACAAGGAAACACCAGCCCAAGGTACTGACCTGCTACTTTCAGTTCCAACAGGGATTCTTCGTGAAAAACACTTGATCGAAAAAAGCACCTGTACTGTCCTTCATCAGAGGGTCTGACGTGGCGTATTCGCAAGGCAACGCTTCCATTCGCAATGTCGTCTCTCAGAAATTCCGTCCTTCCCTGATATTCCGGCATCTGCCTTTCGTTCTGAGTGTCCCCATCGCGATACAGGTGCACGAGTGCGTAGAACTGGGACCGGTACCACCTCACCTCCATGCTCTCAGCACTTACCCTGGGGCTGAGGCGACAGGGTAACACAATGTCCTCACCTGCAGTGGCCATGACAGGGTGGTCAGGTCCAATCACTTTAAATTGAGCTGTGAAATGTAGCAAAGAGACAAAGAAAACAAATCTGAAAACAATGAACTTTTGATGAAAATGTAATCATTACAAGCGCTGTGTTATATTTCATTACGGCTGGTCTAACACTACTCACCTCAGCTATGATGAGGAAATAATACATTGTTTTGCTAACATTAAAATAAATTCTTAAACTGTTGCAGCCCTGGACAATCCAGGACCCCATATTTGGAGCAGGGACATGAAATTTGGCAGGCAGACAGCTCTGGGAATCAGGGAGGTGACTCTTGTTGTCCCTATGAAAATCCACGCAGATTTGGCCAAGTTATAATGCTCTGAAAACCACCATTTGTGCCTGTGCCATCGAGAAGATTTGTTTATTTCTCATTTGGGTCCCTATGGGGGGGAGGTTGACTGTTACGATCTCCAAAAGTTCCGTCTTCTTTGAGCGTGCTCCAACCTCACTGTCTTTTCACTGCACGGACTGTGCTCTGACATTAAGGCCCTTCCGTCTACACTGAAAGTGATCCCAGGCTCCACTGCGTGGTGTTGGACATGACTGCATCAAGGGGTCTGAATTCCAGCATTTCCTAACCTTTGAGCGCTTGACTTTACAACCTTAACCTTCCTGTTGTGTAATTTTGTGCATGCAATAGTAGGGGGAGCTGGCAGTGACTGCTCTATGTTGGCTGCTTTTAACACTCTTTGCTCTTCATTTTCTGGGCGTGAAACCTCAGAAGCGCTGAGCACTCACAGCTGCAAGGGAAGTCAGTGGAAAGTGTGTACGCTGTCATTACAGTAGTAAGGAGTGTTAGGCATTAAAAGATGCTGAGTTTCTATCCTGTCTCAGATCTGACCGCGACGCGAACAGGCTCGGGAGGTATATTACTGGGTAAAACACAAGCCCACTGACAACTGAATTAGTTTAAATACACGGTGGCAACGTTTATTGGATAACAAAGTAACGCGGTGACTGAGGAACAGAGCAAACATTTTTGCCTGCCAATGATTCAAATTATACAGCTTCTTAGGCGACAAGGAAAGGGGGGTGGGTACAGACCTAGAAGTAATGGATGTACTTTTAAATGATAGGAAAATTACATACATACCACACAGCTGAGCCAACTGACCAGCAGTACAGACACCAATTGCATGGTAGGCGTAAGGCGAGCTACAATAAACACGACACGACACGGGCCGGTGCTAACGGGAGGATTCTCTCAGCCGAGGGATGATCAGTCTCCTTGGCGGACACACGGAACCCCCCCCCCCCCCGCGCTTGTTGGCCGCTGTATTTTATGGAGCTTTGTTGGGGTCGTGTCGCTTTGCTATAGGTCGTTTAGCTTTTCCGCCTTCCCGGTTGGTGCCCTTTGCGTCAGCGGGTTTGCACACGGCACCTTTGGTGTATGTGACAAGAACCTGCCGTAAGCTGGAGGCTTTTTGTTGTTTCCTGTGGTCGGTCGACAATTGGCCAGCCCGGTATTTTTTTTTTTTTTTACTTTGTGTTGCGACAAGATCCTGAGTCACTGTGGGGTGTTGCACTTTACTTTTCAGTTCCCCATCTGAACAATACTTACCCAACTACTTCTCTGGAGCTTTACAGAGATTAATTAGCTGTCCACAGAGTGCTCCGAACATATAAAAATGTGACCTACCCTGAAATAAATGACACCTCAGATGTCTCACATTGGGGCCTACATTTAATAGTGACCTTTGCAAATTTTGTCCTTAATCACTCCGTGCCTCAGTTTCCCACCGCTAAACTAGTAATAAAAAATAACACCGAACACCTCTGTTTATTCAAATGGCCCGAGGGCCACCTGAAGCTTTTGAATAACCAGGTGTTCGGATAAAGGGAAGTGCTGTTTTGAACTGTGCTGTTGGGCTCGCTGATGAGAGAGGAGACCTGACTAGAGATGCCACTGCAGATACAAGGAGTTGCCCGGACGGCGCTTTGATCTGGACGCAGTGTTGCAGCCACGGAACCACAATGTGAGAGGATACAATGTGGCACTCATGTGGCACGAATGAGACTCCCTGCTGTAAATGGCTCTCCTTGTTATCTGAACCCCCAGTGTTTACGGGGGGGACACACTGTGGATTTTCAGATAAAGGGAATTCGGATAATGGGCAGTGTCCTCTACTCTGCTATCTCACACCAGAAATGAGAAGCTCAAACATTCATGTTTGTGAGGCACTCAAGATACTTCAGTGATGAATGCCCTAGAAAAGCCCACAAGGTCATTCATTCCTCATTCAGCGCAATGAGGCATAGCTCCCGCATTCCCTGAGCACCATCCATCCTCTGCCCTGAATACATGAGGAAGGAGACTGATGGGAAATTAACACGTGACTTTGTATATACAAGGGAGCTGAATTAATGTTGCACCTGCAATCTTAAATCTGGCATTTCCTAACTTTTGAGTGTTAGACTTTGCACCCTAAATATATATTACACCCCCAAACAAAACAAAACAAAACAAACCCCCTCCTTTTAACAGAACAGTAACATTGCAACCCCATGACAGAGCTCTCCACTTTTCCCCAGGCGTATCTATCTGCGGATGTGTACGGGCCCTGATACCACAGCCTCAGCGCACTTACAGCTGCTCATTCGTGTGGGGTAACATGCTCCGGTTCACCATAATGCTGGCAGTCTCGGTATCCCTACATGCTGAACCTGTCTTTCCTTCCTCCTTGCCCCTGCCCAAAATCCCATCAGTCAATGTCGTATTTCAGGCATCCCCCTTAGGAACAGAGAAAATGTCGGCATTATTCCAGCCTGCTTTAAAAGCTTGACAAACTCATATCTTTTGTACAGAAATTTGGTAAATCAGGAACAGAGCTGTCAGGGTTTGTGGGGCGGGGAAGGAGTAACTATTCGTGTAACATTGTTTAACATGCTTGCTGAGAAACCTCGATGCCAGAGGCATGTAGACAGGCTCCAGCACCTTTAGCTAACAGTTCCAAGGCCATATTGAATAGAAGAGCTGGATGCTTGACGCACGCCTCGATTCAGAGCGAATGCCTCGGAGATAAGCCTATTGGTAACACTCAGGGCTATAGATTAGGGGATATGTATATCCAGATAATCACCCTGTTTGCTACGGCATCCCAGGGGAAAGGGACAGCCCCCAGAAAGTGGGACCCCCCCAAAGCATAAAGACACCTACCCTCCAGACATGCACAAAATGAATGCGGCTTCCTTTTGGCAGCACAATATTAGAGGAAGAGGCAAAGGTTGCTAGAGGGTGCTAGGACACCAGAGAGACAGAGGGAGGAAACTGAAACAATGAGGTATTTCCTTGATGTTTACTTATTTTTTCCCTGACCCACCGCTCCAGCTGCACCAGGCCGTGGTTCGGTCTGTCCACCTTAGATGTCTAAGACCGGTGCAGAATGGGCAGAGCACTCGTTCATCTCACAGGGAAACTTTCACCTCTCAGCTCTGTGATCTGCTCAGGCATCCAGTGCAATTCAAGGTGGTTTGGATCTAAGTCCTGTGGAGTCCAGGGCTTGACTACATAAGAGATTGTGTTGCCTCGCTACGTCATACCATGGCAGATCATATCAGCTGGGCTGCTTGACGTAACCGCTCTCTGGTTTAAATGGAGTGCCAGGGAACTTTCAGTGAAAGGTCCTTGTTGCTTCAGCTTTCTTTGCTCCTTGGTCTGGCTGACTCCCGATCCGTTGATCTTTAGTCCAGGCTGCCAGCCCAGACCTAACTATTCCCCTTGATTTTGGGAAAGGACAAATTGAATCAAGAATGACTGTGTTTAGATGGAGTGGGAAGATTTCTTTTCCAGATATAAGAGCAGTTTGCAGTTATAGTTTGTGTTTGGTTATGTATAAATGTCATTGTACATGTTCCTAAAGGTTGGAATTGACACATATCCATATGCTAAAGAGATTATATCTAATCTAAATCATCTATCGATCTACCACGAGAGCAGAAAGCACACTGAAGCCATGGGAATTCCTTACCTGAGTCCACTTTGTGACCGGACAGAATAATGAAGAACATGATGTAGCCAGGCAGAGAGGAGCTCATTACAGGGCCATGAGGGAAGGAGGAAACCTTCATTTTCCTTATAACTATATCAGGACAGCAAGAGAGAAAAATGAGCATAATGCAGAGATTGTGACAAGAGAAAAACTGGAGGCTGGAGTATGAAGAATAGATGAATACTTTTTGCAAAAATTCTGTATTTTTTCATGATCTTTTGCTATTGTTTGACCAGCTTATAAGAGATCATCATTTTTTTCAATTAAATCTCAGCAAAAAGTGTATTGACCAACTCTAAAAGGACATGGCCTCTGAAAGAGTACAAAGGTAAGTAACTGTTTTGATCATCACTGTAAGATTTTACAAAAAAGCTGAAATCGTATTGCCTCGCCTCTTCTTTAAAGCTGTGTAAATAATGGAGTTTGGTGGCAGTCCCAATAATAATAATAGGAATATTTATTTTATTTTTTTAAAGTTAAAATATTCAGCTTGACCCAAAAATCTTTTTTTTCTTTTTTTACAAATTTCAGCAAATCAAGAAGTAAATAGGTATAACATTTCACATTTCATTTGATCCAGAATCATATAATAGAATCATAGAAATGTAGGACTCGGTGGGCCCCCAGAAAGCCATGAGTCCATCTTCCCAGGCTGAGACAGGATTAAGTATACTTGAAATGAAACATTTAATTTCCTTTTTTATTTTAAAGCCTTTTAATTTAAAAAATAAAATAAAATTGAAGTAAAATTCTAAATGAAAAGTCATTTCAAATAAAAACTCAAAGCACTGAATTTCAAAAATCCTGAAATGAAACTTTTCATTTTTTCTGATTTTTTAATTTTGTTTTTCTTTTTACCAAAACAATTCAGTGAAATCAACACAAGGTAACTCTGAGTGCTTTCCGTCGAGTCTCCCATCACCAGCCAGTCGCAAATCAGCTACATGCCATTGTGGGCAGTCTCATCATACCATCCTCTCCATAAACTTAGCAAGCTCAGTCTTGGCGTCCGTTAGGTTTTTTGCCCTCACTACTCCCCTTGGAAGGCTGTTCCAAATTCACTCCTCTGATGGTGAGAAATGTTCCTCTTATTATAAACCTAAACTTGCTGATGGTCAATTTATATCCATTTGTTCTTGTGTCCATACTGGCACTTAACTTAAATGACTCCTCTCCCTCCCTGGTATTTATCCCTCTGCTGTAGTTATAGAGAGTAATCATATGTTCCTTCGGCCTTCTTTTAGTTAGTTAGGCTCAACAAGCCAAGCTCTTTGAGTCTCCTCTCATAAGGCAGGTTTTCCATTCCTCGGATCATCCTAGTAGCCCTTCTCTGTACCGGTTCCAGTTTGAATTCATCCTTCTTAAACATGGGAGACCAGAACTGCACACAGTATTCCAGGAGAGGTCTCACCAGTGCCTTGTATAACGGTACTAAAACCTCCTTATCCCTATGGAAATATCTCTCCTGATGTATCCCAAGACCACATTAGCCTTTTCCACAGCCATATCACATTGATGGTTCATAGTCATCCTGTGATCAACCAATACACCCAGGTCTTTCTCCTCCACTGTCACTTCCAACTGCTATGTCCTCAGCTTATAGGAAAAAATTCTTGTTGTTAGTCCCTAAATGCATGACCTTTCATTTTGCACTATTAAATATCATTCCATTTCTATTATTTCAGTTTACAAGGTTGTCCAGATCATCTTAATTATATTCTGGTCCTCTTCCATATTGGCAATGCCTCCCAACTTCTTTGTATCATTGGCAAATTTTATTAGCACATTCCCACTTTTTGTGCCAAGGTCATTAACGAAAATGTTAAATAAGTTTGGTCCCAATACTGATCCCTGAGGAACTCCACGAGGAACCTCCCTCTAGCCTGACAGTTCACCTTCCCGTGTCACCTGTTTCAGTCTCCCCTTTTACCAGTTCCCTTATCTTCCCTTGCTTCCAGATATTGGAGAATGGGCCATGTTGTTCCTGACATCGCTTGTCTATTTTGTAGTTTGTTAAACATACAAGACTGACAATTCATGAGCCAGTGTTTGGAATGAGTAAAAATATTTGCAAGTCAGGACCGGCTCTCGGCACCGGCAAAGCAGACACGTGCGGGGGGCGGCGCAATTCCAGGGGAGGCGTTCCGGCCACCCCCCTTTTCATTTATTTCTTTTTTTGCTTGGGGCGGCAAAAAACCTAGCGCCGGCCCTGCTGGGAGTGTCTCCTCTAGGGACATTAGCGTCTTTCAGGACCTTCTCCCCAGTAGGCAAGGCTGTGCTAAATCCACATCTTCCTATTTGCTTCGCAATTTACATCTTCACAGGGCTGAAAAAATCAATCGCTACCATTCCCTGTTGCAGCAGGTGAGCGAATGTTAATAACCCACTTTTGGCAGGCGCAGAAACTGAGACACAAAGAACTTGACCCTTCACTCACTGAAGACCGTGGTGAAACCCCCATTGACGTCAATGCAGGCAGGGTCAGGCCCAAGAGTGGGGGCAGGGAAGGGAGTTATTTCTCCAATATTTTTATTTTTTTAATATTTATTATTGTAAAGAATTTTATTTCACCATGTGACTCTCCACCCATCAGACTATGCAGCTAAAGAGCAGGACTTTGGGGAGGGGGAATCCTCCCCCATCATGGGGCTGGGTCCTAGGAATCCAGCACGGCCTGACTCTCACAGCCAGTTCGCCAGCCTAATTGGGGACCAAGGCGCACCCTGTGGTGAAGAGATCCCTCTTTCCCTTCGCCATGCACCCCATGGGGTGCTGAAGTGATGTTGCTCAGGGCTCTGTGCTGACCCTTTACATCACAGGTAGCTTTCTCACACAGGAAGGATGCTGCTTCCCCCTGGTGACAATCCCCGGATCACACCTGAATTGTAAAAAGAAAAGGAGGACTTGTGGCACCTTAGAGACTAACCAATTTATTTGAGCATAAGCTTTCGTGAGCTACAGCTCACTTCATCGGATGCATCAGGTGCTGTAGCTCACGAAAGCTTATGCTCAAATAAATTGGTTAGTCTCTAAGGTGCCACAAGTCCTCCTTTTCTTTTTGCGAATACAGACTAACACGGCTGTCACTCTGAAACCTGAATTGTAAAGAGACAGGACCACCATTCGCTACAGTGGCAGAGCTGAAGCTAATTATCAGATATTCCTGGCCCCTTGTGCCTGTCCTCAGAGCTGGACCATGCTGCGGCCTGAATTACAGCAATAAACAGATGTAAATACAGCTAAGAGGAGGTGTGTTTGTGTTTCACCTACCTGTTTAAACTGGCAGAAACTGCTCAGTAGAGTCGGTCTGTGGGGACTTCCTAGCTTCTCCTTCCTCAGAGTCAAGCCAGACGGGCTTTTTTTGTTTGTTTTTTGCTTTTTTTCCATTACATATTTCCAGTTTTGTTTCAGGGCATTAAAGTTTTCCCCCAGCTCCTTGATGTTCCTCAGATCTTACAGACTTTAATTTTGAATGATTTTTAATCAGCATTTCATACGCCCCTCTCTACTGCAATGAGAGGGTGAATGTGAAAGTGGAAGAGCACAGGAGGAATTCAGAAAAGTCACATGGTTTTGTGATTTTAAAAAAAACCAACCCAGCTCTTTTTAAAGAAACACACACAATTGTGACAATCCACTTGGGGTCTCAGTCCCTGTTCTTGGCTTGGCTTCTGTGATGCTGGAAGACCAGCTGCCAACTCATGCCAAAGCCCTAGGCCAGTTCACTTGTGCATTAGTATAGATCAAAGTGGTTGTAAATTTATTTGGTGTTTAAACTTCATGAAAACTGTGGGATGTTACGTGCATTGTTTTCACTTATCTGTATCCTGATAGACTGTAATAGAAAACATTTACATTGTATATACCCCTGTAACTAAATAACCCATCAAATGAGAAAGAAATAATCATGCAATGCAAATGAAGCACTTTAGCAGGAAAGAGCTAATTCATGCACATTTGAAGGCGAGCGGTAATTGTGTGCGATGATCAGAGATCAAAGACTCAAAATGGGCTTCTCTCTCTCCACCAGTCAAAGAAAAAGCCCACCTGGTGGTGACATTGTCAGCTTGTTTCCTGTGAAAGGAAGCTATAAGTATGTGTAACCCTTCTGCCAGGTGGAGTCGGCAGCAACCAGGGCCAGGTTCAATATCTAGAGGTTCCTTTTCAACAGTACAACACAAAACCGTCTCAAGCCCACACCCAATAACCTGGAAAAATTACACACCACTCCTGGGTGCCTCTTAGAGGCAATACTTCCCCACTCGCAAACACAGGGTCTGAGTGTAATAAAGAAACTTTTAATGAAAGGAGGGAAGTCACCCGACATTAATTAGGGAAAATGCTGCAAGCAGGATTCATCATAAACATAAACCTGTGAGCAGGACACCCACCCCCACTGAATGGGGCAGTGTCTTCTGCCTCATGTTCTACAACCAAAAGTTCCTTTACTGTGCCCCCCCCCCCCCGCTCCCTCACCACACCCCACTCCACTCACAGTGGTTGCCCTTCCTCAGTAGGACCCAAGGTTCAGAGGTGCATCTGCGTGAGTTCACCTCCCACCCAGGGAAGAAAGCACCTGGCTTTCTCTGCCTTCTGAGCACTTGCTCTGACTGACCGTGTCAGGGTTCCCTCCCCACTCTGAACTCTAGGGTACAGATGTGGGGTCCCGCATGAAAGACCCCCTAAGCTTATTTCTACCAGCTTAGGTTAAAACTTCCCCAAGGCACAAATTCTTTGCCCTTGGAGGGTATGCTGCCACCACCAAGCGATTTAACAAAGAATCAGGGAAAGGACCACCTGGAGTTCCTATTCCCAAAATATTACCCCAAGCCCTTACACCCCCTTTCCTGGGGAGGCTTGAGAATAATATCCTCACCAATTGGTTACAAAGTGATCACAGACCCAAACCCCTGGGTCTTAGGACAATAGAGAAATCAGTCAGGTTCTTAAAAGAAGGATTTTGTTTTTTAAAAAAAAAGGTAAAAATCACCTCTGTAAAATCAGGATAGAAAATAACTTTAGAGAGTAACAAAAGATTCAAAAACACAGCAGAACTTCCTCTAGGCTTAGTTTCAAAGTTACAAAAAACAGGAATAAACCTCCCTCCAGCAAAGGAAAAATTCACAAGCAAAACAAAAGATAATCGAACACGCCTTGCTTGGCTTTTACTTACAATTTTTGTAATATGAGAGACTTTTAGGATGGTTTATAGTAGAAGGAGTTTTCTGACCTGATGTTTCTCTCCTTCCCAAAAGAACACACAAAAACAAAGCCTCCCCTCCCCACCCCCAAGATTTGAAAGTATCTTCTTTCCCCATTGGTCCTTTTGGTCATGTGCCAACCAGGTTATTTGAGCTGCTTAACCCCTTACAGGTAAGGAGGAATTCTATCTAGGCTACACTTCGCTGTACGGCTATGACAGGCCGCCTTGCCAGCTACTGTTCCTCAGTGCCCAGCCACTCCCACCAACCACCTGCTTGCCATTCCCACCAGCCAAGATGCAGGGGCCTGTGCCAGTAGCAGGGATACCCTCAAGGGAACCCTCACCACCCCTAGCCCAAGAAAAAGTCCCCTCTGCCCCTGTCCCTGTCCCTGCTATGCCAACTCTCAATAGGCATGACAGAGTTATAAGACCAGTAAACAAACTTATGAGAATTCATGCAGTTTATAACATCTGGAGTGGGCTTTGCTGCAACGACAAATTATCTGTGGGTGGGGGGTAGGATGTGAGCAGGATCTGAATGAGCTGTCCCTGGACAGCTAGCTGGGAAGGGGAGAGACTTCAGGAGCAAACTGTATTTACATGAACACACCTACGCTGCCTAGATATCCAGCATATAGAGCAGTGTGGCTCAAAATGATCAACTTTGGCTGGTGTTGGGTTACAAATCACTTTAGTACTGAATGAAATGTTGTTGTCTTTATTGTTTGAGTAAAGGGGAACAGAATTGTGCTTAGCCTGTCCCAAATGAGGGGGTCACCCTCAGCTGAAAGGACCTTGTTAAGCCAGGGGCTTGAATGCCAGACCCCTGTGAAAGCAAGAGGGGTAGGGAAGTGACTGGGCTCCAGCTCTGTGTAAGAGTAAAACTCCTCCTTATTAAACACAATAAATATATAGCAGCATTTCAGCTAGGTTTTGCACTAAGAGCTATAACTCACATTTGTGGAGTGACATAAGGGCTGACATCTATCTACACAGCCACCATTTACTTAGGAAGGTTCAAAGGTGGCATCTTCAGCTGCCAAACTCAATGTTTCTATTTAACCGGCTGAGTACTCAACATCCTACAGTCAGAGCACATAAATTACAGGACACAATACATATGACTTTTTTTTTTTTAACCTTAGCTCTGCTCCGGTGGGGCTGGGGCATTCATCTGCTAAACAGCAGCAGTGATTTCCTTCCCCTTAAAGAAATTCTTCAGCCAACAGCATCCAGGGAACAGCAGGGCTGGGGGAAGTCAAAGCAGCATCTCTGCTTTCCTCAGCTCAGATGCCACAATATCTCTATTAACCGTGTTGCCAAATTGCTGCATCATTGTACCCAGGAACTAGCCACATCCCCAGCAGCATCTATAGTGATCACAGCTTCCCCAGCACAATTGAATTTCTGCTGCTCATCCCAGGTGGCCTCTTCCAGGCCCCCACAATGGGTCCCCAGATTACCTTCCTCAGCCAGACTGGACAAGTGAACTGAGAGCGTTGTGGACTGGAGTTCTTTGCTTATCCCACAGCCTGTACAGGGCAGGATCCCCAGCATCCACTCACCCAGGCTGCCCACTTCCACGGGGCTCAGCCCTGACCTCAGAGAGAGAGAGGAGCTCCATCGAGTCCTTGGCTTCCCTCCTGAGCCTAATGACAAAGGGTGCAGGGCAGACTTCACTGGTTATGTTTGTGTGTGACAGGGACACCTGCCCCACTAGGGACCAGGCTGAGACCCCAGCCCCTTCCACCAGGCCCGTGAGCAGCCACACATGGACTTTCAGCCACTGCCCAGGTCAGTGAGGTTTATGCTATTAAACTGACATGGACCAGCTAGGGAGGGGAGGAGCTTTACTTGTTTACTTATTTGTTTACTTGTTTACTTTACAGTTCCCTCAGCTTCTTCTCGTAAGTCATCTGCCCCAGCCCCCTAATCATTTTCATTGCCCTCTGCTGGACTCTCTCCAATTTGTCCACATCCCTTCTGTAGTGGGGAGCCCAAAACGGGAGGCAATACTCCAGATGTGGCCTCACCAGTGCCGAACAGAAGGGAATAATCACACATGGCACACTTCATATAAGACTTCTTGCAATTATATAGCAGTGGTAGCAACAAAGATCTACATGGTCATATTTTAGTCATATAATGTCACACGTGCCTGATGAGGTCACTACCGATTTTGGATTTCTTGAAATGACAATTGAAATACAAATGAATAATATTTAGAGAAGTTAAACTTCAAGGTACAGGTAAGACTCAAAGTAAATGTTAATAATTACACGTCTAAAAATATGTTTAGAGGCATTTTTTGAAACACTGTTGAACTATAACATAAAACATTCTTGTGTTTACACCTTGTAACTCTAATAACGTTTTCGAAGTTAGAACACTCTCTTTTTTCTTTCCCTCCATATGTTACAGGGGTAGAAATTCTAACAGGAGTGAATGGTCCTGTCCATCACCATCTGCTATCACTAGGTCAGGGGGTGGGGAAAGGTGAGGAGCAGCAAACCGTGATGGAGCAGCAACAGCCACCAGCTGTCTGTCCGTATTTCTTACCAGGATCACGCTTTGCCAGCAGGCTCCTTTGTCATGCTGCACCAGGGTGGGGCAAACACATGGGAAGGGGGAAGCTGCCTGGGCTCTTTCCTATGACCAGGTCACATTCACCCAGCCTAGGCCCATCGCTCACACAGCCCTGGGGCTGGGCTCTCACTCCCCTTCCCCTGCCCAGCTACTGAATCCCCTTCCCCAGCTCTCCCCACCCCTCCCTCCATCGCGCTGGGACCAGCTCCCCCCCACGGCTGCAGTGCAACATGTCCATACAGTGGGGCCCAGTCACTCTCACTCCTGCCCCATGCAGCTATTTCATCCCTCTGCATGGGCAGAGACTCCCCCGGGGCAGGAAATGCCAGGACTTTCCTGTCACTCACTGGCCCCATTGCACTCACTGGGCTCCTCCCCCATCTGTGACGTTGCACTCCATAAGGTTTATGAAAATATGCTTATGAATATGAATATGACATAACTGGAATATGCTTTATGCAAAAGGTCCCATGTAAGGTATCATTGAAAAAGTTGTAATCTACTGAATATGGTTTTCCTATTTGTATGTATGTACCATTCCTATATTTAAAGTTAGGAATATGAAGTATAAATCTGAGATCCTATTGTAATTATGCTAAGTAAGGGCCATTAGTGATACTTTAGGAACTTGATGACTCCCATTTACCAGGACAATTGGCTGCAAATGGCTTTGTTTACCTGCAAACCTTCTGGTGTACATGTGGGCCAGCCCAGGAAGAATGGAGACCGGGGTCTTACAGAGACATGGGACCATGTCACCTGACACTGAAATCCATCTTGAATTTGGTACTTTTCTACAGGGGGGTGGGATTTCAGACAAGGGTTTCCCACCTTAGGGAAATTCTATATAAGGCGGGGGAAGTAAACAATGAGGGTCTTCATCTGGCTTAAGAGATGGCCTCCCCACCCCAAGGAGATACCTGAAAGCACCTGGATTGTGACCACAGCGATGAGAGAGAACAGGCTGGACCCAGGTCAGAAAAAGCAACTGACCTGAGAAGGATTTTACCTGAAATAACATCGAGAAGTTATCATCTGTAACTGATTTCTTAAGGGCTTGTCTACACTGTGCAGCTTATAGCCACAAGGCTGGGTCGACACAGCCTTGTCGCTAAAAGTCAGCCTGTGTGAACGCTCTTTTGCGGTATTTTGATGGCACTTTTGCCGACAAAACACTTCCAGCCCCGCGAGCGGCATAAGCTTTGTCGGCAGGAGAGCGTTCCCACCGCCACTTGTGGTGGCCAAACTTCTGTCTTTCACAGGGGGGCTTTTTTAAGTACCCGCAAAAGACAAAAGTTTTGGTGACAACGGTGCAGTGTAGACATACCCTTAGTGTATTAACCTTCGGCTTGCAGGTTTTGTTTTATTTTGGCTTGTGACTTTGTTCTGTCTGTTATTACTTAAAACCACTTAAATCCTATTTTGTATACTTAACAAAATCACTTTTGTTTATTGATAAACCCAGGGTAGGTCATTGTTACGGGGTGGGGTGGGGTGCTCAAATAGATGCACGTATCTCTCTTTCAGTGATAAAGAGGGCGGACACTTATGAGTTTACCCTGTATAAGCTTTATACAGAGTAAGGCATATTTATCTAGGGTTCAGGCTCCCAGAAAGGCTGAACACTCGGTGCTGGAACAGTCCCTGTGAACTGAAAAGCCCCACGGCTCAGTGAATCTCAGTGTCTAAGGAACTGCAGAGGAGTGTGACCCATTCTCTGAGTATGTGCTGGAGCTAAACTGGAGTGTCTAGCTAGCAAGACAGAGTTGAGGGGCGCCCATTTGGGCAGGGGGGTTATTCTCAGTGGTACCCCAGCACATCAAGTGACAGTTTCAAGGGGATCTCTGTGACCAAATCCATCACACCATCCAGAGGCTCTTCTTCCTTGGGGTCTCTCTCCCCTTCCCACTTTGTTAAATCCCTACTCCCCGCTGTAATGCAGTAAGATTGGATAAGAAACCCTAGTAATTACACATAATTTCAGTGTGCAATAGGGAAAGGAGCACAGGTATTTCTGAATGAAATGTTAAGGAAAAAATATTTATTTTCAGCTTAACCTTTCCCTGTGTGAAAGCCTGGGAATAACAAGTAGCTTCACCAGCCCATGCCACCTAGAAACCTGCAGGTTGGATGAAAACCCAAATGAATCCATCTCAAGATAATTTTAGGTCTTTATTTTCAAATAATCAAAGTGAGGAGAGTGCACTCTGCCCTAAATTGAATATTGTGAATAAATCTTCAAAATTGAACTACAATAAAAGTGTTAATGCTGCATCCAGGTTAAAACAAAAACGTAGTCGACGTAATGCCAGGTGGTGTGCTTCCCCTCATGACCTGCTCAACTATCTCTTCAAGTGAGTAGCTTCAATTATTAATTTCAAGAAAATAGACGAATCAATCACAATTTTTACAGAGCATTCCAGAAGATGGTGGACTGAACCCAGAGCAATTGGGATGAATTTCCTAGAACAGCTTTATGTTCTTTGTGGTCTAAATCTCACATGACACAAATATATCATCCTTTGTGAAATGATGTATGAGAAGAAAGGTATCCTGATGAACTTTCACCCAATTGCATGGTAAGTCTCTTTAAGTGCCAGGGTCTTTAATACAATCAACTTGATTTGTGATTATTCAGTTAAGCCCATAAAGCACACAAGAACAGCAATACTGAGTCAGACCAATGGTCCATCTAGCCCAGCATCCTGTCTTCTGACAGTGGCCAATGCTGGGTGCTTCAAAGGGAATGAACAGAGCAGGTAATCGTCAAGGGATCCATCCTCTATTGCCCATTCCCAGCATCTGGCAACAGCAGCTAGGGACACTTAGAGCATGGTGTTGCATCCCTGCCCATCCTGGCTAATAGCCATTGAAGGACCTAACCCCAAAAAACTTATCTAGTTCTTTTTTGAACCCTGTTATAGCTTTGGCCTTCACAACATCACTCGGCAAAAAAGTTCCAGAGTTTGTGTGTTGTGTGAAGAAATATTTCCTTTTATTTGTTTTAAACCTGCTGCCTGTTAATTTCATTTGATGACCCCTAGTTCTTGTGCTATGTGAAGGTGTAAATGACACTTCCTTATTCACTTCCTTCACACCAGGCAAGATTTTATAGAGCTCTATCATCTTCCCCATTAGGCACCTCTTTTCTAAACTGAAAATTCCCAGTCTTTTTAATCTCTCCTCAGATGGAATCTGTTCCAAAACCCTAATAATTTCTGTTGCCCTTCTCTGTACCTTTTCCAATTCTAGTATATCTTTATTGAGCTGGTGCAACCAGAGCTACATGCAGTGTTAAAAGTGTGGGCATACCATGGATGTACCGTATATAATAAAAGTGGAGGAGTTTAGTTTGACAGACTGTTCAACAAAGCCAAGGCCATCAACCTACATGAAAAGGCTGCAAAAGACCAAGCCTCTGGACTGCAACGACACACCGAAAGCCTTATAAGCCAGTCACTGTCAAAGCCAATTTTAGAAGTACTTGATGAGGCTGTTAAGAACGCTGGAGACACAACATAGTTTATGTGAACAAACATGGCTGTCACATCGTACTTCCTATTTAAGCAAGAGATACCACAAACTAGAAACTGGAGGCCAATGTTAAGTGCATTGTCACTTGTTAATTCTGAAGCTGGCCACTGGTTCTGACCAAGACCAACAAATGCTCACTATCTTTCTGCAAGAAACTCAGCTGTCTGGCTAGAAGCACGCGGTGCAACAGTGAGAGACTCAGCAGTTGAAAAAGTGAAGGACTCTCTCCGTGCATTCAGAAAATGTGCTCACATGGCTGATGAACGCACCGATGGAAATGGGTTCAAGTTTTAAGTCATTGCCTATCTTATCTTGAAGTCAGTGGTAGGCCAATGGATGCATTTCTAGATGTTCAGATTAGAGAAGACACATCATCTGCATCTCTGACAATCCACATCTTGGAAGAATTAAATGCTTGTAAATTGAACCCCAACGAGATGGCTCTTTGTGCATTTGATGGAGCTGCAAACTTCTCTGGAAGACATGGCTTTGCTCAGAGAAAAGAAGCATAACATAGTCCTAATCTCTCTTATACTCACCGCAGAGGCCCTCTACTCTAACTAGCACTAGTGTGAGCTGCAGAATGTTCAAAAGACATTTTTAAAACCATAAATGTAATGTCTTTGTTATACTCCTTTTTCCAGCAAGAGTCCAAAAGGACTGAAAGTCTTGGAAAAAATAGAAGATACACTGGGATTGACGTTCAGATGAGTCCTACCTGGGAAAACCTGCTGACTTTCTCATGAGTGATCCTTGGCTGTTGTCTTAAAATTACTGCAACCATTATTACTGGCTTTGGAAAGTATCTGCTGAGATGGGACAGATTTGAGTGGTGAGGCAGGTGGACTACTTTTGCTACTAAATTCAGATAAAACTATCGCCATTCTTTCTCTTGTAAGTCTACTGTTG
Source organism: Natator depressus (assembly GCF_965152275.1). Taxonomy (NCBI): domain Eukaryota; kingdom Metazoa; phylum Chordata; order Testudines; family Cheloniidae; genus Natator; species Natator depressus. The sequence continues at coordinate 73,357,755 of NC_134244.1, read as the reverse complement.
CAACCACTTTGGTCATTAAACAATGCCTTCCAGGCATCTCCTACAACAGTACTAGATCTCTGTCCAGCAATAGAAGCTACATTTGATTCAATCAGAGAGATATTAATTGAAAACCTATTGGCAGAAGCAAAGACTTCAGTCTAGAAGTTGACTTATAAAGGCACTTAAGTGAAGTCTTCCTAAGTGAAGAGGACAGAAAGTGTTTGTTAAACCAGCTGAAATAGTACACAGACTTGATTTTTACGAATCTACAACAGTGACTTCTGGATTCTACTCAACCTCTACGTAGCTTTTACAGATCGCTGTCTTACAAAACGCCGACAGCTGAGTGGAGTGAGGCACTACCAGCCATGGGGCTGCCATGTGCCCAGGACAGAATAGAGAATTTGAACACAGACTGGAATATCACATGACAAACACATTAAGATTTGACTTCAACTTCTTCTTTATCATCACTAGTGGTTTGACCCACTTTTTGTGCTATGTTTCCCGGGGTGAAAGAAGTAGGAATTCATCTCTTGCTACTCCCAGTCACAAGAGCTACAGTTGAATGTTATTTTCCCTCATTGAATAGAATTTTGTGTTCTGAAAGGAGTCACGTTCTGCCTGATCATGAGCATATCGTGAGGGACTGGAAGTACTGGAAACATGAGAAGTCAGCAAATATGAACTCACTGCACTCAAGAAATTCATTAACAGAGTTGTGCAAAATTACAAGAAGCCAAGAAGGATGTAGGTACAGTGCTTCATAGAAGGCTTGAGTAGTCAACTTTAATTTGTGTGATGATTTTAAAACATGAGTTAAATCTAATAAAATGGTTGTGAAACATTTTTCAATTTTTACTATGGTGCCATACAGCAGCCCCCACAGTAGATTTGCCCACTCTGAATTGGTTCCCGACTGACCGGTAGCAGTCAGGCGTTACAAGCTTCCACGGGGCTATTGCCACTCACTTCTCAACTGTCAGGGCAGCTCTCATCTTGGTATTCCTGCACTTCAGGGCGGGGGAAAGCAACTCACAAAGTTCCATGAAAGTGGCCTTATGCATGCAAAAGCTTCGCAGCCATTAGGAATCATCCCATAGCTGCAACGCTATGCGGTCCCACCTGTCTGTGCTTGTTTGCCAGGCCCAGAATCGCCGTTCCACTGTATCAACATGCCCCAATGCCACCATGATATGCCAATTGTCACATCCCGTGCTTTCAGGAACGTCTGTGTCCATGTCCTCGTCACAATCTTCCTCGTGGTGGCGGCTCCTAGCTAGGCTCTGCATGTACTGCAGGATCATAGAATCATAGACAATCAGGGTTGGAAGGGACCTCAGGAGGTCATCTAGTCCAACCCCCTGCTCAAAGCAGGACCAATCCCCAATCAAATCATCCCAGCCAAGGCTTTGTCAAGCCTGACCTTAAAAACTTCCAAGGAAGGAGATTCTACCACCTCCCTAGGTAACACATTCCAGTGTTTCACCACCCTCCTAGTGAAAAAGTTTTTCCTAATATCCAATCTAAACCTCCCCCACTGCAACTTGAGACCATTACTCCTTGTCCTGTCCTCTTCTACCACTGAGAATAGTCTAGAACCATCCTCTCTGGAACCACCTCTCAGGTAGTTGAAAGCAGCTATCAAATCTCCCCTCATTCTTCTCTTCTGCAGACTAAACAATCCCAGTTCCCTCAGCCTCTCCTCATAAGTCATGTGTTCCAGACCCCTAATCATTTTTGTTGCCCTTCGCTGGACTCTCTCCAATTTATCCACATCCTTCTTGTAGTGTGGGGCCCAAAACTGGACACAGTACTCCAGATGAGGCCTCACCAATGTCGAATAAAGGGGAACGATCACGTCCCTCGATCTGCTCGCTATGCCCCTACTTATACATCCCAAAATGCCATTGGCCTTCTTGGCAACAAGGGCACACTGCTGACTCATATCCAGCTTCTTGTCCACTGTCACCCCTAGGTCCTTTTCCGCAGAACTGCTGCCTAGCCATTCGGTCCCTAGTCTGTAGCTGTGCATTGGGTTCTTCCGTCCTAAGTGCAGGACCCTGCACTTATCCTTATTGAACCTCATCAGGTTTCTTTTGGCCCAATCCTCCAATTTGTCTAGGTCCCTCTGTATCCTATCCCTGCCCTCCAGCATATCTACCACTCCTCCCAGTTTAGTATCATCCGCAAATTTGCTGAGAGTGCAATCCACACCATCCTCCAGATCATTTATGAAGATATTGAACAAAACCGGCCCCAGGACCGACCCCTGGGGCACTCCACTTGACACTGGCTGCCAACTAGACATGGAGCCATTGATCACTACCCGTTGAGCCCGACAATCTAGCCAACTTTCTACCCACCTTAAAGTACATTCATCCAGCCCATACTTCTTTAACTTGCTGACAAGAATACTGTGGGAGACCGTGTCAAAAGCTTTGCTAAAGTCAAGGAACAATACATCCACTGCTTTCCCTTCATCCACAGAATCAGTAATCTCATCATAGAAAGCGATTAGATTAGTCAGGCATGACCTTCCCTTCGTGAATCCATGCTGACTGTTCCTGATCACTTTCCTCTCGTGTAAGTGCTTCAGGATTGATTCCTTGAGGACCTGCTCCATGATTTTTCCGGGGACTGAGGTGAGGCTGACTGGCCTGTAGTTCCCAGGATCCTCCTTCTTCCCTTTTTTAAAGATTGGCACTACATTAGCCTTTTTCCAGTCATCTGGGACTTCCCCCGTTCGCCACGAGTTTTCCAAGATAATGGCCAATGGCTCTGCAATCACATCCGCCAATTCCTTTAGCACTCTCGGATGCAACGCGTCCGGCCCCATGGACTTGTGCACGTCCAGCTTTTCTAAATAGTCCCTAACCACCTCTTTCTCCACAGAGGGCTGGCCATCTACTCCCCATGTTGTGATGCCCAGCGCAGCAGTCTGGGAGCTGTCCTCGTTAGTGAAGACAGAAGCAAAAAAAGCATCGAGCACATTAGCTTTTTCCACATCCTCTGTCACTAGGTTGCCTCCCTCATTCAAAAAAAAAAAAAAAGGAGTACTTGTGGCACCTTAGAGACTAACCAATTTATTTGAGCATAAGCTTTCGTGAGCTACAGCTCACTTCATCGGATGCATACTGTGGAAACTGCAGAAGACATTATATACACAGACACCATGAAACAATACCTCCTCCCACCCCACTCTCCTGCTGTTACCAGAGTTACTGCTGCTCTCCTGGACTCCTTTCCCCTTCATGTTAGTCCCCCAGGGGATCCTACCCATTCGCTCCCTGAGGGAGTCGAAGTCTGCTTTCCTGAAGTCCAGGGTCCGTATTCTGCTGCTTACCTTTCTTCCCTGCGTCAGGATCCTGAACTCGACCATCTCATGGTCACTGCCTCCCAGATTCCCATCCACTTTTGCTTCCCCCACTAATTCTTCCCTGTTTGTGAGCAGCAGGTCAAGAAAAGCTCCCCCCCTAGTTGGCTCGTCTAGTACTTGCACCAGGAAATTGTCCCCTACGCTTTCCAAAAACTTCCTGGATTGTCTATGCACCGCTGTATTGCTCTCCCAGCAAATATCAGGAAAATTAAAGTCACCCATGAGAACCAGGGCGTGCGATCTAGTAGCTTCTGCGAGTTGCCGGAAGAAAGCCTCATCCACCTCATCCCCCTGGTCCGGTGGTCTATAGCAGACTCCCACCACTACATCACTCTTGTTGCTCACACTTCTAAACTTAATCCAGAGACACTCAGGTTTTTCTGCAGTTTCGTACCGGAGCTCTGAGCAGTCATACTGCTCCCTTACATACAGTGCTACTCCCCCACCTTTTCTGCCCTGCCTGTCCTTCCTGAACAGTTTATAACCGTCCATGACAGTACTCCAGTCATGTGAGTTATCCCACCAAGTCTCTGTTATTCCAATCACATCATAATTCCCTGACCTCACCAGGACCTCCAGTTCTCCCTGCTTGTTTCCAAGGCTTTGTGCATTCGTATATAAGCACTTGAGATAACCTGCTGATCGCCCTTCATTCTCAGTATGAGGCAGGAGCCCTCCCCTCACAGACGTTCCTGCCTGTGCTTCCTCCCGGTATCCCATTTTCCCACTTACCTCAGGGCTTTGGTCTCCTTCCCCCGGTGAACCTAGTTTAAAGCCCTCCTTACTAGGTTAGCCAGCCTGCTCGCAAAGATGCTCTTCCCTCTCTTCGTAAGATGGAGCCTGTCTCTGCCCAGCACTCCTCCTTCATGGAACACCATCCCATGGTCAAAGAATCCAAAGCCTTCTCTCCGACACCACCTGCGTAGCCATTCGTTGACTTCCATGATTCGACGGTCCCTGCCCTGGCCTTTTCCTTCCATGGGGAGGATGGACGAGAAGACCACTTGCGCCTCAAACTCCTTTATCCTTCTTCCCAGAGCCACGTAGTCCGCAGTGATCCGCTCATGGTCATTCTTGGCAGTATCATTGGTGCCCACGTGGAGAAGCAGAAAGGGGTAGCGATCCGAGGGCTTGATGAGTCTCGGCAGTCTCTCCGTCACATCGCGAATCTTAGCCCCTGGCAAGCAGCAGACTTCTCTGTTTTCCCGGTCAGGGCGGCAGATAGATGACTCAGTCCCCCGGAGGAGAGAGTCCCCGACCACCACCACCTGCCTCCTTCTCTTGGGAGTGGTGGTCGTGGAACCCCCCATCTCAGGACAGTGCATCTCATGCCTTCCAACCAGCGGGGTCTCCTTCTGCTCCCTTCCCTCAGACGTATCATCTGGTCCACTCTCCGCATTAGTACCTGTGGAGAGAACATGAAAGCGGTTAGTTACCTGTGTCCGTGTTGCTGAAGCCCGGACATTCCCCCTTCTTCTTCTGGAGGTCACATGTTGCCAAGCTTCTTCACTGGCCTCTTGGCTCCGCTGTGCAACCTGCTCTAAATCTTTAGAGCTTTGCGCCCGTAGAAGTATATCCTGACTTTTGTCCAGGAAATCCTCAGATTCTCGTATGCAACGCAGGGTCATTATCTGTTGCTCCAGACCTTCAATCTTGTCTTCCAATATGGAGACCAGCTTGCACTTTGTACAGACAAAGTCGCTTCTGTCCTGTGGAAGAAAGACAAACATGGCACATCCAGTGCAGGTCACAATAGCTGAACCCCCCCCTTCCATATCACTTTCCTACCTTGAGGTTCCTCAGAGGAGTTGGCAAGATGTAAGCCTCACTGGGCTCACTCCAGGCGAACTCCCAGGCAAACTCCTGCTGTGTGCTGCTCTGATGTCCCCCGCTGCTCAGCTGGTTCGCGAAGCTCTGGCTATTTTTAAACAGCCAGGCTTCCCTGAAACAAACAAACAGACAGCCCCAAGGCCCGCCCCCTGCAGGCTACCAGCCAATCAGGCACTTGCTCAGGCTCTCACGCTGCCCTCCCAGCAAACACACACACACTCGGATACTTACTCAGCAAACAAGCACTCGAATACTCACCAATCCCAGGCAAACTCCTGCTGTGTGCTGTTCTGCTGATAATGCGCGAGGTGTTTGCAATGCTCACAAAAGCAGTGTGCAGCTGAGCGGGCTCCATGCTTGCTGTGCTAAGGCATCTGCACGGAGAACCCAGGAAAAAAGGAGCGAAACGATTGTTTGCCATTGCTCTCCAGGAGGGAGGAAGGGAGGAGAGGAGACTAACATGTACCCAAAACCACCCGCGACAATGTTTTTGCTCCATCAGGCATTGGGAGCTTAACCCAGAATTCCAGTGGGCAGCGGGGACTGTGGGATAGCTACCCATGGTGCACCACTCTGTGAGTCGATACTAGCCATGTTATTGAGGATGCACTCCACCAACCTAATGCGCTTAGTGGGATCATGCACAATTGGCTGTATAAAATCAGTTGCTAAAGATTGTCTTCGATAAAATCGACCTAATTTCATAGTGTAGACATGCCCTTATACTGAACACATCTCGTGTGAGGGTATCTGTCTTAGAAGGAACCTCTGTAGCCAGTCCATATCTGGGATAGATACCTGTTACGGGATCAGAAATAAACTAGTGCCAGAGAAGAACGGAAACTGAAGGAAGAAAGCAACAGACATGTAAATAGAAGGGAAAAAAACCAGCAAAGGTTGCAGGATCTCATCAGCATGCCACTTTTAAATGCCCCAGAGAACTTCAGCTTTGACAAACCTTCAGAATGGACAGACTAGAAACATATTTTGCAAGATTGTACATTGAAACAAACTCCACAAGGAAACTGGACCTATACAAGTATCTTCTTTAATTTATGCTATGGAGAAGCAGGCAGAATATAGCCTTAAATCCTTTGACTTTACTGAAAACAGTCACAAAGATGACCATGAAAGGGTTCTGTCTATCTTTGCTGCATACTTTATACTGCAGAGAAACATGATTTATGAAAGAGCATGTTTCCACCAGAGAATTCAAGCACCAGGGGACAATATTGATTGTTTTATAAGAGTTCGGCATACGTTGGCTGAAAACTGTCATGTTGAAACGGTACAACATGAAAATATCAGAGATATGCTGGTTATTGGGTTAACAAATAAAAACCTTTCACAGCAGCTACAGCAGAAGAGAGATTTAACCCTAGCCACAGCTATGCAGGAAGCAAAGCTTTCTGAACTAATCAAGCACAGAGCAAAAGGCAGGACAAACTTGAAACCCCCAAAACTAGCTTAGAAGCTGCAAACAGAAACCTGAATGCTAAAAGTCTATCATAAAATGCCAGAGTCAAGGAGACAGAACTTCCAACTAAGAGGGACAAATTCCAAGGTACAAGGTGCGGTAAAAGTCATAGCCTGAGAGATGCATATCAACCCAGAGGTGGAAGGTGTAATAAATGCACAAAATATTAACAATTTTGCAGCTGCTTTCTGCACCAGTGCAGTCAGAGGTTTGACTAATATTACAGAGAATCAAGAGCCATTGTTTCTGGGATCTTTCACTTGTGACAACACAGAATCTGCCTGGAGAGTAAAACTGGATATTTATAGCAAGACTATTGACTTAAAAATTGATTCAGAAGCTGATGTCACAGCCATTTCAGAAGGGACTTACATTCAGCCCCTCCCAGAGCTGAAGTCAGCTGACACAGCTCTGACTAGCTCTGGAGGGATTCTGAACTGCGTGGACTAGTTCACCACAGAAACAATTTACAAAGACAAAGGCTATGCATTCAGAGTGAATGTGTTCAACAGACTGAAGACCAAGAACCTTCTGAGCTGCACTTTGGCAGTCAGGATGAGCCCAATGAGAAAGAACCCAATGGAGGATTTAATGATAGTTAACTTTTGAATGGAGATCCAGTCTAAATCAAGTGGAGACAATACAGAAACAGTGTACAAAAATCCCTATCAGAGAGACTAGTCTTGGAATAGACTGGCTGCAGATTTATGCACATTCAAAGGATATTATTACCTGGTTATCATGGACTACTTTCCAGGTATATAGAAATGATGGAAGGTAATATCGATGGTGAGCGTTCAGCTGTTGTGACCTGCACAGTTTGTGCCATGTTTGTATTTCTTCCACAGGACAGAAGTGACTTTGTCTGTACAAAGTGCAAGCTGGTCTCCATATTGAAAGAGAAGGTTCAAGGTCTGGAGAAACAAGTATCGACCCTGTGTTGGGTAAGAGAAATGGAAGATTTCCTGGACAGACGTCAGGATATGCTTCTACGAACACAACGTTCTGAAGATTCAGAGCAGGCTGCGCAGCGGGGACAGGAGGATGGTGAAGAAAATTGGCAGCATGTGACCTCCAGAAGAAGAAAAGGGAGCGTCCATGTACCAGCAATGCAGATACAAGTGAGCAACCGTTTTCATGTTCTCTCCAGAGGTACTAACAAGGAGAGTGGACTAGATGATACATCTGAGGGAAGGGAACAGGAGGAGACTCCGCTGATTGGAAGGCATGAGATGCACTGTCCTAGGGATGGGGGTTCCACGACCACCGCTCCCAAGAGAAGGAGGCAGGTGGTGGTGGTCAGGGACTCTCTCCTCAGGGGGACTGAGTCATCTATCTGTCCTCCCGACCAGAAAAACCAAGAAGTCTGCTGCTTGGAAGGAGCTAGGATTCACGATGTGACAGAGAGACTGCCGAGACTCATCAAGCCCTCGGATCGCTGCCCCTTCCTGCTTCTCCACGTGGGCACCAATGATACTGCCAAGAATGACCTTGAGCGGATCACTGCAGACTACGTGGCTCTGGGAAGAAGGATAAAGGAGTTTGAGGCGCAAGTGGTCTTCTCGTCCATCCTCCCCATGGAAGGAAAAGACCCATGTAGAGACCATTGAACTGTGGAAGTCAACAAATGGCTACACAGGTGGTGTCAGAGAGAAGGCTTTGGATTCTTTGACCATGGGATGGTGTTCCAAGAAGGAGGAGTGCTAGGCGGAGACGGGCTCCACCTAACGAAGAGGAGGAAGAGCATCTATGCAAGCAGGCTGGCTAACCTAGTGAGGAGGGCTTTAAACTAGGTTCACCGGGGAAGGAGACCAAAGCCCTGAGGTAAGTGGGGAAGTGGGATACCAGGAAGAAGCAAGAGCAGGAGAGAGCGAGAGGGCAGGGGTCCTGCCTCGTACTGAGAAAGCAGGACGATCAGCAAGTTATCTTAAGTGCCTATACACAAATGCAAGAAGCCTGGGAAACAAGCAGGGAGAAGTGGAAGTCCTGGCACAGTCAAGGATTATGATGTGATTGGAATAACAGAGACTTGGTGGGATAACTCACATGACTGAAGTACTGTCATGGATGGATATAAGCTGTTCAGGAAGGACAGGCAGGGCAGAAAAGGTGGGGGAGTTGCACTGTATGTAAGGGAGCAGTATGACTGCTCAGAGCTCCGGTATGAACCTGCAGAAAAACCTGAGAGTCTCTGGGTTAAGTTTAGAAGTGTGAGCAACAAGGGTGATGTCGTGGTGAGAGTCTGCGATAGACCACCGGACCAGGGGGATGAGGTGGACGAGGCTTTCTTCAGGCATCTAAATGAAGTTACTAGATCACAGGGCCTGGTTCTCATGGGGGACTTCAATCACCCTAATATCTGCTGGGAGAGCAACTCAGCAGTGCACAGAGAATCCAGGAAGTTTTTGGAGAGGGCAGGGGACAATTTCCTGGGGCAAGTGCTGGAGGAACCAACTAGGGGCAGAGCTCTTCTTGACCTGCTGCTCACAAACCGGGAAGAATTAGTAGGGGAAGCAAAAGTGGATGGGAACCTGGGAGGCAGTGACCATGAGATGGTTGAGTTCAGGATCCTGACACAAGGAAGAAAGGAGAGCAGCAGAATACGCACCTTAGTGGAAGCGTGGGGCCCAGGACAGCCCGGACGGTTAGTGGGGGCCTGGCACCAGGAGCAGGGGTCGGGCCTGACCCCGCAGTCACCAGCGGGAAGCAGGGTGACCCGGCCCCAGCCTGCTCCAGTCCACTGTCTCCCAGCATCGCTAGGAGAAGGGGGCTTGGGGGAAGGGTGGAATGGGGGCAGAGCAGGGGTGGGAAGAGGTGGGGCGGAGGCAGAGCAGGGGCAGAAGCTTGGGGAGGGTTGGAGGGGGTGGAGCAGGGGCAGGAAGAGTCAGGGGCAGGGTCTGGTATGGAGTGGGGGTTGTCACAGGCCCCGCACCCCCCCTAGGGATGGCCCTGGTGGCATTAACCAGGTAACCTCTCCTCCCAGCGTCTGCATATTCACGTCACCATAATTTGGGGCACCACCGGGACAGCAGGTAAGGGACGGCCCTGGGTGTTGCAGACTCTGGTGAGGTGAGGATGCAGGGTGCTTCTGCACATTGTCAGGCCCTGTCTGGAGCTGTCTCCCAACCCCAGGGCTGCACATATGCAAGAAGCCCATCTCCCCTCTTGGGGTCAACCTGATGCCCTCACCCCTGGGACTGAGTCCTTCTCCAGCCCCCTTTCCTGAAGGGCTGTGATGTGGGCTCTGTGGGTTAAGAAAATCCTCCCTCTGTCCAGGTGTCCCTGATACCAGCAGCATTCTTTCTGCTGCTTCCGTTGTGCTGCCAGGCAAGGGGAAGACACCCCCAGCCCCAGCCAGCCGGGTCATTTCCATCTTCGCACAGATGCCTGTTCAGCCCGAAGGCTCCTTGGATTCAAATCCTTAGCTGTTACCGAGGCAGGGGCTGAATTTTGCCTTCAAGAGATACCGTCCTTTTCCACAAGTCTGTCAAAATGGATGCCCTGGTGAATCCCAACTCCCGCTTAGACTGGGGATCATATGTGCCTGAGCCCAGCAGGGTAAACCAGGACTGGGGCCTGGAGGGAGAGCCCGTCTGCCACCACCCCATGCCCCCAAGGCGTTGGCTGTGTGACTGCTTTCCTCTGAAAGGTCAGCGACACAGTTCACTCTCTGAGCCTGAGTTCCAGGCTGCTTGCCTGGCGGAGTGGGGCGGGGTGGGGGGGAAGTAGAGGCTGAGTCAGCCCCTCTGTGTGGGGCGTCCATCCCCAAGTGACCAGCACGAGGACATTCCTGTGCTCACAACTTGACTCGCCAGGGTACTGCCTGGGCACACTCACTTGCTGAGAGGGTTGGTCAGGGCCTTGGTTCTCTCCCACTGGAGCTTTCCTAGACAATTTTCCATCTTCTTCCAAAGGCCTTTCCCTGTTTTCCTTTCCTGGGGCCCCCGCTAAGCCGCCATCCCTGGTGCTCTCTTGGGCCAGGGCTATGCTTTCCTCAACTGCAAACCTCTGGCTGCGAACAATTGGAGCAGCTTGTTCAGTGGCAGGCACCTCTTCCACCCCTTTGTCTCTGAGGGCACTGGGCAGGCTGCCTTCTGCTGCGCTGCAGGAGTTCATCTCCCCACCTCCCTTTGCTGCTGGAGACACGCTGCTTCTCTCTACTGCCGGGGAGTCAAAGAGACTTTCTCTGTCGCTCTGAGTAGCTCCTGGGATTTCCCCCCTTCTCTCTGGGATCTCAACACAAAGATGCACTTTGGCTGCAAGTGACCACATCCACACCCTTAGTCACATCAAAAAAGAATTCCCAATAAGCATCTCAGCGGGGATGTCGTCCACCGCCCCCACTTGTCAATCACTTTGTAAACCATCTTCTTTTTTGTGCACCATGGCTAAAGGTACAATACTCCTAGACTGTCTTCTGAACACAAGCTCTGCCCTTGATGCAGGCAAGGCGTCAGATTTTGGAAACACACTCGAGTTAACCAGAGAAATTTGTGTCCCTGTATCTTTCCATCCTATGTCTACTCTGTCATTGATTTCCCTGCAGTAATAGGCTTCATCTCGAGCTCTGCAGAGCCAAGCCTCTCAAAGCCTTTCAAGTAATCCTCGGGTGCTTCAGGGGTGTCTGTGCTGAGGACAACTGAATTACTGTGAACTGGCTGAGGCTTGGTTTTTCTCAGCTCAGGGCCCTGATTTGTCTGGTGCTCTGGGTAGTTCCCCTGATCACACTTCCTCAGGCTCTTCCTTGAGAGGAGATTTATCATGGGAATTCCTAGGAGAGCAGGGGCAGCGAGTTATAGTCCCTTGTGGAGCCCGGGCTTCAGCAATATTCAGGGCTTGGGGCCCTGCTCCAACAATGTTTGGATCTGGGTCTCTCCCCCGGCCATGCCTGGAGCGGCCCCTGGTCCAGAGCATCCACCCCCAGCCCCACCTGCTCCCCCCCGGCCCCCGGAGCCCCCTGCCTGAGTGAAAGTGGTGCGGCTCGTCCTGGCCTCCGCTGCCGGCAGCTCCAGCACCGCACAAGAGCACCTGGGAAGGGGGAGCGGGAGGGGGCACACACATGCATGGCAGCCCCCCCCCGCCCTCCCGGCACCAGATGCCGAGGGGGCTTCTGGCGGGAGACATCTGGAGTGGACCCGCTTGACTCACCTGAGCAGCCGCTGGGGCTTCGGTGAGTGTTTGACCCTCTGATCCACCCACCCACCCCTCCGGCAAACACTGGGCAAGGGGCAGCCCTGTCCCCAGCCCCAGTGAGGCTATGAGGAGGGGGAGCAGGGGAGGAAGGAAGCCACATGTGATGGCAGTCCCCACCCCACAGCCCCCACCACCCCCTCCCAGAGCCCACATCCCTCTCTGGCCCCCAAACTCCCTCCCAGAGCCTGCACCCCCAGCCTAGAGCCTGCACCCCAACTCCGTCCCAGAGCCTGCATCCCTCACCCCCTTCTGCACCCCCAGGCCCTGCCCCAGTCCAGAGCCTGCACCCAGCACCCAAACTCCATCCCACAGCCTGCACCCCCACCCCCTTCCCACACCCCCCTCCTGCACCCAAACTCCCTCCTACACCCCCACCCCTTACCCCAACCCAGAGCCTACAACCAAACTCCGCTCCAGAGCCTGCATCCCCTCCCTCCGCAGCCCCTCCCATCCCCAAACTCCCTCCCAGAGCCTGCACCCCTCCACCCATCCTGCACCCCCACCCTGTGCCCCAGCCCGGAGCCTGCACCCAGCACCCAAACTCCATCCCAGAGCTTGCACCCCAGACTCCATCCTAGAGCCCAACCTCTCAATCGTCCTACACCCCAATTCCCTGCCCCAACCCAGGGCCTGCACCCCAGACCTCCTCCCCCAACCCGAACTCCCTCACAGAGCCTTCAGCAGGTTGGGGGTGGAGTTTGGAGGGCGGGGGCAGGCTCTGAGTGTTCTGGGCACCACCAAAATTTCTACAAACTTGCCACCCCTGTAGGAGAGGAATGATTCTGGGGAAGTCAGTGCCTAACCTCCCAATCCTGCTCCTTTGTCTTTGATTAATGAGCAGATTAAAGATAAAAGCATTGTATTCAATACTTTAAGTGTCCATACAATCTCCGTGCACGCTGGATTTGAAAAGTTGTCGTTCTTCGTTTGTACACCACAAGTGTCCATTTTAAATCAATAGATGCATAATGACCCATGGGCTACTTCCCTAGGATACACAGGGTCACAAACATCGTGGTGAATAGGACAGATTACTAACTCATCACAGTGGGTTTCAGCCCCCTAGGATCACCTGTCAGGATTTTTCCTTCCTTTAAAGAGGGCAGAACCTAAACCCCATTCAGAAGATGCGGGGAATCTTACAGTAAATTCTTCCCACATAGTCCCCTCTGTAATCCCGTCTAGCAGAGCTTGCCTTAGCACACGAAAATAAGGCCACACAGTGGTAACCACACAAACAAAACTTTATTTACTATGGGGGAAAGGACTAGGATAGGCTAGAGAAGGGGTGGAGTAACAAAACTTTAACTCTGGAAATGCTCCACTCTCACAAACAATTACACCCACGAGGTAATGTTGATGTGCTTTCTACCTTCTCTTGAAGGGAGAGCGATGGACAGCTTCTGCTGTCTTGACACTGGACATCAGGGACAGACTTCGATGATGGACACAGGACCAGGTGAGTAAACCTAACTAATAACCCTCCCTATCCCTCTTTGCGTCGTCTCTGCCTGGATGTTAGACCCTGTCTACGCGGATTCAATCCGTGCGTGGGAGTGTGCTTCCCAACCCAAACTAATATAGCCAATGGCAAAAGGTCACCATATTCTTTTGCCAAGTCCAAGATGGCCACCTTATAGATAACACAAAACGTACATGCCTTTCTTCCCTTCTTTTACGAAAATTTGGCAGGGGCAAACACCATTTTACACACCCAGAGACTGCATTTGACCAATCAGGGGATGTTGCGGGGCAGGGTGACCATCCAGAAGGGGGTTGTATCTCCCCTCTGAGAACTCCTCCCTCTGTCCTCTACCAATTGAAGTGGGCGTCAGCTCTGTAGGACCACCCCGAGAGGGGATTTGACCAAATACGGGAAGTGCCGCAGTGCAGTGAGCTGTCCGCAACAGGATCCCGTGGTCCCTAAAAAGTCCCCACACCGCCCTCTACCAATTGGAGAGGGTTTCACTCCCACCTTAGGCCATCTCAGAAGGGAAACGTGTACCAATCCAGAACAGGTATAGCCCGAAGGCCTAGGCCACGATTTCTGCAAAAGACATCCTTGGAACGAGACGGGCTCTTCCACGCAGTGTTGAGTTGCGACTTCCAGGAGGATGCTGCCAGCCACGCAAACATGAAGCTCCAGAGATCGGCGGCTTCTGGCCTAGACCTTCGGGCACTGCCTATTCTGATCGGTACGTTTCCCTTCTGGGATGGCCTATGGGGTGTGTGAAACCCTGACCGATTAGTAGAGGATGGTGGGGGGATTTCATGGAGCGGTGATGGGCCCCTCTTGTGGGCAGGTCACCCCACCACAGCACTTACCCTATTTGGTGAAATCCCCTCTCTGGCTGGTCCTAAGGGGATGAGGCTCACCCCAACTGGGAGGAGTTCTCGGAGGGGTCACGTGACCCACTTCCGGATGGGTCACTCTGCCCCAGAACTTTCCCCCATTGCTCGAATCCATTCCTGAGGCAGATGGATGGAGATAAAACACCCCCAGATTGGTAGAGGAGTGGCAGGAGCTCTTAGAGGGGTCACATGCCACTCCTTGCTTCTACTCATATTTGCATCCTGACCCCAAAAGTCTTATATCATGGTGTGGGTCTTATGGTGACAGATGAGCGATGCCTTAGGGGTGAAGGGGCGAGGTCCCATGGGTGAAACTAAATAACTGTCCTTAGCCTCAGGGTGGTTTGGCCTTATGGCCAGAGCAAAAATGGCTGCCCTCCCACTCAGGGCTGTGTGGCCCAACGACCAGAGTCCGTGCGGCTGCCCTCTCCATCCAGGTCTGTGTGGCCCAACGACCAGAGTCCGTGCGGCCGCCCTCTCCATCCAGGGCTGTGTGGCCCAACGGCCAGAGTCCGTGCGGCCGCCTTCTCCGTCCAGGGCTGTGTGGCCCAACAACCAGAGTCCGTGCGGCCGCCCTCTCCATCCAGGGCTGTGTGGCCCAATGGCCAGAGTCCGTGCGGCCGCCCTCTCCGTCGGGGCTGTGTGGCCCAATGACCAGAGTCCGTGCGGCTGCCCTCTCCGTCGGGGCTGTGTGGCCCAACGACCAGAGTCCGTGCAGCTGCCCTCTCCATCCAGGGCTGTGTGGCCCAACGGCCAGAGTCCGTGCGGCCGCCCTCTCCGTCGGGGCTGCGTGGCCCAGCGACCAGAGTCCGTGCGGCCGCCCTCTCCATCCAGGGCTGTGTGGCCCAATGGCCAGAGTCCGTGCGGCCGCCCTCTCCGTCGGGGCTGTGTGGCCCAACGGCCAGAGTCCATGCGGCCGCCCTCTCCGTCCAGGGCTGTGTGGCCCAACAACCAGAGTCCGTGCGGCCGCCCTCTCCGTCGGGGCTGTGTGGCCCAACGACCAGAGTCCGTGCGGCTGCCCTCTCCGTCGGGGCTGTGTGGCCCAACGACCAGAGTCCGTGCAGCCGCCCTCTCCATCCAGGGCTGTGTGGCCCAACGACCAGAGTCCGTGCAGCCGCCCTCTCCATCCGGGGCTGTGTGGCCCAACGGCCAGAGTCCGTGCGGCCGCCCTCTCCGTCGGGGCTGTGTGGCCCAGCGACCAGAGTCCGTGCGGCCGCCCTCTCCATCCAGGGCTGTGTGGCCCAGCGACCAGAGTCCGTGCGGCCGCCCTCTCCGTCGGGGCTGTGTGGCCCAACGACCAGAGTCCATGCGGCCGCCCTCTCCGTCGGGGCTGTGTGGCCCAACGACCAGAGTCCGTGTGGCCGCCCTCTCCGTCCGGGGCTGTGTGGCCCAGCGACCAGAGTCCGTGCGGCTGCCCTCTCCGTCGGGGCTGCATGGAACAACGACCAGAGTCCGTGCGGCCGCCCTTCAGTGCAGGGCTGTGTGGCTGAGAGTTCAGAGACAAGATGGTTGCCCCTCCTCTTGGGGCCGTGCAGTCTAGTGGCGCAATGGGGACGTGGGCAGCCACCCGAGGATGGATGGCAGCCAGGGTAGGGGGACCCAGACTCTCCTTACTCCCCCTTGCCCTAGCCCAGGGCCTTGTCCGTGGCCAATGTGTTTGCCGTTGAGTCAGTGGGGATCCAACCAGAACATGCTGACGTCACTCAGCATGACAATGGCTCGTTCACCCAGGTTACTTCAGAGGAGAAGTCTCTAGGCCACGGGCTGGGGGTCTCTGGGCTCCCGGCGTGGGAAACTCCCAGACACTCCGATCTCCCTTGCACGTCTGCAGGCCCCCGGGGGTGCGGCTGGGTCTCGGCGCCTCGGGGCTCTGCAGTCAGGGGCTTCAGCTGCTTCTGGACTGGAGCCTACAATGTGCATCCTCCATTTTCGGCGCTCTGCCTAGCGTGAGCTGAGCTGCTCCCTTTCACACTGGTGCTCCAGTTGTAGCGTGTCCGGCAGAGCTGGGGAGGGGCTTGGCTTCCTCCGCCTAGACTGTGGGGTTATGTGGGGCTGGTTCACCCCGGCACACGCTGCTCGGCCTCTTCTGTCTCCTCCTTCCCATGCAACAGCTGCTTTGCCATCGCACAAGAGATGGGATCAGTGGTGGGCTCAGTTGGCTCCTGTTGGCCTCCAGATGTCTGGAAGAGGGAGAAAGGGCAGGAGCACAAATTAGAAAAACAAAGCCTTCAAGCAGGGTAGTTTTCCACAGCACAAAACCACCCCACTTTGCCAATATTCGTTTGCAACTTCCCTGAGAGCTGGCATTTCTTAAAGAGAGCACCCAACCCCCCGCAACCTCCACTACCCTGGGGGCTGGCAATGGTTAAAGGGAGTCTGGGAGAATTTCTCCTCTCTCCGCCTGGCTCTGATGAGTGAGGGAATCACATGCGAGAAGCTGTGTGAATGTCGGGCTCTGTGTGGTGGGGTGAGATGTCCTACATGGTGCCCAAAGGTGGGGTTGTCCTGACTCTGCAGTGACTTCATTCTAGGGAGAGAGATGTCAGAGATCAGCTCCAGGGTGCTGCCCTGTAACAGTGTGTGGGAATGGGGCAGAAGTGGGGCAATGGTGCACTCAGGAAAGGAGCAGGGCTCAGGGGGGCCCGAGCTGCAGCCACTAAAGCCCCTGTGTGCTGCGTTCCAGCCGGGCCGGCTCTGCCTGGCTGGGGTGCGGGCGAGGCGGCTCCACGTACTGCCCTTCTTGTCTGCCCCCCCAGCCACGTCGCCGCGATGAGCACTGCACCGGGAACCTCTGCCCGGGGGCTGCTCTTGCCTTTCGGCTCTGCCCTCCCCCCGCGTATCTCCCCCAGCAGCTCCCATTGGCCGGGAATTGTTAATCCGGCCCTGGCCCTACTCCCCAGCCTGTTCCAATCCTGCTCTTGACTCCTGACTCCGGCTCCAACCCTTGGCTCCCCTTGGCTCGACCTCCACCACTCTGACCACACGGCCCCAGCGACCCTGCTCCAACCACTGGGCCCAACCAGCCGTGCTTTGGCTTCTGACACCAGCGATATGGAAGAGTCGTTCACCTCACTGCTTTCCATGTGTATGGCCCTGCCTTGGTCAGCGCTGGTTTTCATCTGCCATTGCGCTGCCCGGTGACATGGCTTGATTAGATCCCTTTGAACTTCTTCAAAGTCTTCTCTAGGCTGATTAATCTGCATAATTTTGTGTCATCTGCCAATATCCACCTTGTTGTTCAGCCCCGGTTCCAAACATAAGAAAGGCCAGACTGGGTCAGAGGAAAGGTCCATCTAGCCCAGTATCCTGTCTTCTGACAGTGGCCACTGCCAGGTGCCCCAGAGGGAATCAACAGACAAGACTCATCCAGTGATCTATGCCCTGTTGCCTAATTCCTAGTTTCTGGCAATCAGAGGCTAGGGACACCAAAAAGTTGATAAGCGTCTGGTGTACGTACCATAGCAGGGCAAAGAGCTCTTCTGTGTCGGTCCCGGTTCCCTAGTCAACTGCAGAACCCGACACGAGATTTACAAGCTTCTGCAACCATTTGTAATGTCTGTTGAGGATGTCCCACGTGGTCCTGTCAGATTTCAAAGGCACTTCCTGAAAAGCTGAAACCAAGAGGAAACGGGTTGAAAAGCCCCTGGTGCTGATGTGCCTGGTGCCTAGGAAACCTCCACTCCCGATGACCATTGCCCCCTGCTATTAGCTCCCCCAGAGTCTAAGGGCACAAGAGCAACAACTCCGCTCCTCCCAAAATAGCCCTGGACAGAGAGGAGACCCCATTCTTGTCACTTCCCCCTCCGCCGGCCTACACCCCTACACACACCCCTACACACAGACGGTTGGGGGCACTTGTTCTTTCGATGGAACAGGAAAGCGACAGCCGCAGCGACATTAAACCATCCAACATTTAGGCCGAGATCCACAAAGGGATTTAGGCTCCTAATGTCTGCTGAAATCCTTTGTGGCCCTGTGCCTTCATTCCTGAAGAGATCACAGGGAAAAGTGTTTCCCATGTGCCCTCATGGGATTTCCTAGGAGCTGATAACCAATCTCGGAGTGAATCTCCCTGGCCTGCAATCACTCCATTCCAGGGAGGGCAGGTGATGAGGGTAATTGTCATCATCATCATCATCCTTAATAACAACGGCTCTTTTCAATTCTCTCAGGCCTTCCATTACAGACTTTCAGACCTTTATGAAGACAGTTTCCCCACACAGCTTTAAGGCTACGTCTACACTAGGAGCTAGAGATGGAATTCCCCTGCTCCCATACACATATTGTGGTACCTCGATGAAGCTCGCATGACCATCCTTCTTCCTTAAATGCTGTCCTTAGACAGAGAGGGACCTGTGTCCACATTCAAACCTGTGTTCGGGCCCTGTGCTGCACCCCTGTACTTCCCACAGAGGCACAAACACACAGAGGTATTTCCTTACCTTCATACAGGCGGGAGATGCCATCTTCATTCACTGTTTCAGACAACAAATTGTAGTAATGGCGGATAGTATTTCCTAGACATACAATGAATACAGTGCATCTCATTACTTTTCAAATCCTTCGCTGAAAACTGCTAAGGATGCAGCCATTCCCCCAAGACAGCCCTTCGGAAATTAAATACATTCCTTACATCTGTTCTCAAAGCACATTAGATAAAGCATCAGATGCCCAGCAGTGACTGAGAAGCTGATTTCCAAAGGAGATTGAATTCACATCAAACCAGCATGATGTGAATTCAATCTCCCCGAGGCACAGCCAAAGAGCTGTTGTGGGCAGGGGAAGTTGGTGCAGTTGATACAGCTAAGTTGCTCCCTTCATCTTGGAATACATGTTAATTCTCTCTCTCTCTCTCTCTCTCTCTCACACACACACACACAGACACCCCGTTGTAGGATTCTGGTGCTGTCGGAGGGAACAGAGCAGCTGTCTAGAAAAGGGCTTTGAAGGAAACATTTAAGAAAGCTCAAGTGAATTTGCTCTGCTTACCAATGAACAAGGCTGCAGAGTGTCGTATTGTTGTCTGAGAGCTTTCCAGGTACTCTAGGGCCTGGAACAGGAATTTGGGGATGTGGCTCTTGTTGTTCTGCATCTGGAAAGAAAGAAGGAAGAAATGCACAATATACAAATGACATGTTCTCCCCACAGCGAATAGTCCAGGAAAGCCAAAGCATATAGCCAGGCCATGGCAGCCGCCAATACGAACCCATACACCAGAGCAGCACCTCTCTGAAGTCACTGTTGTGTTCTCCAGAACCTCCGCTTTCATTTGAAAAGACAAAAGTTTGGAGGTCTGACAGTTGTGGAGAAAAATGTCAAAAATGTGAACGGATTGTAACTCCTCCAGAAATGAACCAGCAGAGAGCCTGGAATAGCGTCTTGCAACCCGACCGAAGCGGATGGGTACTCAGGCTGTGGGGTTCGAAAGGTCTCCCTCAAGTCCCCATTCACCCCTCTCAAGGCACAGGGAATTCACCTACCAAGCACTTCCCGACACACTTCAAGAGCTGTGAGGAGCCATCCCAGGCCATGCTGCGGAACAGCCTCTTCAAATGAGCCCAGCCGAGAAACATTGCGCAGCGGAAGAGCGTCAGTTTACATCGCTGCAAGAGAAGGGAGACCAAGAGGGTTCTCACTGAGAGAGGGAAAGTGTGGGGGACACTGGACCTTCTCCACCCCTTGTGCTGTGTGCTCTGAGGATGGATGAGGCACGAGGCTCCAGCATGGAGTGAAGCCGGGAGGAGAAGACTCTGCTTGGGCAAGGGGCTCTGGCGATGACTGGAGTGGGGGCCCCAGGGGATTCTGGCTCTTTGTCTGAAGGAAATAATGACGGTGGCACTTACCAGTGTCACACTCTCCTCCTGGTCTGCAAGATGCAGCAGCAGCGGGAGCAAGCAGTGGATGATTTCCTGCTGCACGAGGGGTTTGTCTGGGTCCTGCACCCTGCTCACCACGTTGCCAAGCAGTGAAATGGCAGCTGAGCGCACACTGCCCCTCTCCTGGCAATGACACACAGGGGGTGGGGACCCCCAGTTAAAGCCAGGCAGTATCAGAGCAGAACGCGACAGAGTCATAATCCGCCCGCTGCTCCGGTTCCCCCTGTGTGAACTGACTTGGCTGGCGGGAGCAGGACAGACACCAGGCCAGCGCCATAGACATCTTGTGCAAGGCCTGAGACCCTGTGCGGGACAGCGCAGCCCCAGGGTGTCCCAGAGGCAGTTTCTGTCTGGAGAGCCCAGAATCCCAGAACCCGAGAAGATTTGGGGAGAGGGAGGGAAGTCTGCTGGAGACTTGCTGATCTAAGTCCTGCTGGTCCCCGCAGGCATCTGCAGAAGAAGACTGCAGACGGATCCAAAAGACTTCCAGTCATTTGACTTCCAAGTTTGGTGAGGAAGGTCGGACATGGTGGTCAAGCCCTGGAGACACTGAGAGCTAGGTTGGACAAATCAAGAGCAAATGGCCTGGAAGCAAGGTCTTCAGGAAGCTTGACTGAAATTTTGTGCCAAGGCTGCCGAGTTTCTACAGCTTGTGAGCACAGCCCCTGGAAAGCACTGTGGCTGTTCCAAGGAATCCAAGGAAAGGTTTACAAATCAAACACTCAAAGAAATATGAAAACCAACACTGTATTCCTCTGGTAACTGAATTGGGCAAGAAATTCCATTTCTTTCATGCTGCTCTTCAATTTGCTCTCCCATGTGACACAGATTTGTCTCTGGTCAATGCAGAACTGCATTGCAGAAGATGCCGAGGAAAGCCGGAGTTTTGAGCTCTGGCTAGGGTCCAAGTTGAGTTTCACGGCCCCTAGGAACATGGGGATTGTGTTTAAAACACCTCAGATGGATGACTCTGCAAAGTGACCAGCAATAACCAGCAGGACTCAGAGTTTACAACACATTGAGATGAAAAGAGGCACTCACCCCTCTCAGAGCTATTATTGCCGGCTGTCTGCAGACTCAGGCAGGCTGCACTGCATTTACGCTCTGGTCATGTGTGGATGATTTTTTGTCTTTTTGCAACAATAAGGGCTGGAAATTTCTGTCTTCAGAGATTTACCTCTGCTGCACAGCTCCAGAAGAATGAGTGTATTTTTTCACCAATTCCTCAGCCACGGAATAACTAGGGATCTGACGACAGGTAAAAATCCTGCACAGCGAATAGACAGATGGGCCTCATGGGCCTTTTCCATCTCTGCCTTCTCTCATGCACTAAGGAGCAGCCAGACCTCATGAGCCAGGGATGTTGAGTGAGCCCCAAAGTCATTTATTTTGACATAGTCATGGATCTGAGAGGAAGTGGGTGACCCATAGAAATCAGGACAATGCAGGAATTCTCCAGAAAACTGGCACGTCTCCATCCCGGGCAGTGCAGGAGGAGGGGTTGGCTCCTCAGCAGCTGGGCCTGGGCATCTCCTCTTACTAAGCATGGACAGCTCTCTGCACAGCAGGAAACTCCCTCCAACTGTGTGAGCCCCACGGACCCTTCCCGGCCTGTGGCCTGTCAGTGGGAGCAGGAAGAGAAATAACAGACTGAGGTGATAACAGAGCAGCTCCCTACCTGTGCGATGAGAGCGTGTGAGCCACACAGGTTAGAACCACGTCCTGGGGGTGGGAGCGAGCCAGCAAGGCCGTGGCCCTCAGCGCTGCTTTTCTGGCTCTGGGATCGCAGACGTTGTCGAGCCAGATTAAGATCCCTCCCACAACGTCTCCAACCTGGAAGAATGCCAGGAAGTTGAGGGATGGATTAATCAAAGAGTGGCCTCCTCCCAGGGAACCCCTCCTGGCAGCCCTGCAAGCCGCCTCTGACCTCAGTTTCCCATCTTGGCTCCTCCCTAATCTGAAGAAAGAGGCTTGGACAAGTCCAGGAACCCCAGTCTTCCCGAGGTCTGGTTTAGCACCTTAAAGCTCAGAAACACACACAAAAGCCTTCCCCAAAACCTTACAGTGGGCACAGCCCAAACTCCCCTGATGTCCCAAGGCCTTCCCTGCCATAGCAAACTGCTCTCAGCCCTGCTCTCAAAGGCTTCCCTGCAGGAGCCTTTCCTCAGTCTCTGCATCTTCCTGTTGCTCTTTCTAGCACAATCAGTTCCTCCAGACCAGGGGTCTCAACCTAGTTTCCATTGTGGGCCACATCCAATCCTACCTGTTTGGCCCTGAGGATGTCCCATGGGGCACAGCTCTGTGCTGACTGGGCCGCAGGTTGAGAACCACTGCTCCAGACCCCAGAGCCCATCCTAGAGATGGCAGGCCTAATGTGGAGGCTCGTCAGCAGACTAGGTAAGTGCTGCCTTGCCAGGGCTGGGGCTGTCCCACACCTTCAGTGTGGCTGGGCGTCCTCAGGGAAGTGTTAGGGCTCCAGCGGGCAGAGGACACTTTCAAAATCTGACACCGCGGATCCCCGCAGCCAAGCGCTGAATGGCAAGGGGCTGAGCCAACCTTCAAAGCACCATGCTAGTGTGTCCCAGGAACGGTTTCCTAGGAGAGGCGATTCTCCCGTCCCCCTCTCTGCGCAGCATCCCCCTGCCCCACTGCGGGCGTCTCTTACTCTCTCCATCTTGTCTCCGTGGAGAGATACGATGGCCCTCAGCTCTTCCTCTGCGGCTCTAAATCTCTCCAGGGTGGGTGTTGTCAGACCCTGCACGGCTGTCATCAGCAGGGCATGGAGCGGGGCTGAGGAAGGGTGCTCCCCGAGGGTCTGCAATGAACAGGGACAAAGCCTGTGGGGACTGAGTATTTCCCTCGGGCAGCTGCCCTGGAACAGTCTGTCCCCGGGGGAGGCTGCCAGCGCAGAGGGAGCCTGGAGACTCCGGCTGAGCCCGTTTCTTCAGAAGCCTCAACCGGTGCCAAGGTTTCCTCAGCCTTTCGTCCGCTCTCTGGCCCCCTCTCCTGAGAAGAGACGGGAGCCTCTCGGGCAGTGCGGGGACCCCAAGGGCCATCCAATTTCCTCCCTCTCTAGCCCCTCCTCCCAGGACGCCCAGCTTTTCTTGAGAAAGCCTCAATGTCCTGCAAAGCCCATTCGAGTTGCTCCTTGAGTGTCGCCGAGGGGTCACTGGAGAACCTGCCCCATGTCCCATCCCACCCCGAGCGCCTGAGCAGATTGGCTCAGCAGCTCTGGCAGCCCACAGTGTCTGCGAGGAAAGGAGTGAGAATAGGGCCCAAAGGGAAACGCCCTCTTCCTTCCCCACCCCGCAGCGTGTGGCGCTGCCAGGAAACAGGCAGGAATCGCCGGCAGGAGAGAAAGTAGCTGAGACTGAAGGAGCGTGTCTGCCTGGCTGAGGAGAAGCCCAAACCGTGGGCCTCCGGGGCCAAGCCCCTGTGGGTCAGAACTCACTGGGCACAATGTTACTCCAGGGGGCCCGGTTCCAGGGTCACCTAAACCCAGGGCCTGGGCTGCTGGAGGCCTTTGCCCTGGTGTCTCAGGGCAGCCCCTGGGGATTGCTGCAGCTGGGCTGCGTGGCGCTGGATTAGCACCGTCTGTCCTGGATGCCCACAGCTGAGGACGCCGTAGAGCACACCGGAGTGGCCGACTCGCATACAGACTCCAGCCCCCCGGCACGTCAGGAGCTCCCAGAACTGCAGACTTTTGTCTGCGCTGCAGGGTGCTCTGTCACTGACAGCAAGAGTCACAACGGCGTCGAGGTGCCTTTGTAACTCGGACGGAGCCCAGATGTTGGCAGGCGGGATCGAACCTGGGATCTCAGTGCAGGAGCCGCTACCACATGAGCTAAACCCATGCGGCTGTCAGCTCAGGCTGGAGAGCAGACTCATCGGTTCTGTCTCGAAGTGGTCCTGGTGCCACGAGATGGGCCAGAACCCCACAGCCAGGAGATACGTGGGTTACCCCGACAAGGGCAGGGATGGGCCTGGTCTGACTTTCAGCCGTGCCTGTGGGCCATGGGAAGTGCCTCAGAATCAGGCACCTGAGCCAGGCACGTCTGCCAATCCCACGAAGCACCTCTGGACTTCTTTAGGTGCCTAAACCCCCTTGTCAAACTGGGCCTCCTTCCACAACCCAGACAAACTCGTAAAGACTGGCTGGAGTTGATCACACTTCAAGAGTGTTCCTTTTCAGCCCCCTGAGCAAGGGGCAGGTCGTTCTCCTGTCAGAGATCCCAGCTCCGGGAGATATAAACACACACAGCAAGGGGTGCTTTCCATGAGCACAGTCACAAAGCGTCATTACCATCGTCATAGGGGAGATGCTCGTTAATGAGGAGACGGGAGCGCGCTCTTCTTCCTGCTCTTCTGGGCTCCCTATTTCCCACTTCTCCTTCGTCTCCGACGGCTCCTTCTTCGTCCCTGCAGCAGAAAGAAACATTCTTAACATTTTGCTTTTCCATGTCTTCTCCCTGGTTTCCAGAGGGTGGAAGCTGGGCACAGAGCCCTGAAGCGAATTGCCCCGGCTCAGACTGAAGGTTGTTGGCAGAGCTGAGCAGAGAACTCCAATCTCATGACTCTTAGCTGGGGGCTTTTACCACACGAGGCTTCCTCTTACTTAGGGGCCAGTTTCTTTTCTATTCTACTCTTCCTCTCCCCTTGCCCACCTTTCCCGTCAGTGACGGGCCACAGGCCTCATTTTGCATTTAACCCCCCAAGAAGCAATGACTCAGCTCTGCTACGGTTCCCAGCTGTGACCTGCTGAGACCTCGGGAGCATTTTCCTGATGAAAGGGACCCGATCCAGGAGAAAAGAAATGATTTCCTCCAACGTCCAGCCTCTCTGTTCCCCTTACAGCCTGAAGCAATGTTAGTACTCCCCACCCCACAGGGCCAGACCCCCAGAGGGGGGTGACCTGACATTGTCAGTTCTCCCCACCTCAGCGATGGACCTCTGCCACCCTCTCCAAGAGGATCCGGCACTAAATGGATTCCAGAGTCTGAGGTACCCATCACTGTCCCATGAGACGGCCCTGATGTGGAAGTGTAAGGGGTCTGTTGGCCCCTTACTCAAACTCAGTGGGGTTTTGGGTTGGCTAGGTCCCAGTCCCGAAAGGAAGGGGAAGGGTGGATGGGAAACCAGGACTCTGATACTGACAGACCTCAGGGGCCATGGGGAGAGGCCAACGCTCCAGGTCAGCCTGATTGGCAGGGCGGGCAGGCTAATGACGGAGTCAGGGGGTCAGAAAGGTCCCCATCCTCCACGTGAGCTGGAATTGCCTGGCTCAGGCAGCGTGGAGCCGAGCTAAGGAGAGAGCAGGGGCGCGAGCTGAGCTGGGGAGCAGAGGCGGGCCAGCCAGCAGGGCAGAGACACAGCCCAGGGAGAGCAGACCCTGGGCTGGGAGCAGGGCTGCAGCCACAGAGCCAGCGGGGCCGGAGAAGCAGCCCCGGGGCTGGAGGCAGAGCAGCAGCATCAGAGCTGAGGCAGGGTGGAGCCGGAGCTCGAACAGTGGGGCTGGGGCTGGGGCTGGAGCAGTCTGGAGCTGGGTGCGGAGAGCAACTGGGGCCAGCCAAGGGGGGACCCTGGCAAAGGGCCCAGCGCAGAGAGACACCCCCACCAAGGGTCCTTGCAGGCCAGACTGGGAGGGGGATCTGAACCCGACGGGAAGGAGGGTCCAACCCCCCAAAGCCCGGAGGTGTGTGGTCACCACCAGAGCAAGTGTCCGACCCGCAGCATCCCTGCAGCACAGCCAGGGCCGGAACTGCCCTGACGTTCCAGAGACGTGGTTTGTGATGTTCCCTGCCACAGAGCGGGGTGATGTGTTTTCCTTTCATCTTTCCCATTTTTCCTTATTCTTTTTTAAATTAATTGCTGATTAAATAAACTGTATTTGCTTTAAATCGTATGTAATGATCAGTGGGTCAGGGAAGCTCCCAGTGCAGAGAGAGTACCCCGGAGTGGGGACACCCTAGCCCCTGTCCTAGGTGGCCACAGCAAGGTTGGGGGTCGAGCCCCCCAGGAATCCTGGGCCCAGCCTTGTTGGGGTTACGAGAACTCTGCCAGACAGGAGAGTGGAAGGGGAGTCCTCCAGGGCAGGGAGGCCTCTGGGGAAAGGGAGTGGGAGCGAGGACTCAGATCCTTCCTCTAGCCCATTTCACCGGAGTAGTGCAGAAGCCAGGAAACTTCCTCACAATAGTGGGACCGTTCCCCTGCTTCCATAAGGCTTGTAGAGTGACTGGTGTGAGTATTCCTCACATGCTCCTTGCTAACCATGTGGTTTGTTTCCTCACCTGTAAGATCCAGTTCAACTTTGTCTTGCTTCTCCTGCAGCTTCTCCTCCTCTGACTCCACCTGGTTCTTGGCTGCTTTCTTCTTCTTCTTCTTCTTCTTCTCCTTCTTCAGGGAAAAGCACGTCCACCTTCTTGGAGAGGAAACCGTTCTCTCCTCATCGCTATCTGCCATCGAGTTGTCAGATTGGCTACAGACACAGAGTCTTTTCATGCCTGATAGGATCTTCCACGAGCATTTCCTTCTCGTGGGCTTCTCTGGCAAGGCCTGTTCTTGCTGGCTGATGGCAGAGCATGCCTCCATGGCTGCAGGTTGGACGAACACTGTGTTCACATGGCTCTCTCTGTGCTCCCGAGAGGTGAGTCTTTGAAAAAAGGAACGAAGCCTGGAATAGAAAGAAGGAAGAAATGGGTTTTTCTGTCCTACTCTAAAGGAAGGGAATTTGTGTGTGCAGGATTCCCAGATCCAAGAGAGTGGTCTTTTGAAATCATCTGCTCCTCTAATAACCAGGACTGGTTCATACAACCAAGAACATAAGCAACAAAAGACTGGCCACACTGGGTCAAACAAAAGGTCCATCTATCCCTGTAGCCTGTCTTCCGACAGTGGCCAGTGCCAGGTGCCCCAGAGGGAATGAACAGAGAATCATCAAGTGATCCATTCGTGTTGCTCACTCCTGGCTTCTGGCAAACAGAGGCTAGGGAAACCATCCCTTCCCATCTTGGCTAATAGCCACTGATGGACCTATCCTCCATGAATTTATCTCGTTCATTTTTGAATCCTCTTATAATCTTGGCCTTCACAACATCCTCCGGCAAAGAGATCCACACATTAACTGTGTGTTGTGTGGAAAGAATACTTCCTTTTATTTGTTTGAAATTTGCTGCTTATTAACAAAGGTTTCAAAGGGGGCACTTGGAGTTGAACCAAGGACCATTTAATGTGCAGTCAAACACTCTATCGCTGAGCTCTACCCCCATGACTGGACCCAGCCCCAGGTGAAGACACTTGGGACCATGGTGAAAGAGGAATTCTTCTGGGGAAGTCCAAGGGCTCGTGTTATGCAGGTCAGACTAGATGATCAGGGCTGGCCTTAGAGCCTTTGAAACTGTGAATTTATGAACCTAAAGTTGCCTTTAATGGCTAGTATGAAAGTTGCTACTCCTTTCCAAGAGGAGATGCGTTGAGGTTTCCTTGGGGAGAGGCACCAGGATCCTTTGTCACAGCCTTTCTTGGACACAGCACATCACAGCTTCTCCCCTTTTGCTCTATAACAAGAAACCTCCACGCACCAGATCTGTAATCCCGTCCTAGCCCAGTCACTGGCTCCAGTTCCTAGCCTGACTCTCACCCCATGGAGCTCACGCCTCCTCTGCCAATGGACAGACATGGAAACAGCCAAGGTCAACTTCTGTTTTCTTTGCTCATTGCCTGGGCCTAGTTGCAAAAATGCTTCATTATTAACCCCACTCCTTTGTGCACAGAATGTTGGGACTCTGGGAACAGACAGGGCCAAGCTGAAAACCAAGACACCTCTGTTCCCAGAGAAGCCAGGAAAAGGAACAAAGGATTGTCATCTAGAAGGCTTGAGGGTCTGGATGGATGGATTAGCAGCTGCAAATATGTTGACTTATTCTCAACTATTTCAAAATCTGGACTGTAGTTGCATGGGGAAAATAACCAGTAAACTTTAACTGAAGGATTTCCCATACTATTTATAACGTCCAATCAGAACAATAGGCCACCCAAACAATGACAAAGAAATCACACCGAGACCCATGACAAATTTAGGCTGCAGTTTATTTAAACCCCTTTCCTGGAAAGGAATTGCAGGGGGGATTTGACACGTCTATTTTATGTAGCCCAGTGGGGGTATAGTACAATTTGTCGAGAGTTTTGAAGTCTCTCTCCATGAGATAATTTCTGAGAGAACTACCAAGATGGCAGCCAGGGGATGGGAGTGGAGCTGTGTCACTTTCAATAGCTTCAGATTTATTTTTTCTGCATATCTGAGCTCATTTATGTGTCTTTCAATCATGTAAATTCTGAGACCGATCTTGTCCCAGTACACATACGTTAGAGAATCATGACATGAGACAAAGGGTTTATATTCACTACTTGAAGGCAAGGAGTGCATTGGGGCAACTCCAAGGGAAATACTCTTGATGGAGCTATCAATCTAAATTCTAGACCAGTTTTTTATCTTCCCTTTAGGTTATACCCATGGAAATTCACCCATACTAGTCTGCTGAAAGATAAAAGCATCGAAATCTGCCTCCAAAGACCGGGAAAGGCTGAAGCAGACGGAGAAGGGAGAGACGCCCACATTCAAATCAAAACGGAACGCTGAGACCTGACTGTTGCAACGCTGGCCCCACCCGTCCCTGCCCCGGGGGGGCCAAGTTGAGCCTGAGAAGAGCCAGAACTGACCAATGAACATTGCCAAAGAGCCCCAGTAACACGCCAGCAGCCCCCATCCACCACCCCCTCCAGCCCCCAGCAGCTCCCGCCCACCGGCAGCCCCGCCCGTCAGCGCCTCCCCCTCCCTCCCCACTCCTCCCGCCCGCCGCAATCGGCTGTTCTGCCGTGCGCAGGAGGCTCTGGTGGGGAAGGGGCAGGAGCGAGGGCATGGCAGGCTCGGGGGAAGGGGCAGGGGCCTTGGGGGAAGGGGTGGAGAGGTGGCAGGACCTGGGGCAGAGCAGGGGGTTGAGCAGTGAGCACCCCACAGCGTATTGGAAAGTTGGCATCTGTAGCTCCAGCCTCGGAGTCAGCGCTGTGCAAGGAGCCGCGTATTAACCTCTGACGAGCCGCATGCGGCCCCGGAGCCCCAGGTCGGCCACCCCTGCCCGAGGGGAAGGAGGCACCAACCTGTCATGTGCGATCGAAGGAGCAGGAAAAGAATCTGGGAATTACCTTCTGTAAAAACTCATCTTTTGTCAAAAACCTGTGGAAAAAGCTGATGCAAGAAGTTGTTGACAGAGGGATAGTCCGCGTCTCTCAGCAGCTCCTTGGGTCACCAGCCGTTGTCAACCAAGCCAGTTGGCAGACTGAAGGCAGGGCAAGAATGCTGAGGCCGAACAGTCTTTGCTGTTGGCATCCGTGACCTCACAATCAGCTTAAGCATCAACACACACAGACCCCCCCCACCCACCCAGAGAGACACGCACACACAGAAGCTGGTAACATTTACAACATGGAGAGATGCACCCAAACTCTCGAGGACTTTTGATTTGGGGGAGGGCATCATCTGCGCTGACTGCATGGGTGTCCCGGGGCTGGAGCACCCATGGGGAAAAATTAGTGGGTGCTTAGCACCCACCGGCAGCCAAGCTCTGCCCTCCCCCCAGAGCATCTCCTGCTGACCAACTCCTCCCGCACCCTTCCAGGGCCTTCTGCCCACCACAAAACAGCTGTTTGGCTGCATTCAGGACGCTCCCATTTGGTGCGGGAGGAGCAAAGCCATAACTCACCCAGAGATGTGATTTTATTAAATAGTTCGGAGGCTCAGAAACACGTAGAAAATGTTCTAAGGCTCTGAGCTAGTGAAAGTGCCAGTCACCCAGAGAGCAGTGGGAGCAGGTCCAAGATGTAGCAAAGAGGGTTTCCTGCAGGGAGAAGGGAAGCAGGGAGATTGCAGCTCTTTGGGACAGAGACTGTCTGTTTGTTCTGTATGTATGCAGCACCTGGCACAATGGGGCCTGATACCTGAGTAGGGCCTGGACACAGTGCTAATAAAGCAAGGGCATTTGTTGAATTACTGAAGTGCCCTGAGTCCCCTGAGTGGAAAGGTGGCAGGTGAAGCAGGGGCAAACCCTAGACAGATGGGATCTGCCCAGCCTGGGGCAGCATGTGCGGGAAGGGGAAGGGGAAAGGCCATTGGGAGTGTTTCCACAGAAGCCAAGAAATCAGGGCACCAGCCCTAGCATGGCTGAGTGAGGCTGTTTCCTGCGAGAGATCTCCACAGACAGCATTCGTGGGCAGGCTGGGAGGGATGGCCTGGATTCACTTTGGAGTGGATCCAGTGTAAATGAGACTAGAATTGTCCCAGAAGGGCCCAGATACAACAGTGACAGACACTGTAGGTGGAGCCTGTGAATAAATAAATTAGGTGCATTATAAAACAGTAGTAAAATAATCCCCCTGCTCTGTGACCCCAAGTCTGACCTTGTACCTGTCAATGGGGCATCATCACTGAATGGGGGAGCTGTTAATGAGGCGCCACAGGGATTGGCTGTAGCCCCCTCACTTGTCAACTTTTTAATTAACGATCTGGAAGTAAGTATAAAATCACTGCTGATAAAGTCTGTGGCTAACACAGCTTGGAGGAGTGGTAAATAATGCTAGTGACGGGGCCGTTGTATGGAGCAGCCTGGATAGTTTGGTAAACTGGGATTAGTAAGGAGGCAACCTAGTGACAGAGGATGTGGAAAAAGCTAATGTACTCAATGCTTTTTTTGCTTCTGTCTTCACTAACAAGGACAGCTCCCAGACTGCTGCGCTGGGCATCGCAACATGGGGAGTAGATGGCCAGCCCTCTGTGGAGAAAGAGGTGGTTAGGGACTATTTAGAAAAGCTGGACGTGCACAAGTCCATGGGGCCGGACGAGTTGCATCCGAGAGTGCTGAAGGAATTGGCGGATGTGATTGCAGAGCCATTGGCCATTATCTTTGAAAACTCGTGGCGAACGGGGGAAGTCCCAGATGACTGGAAAAAGGCTAATGTAGTGCCAATCTTTAAAAAAGGGAAGAAGGAGGATCCTGGGAACTACAGGCCGGTCAGCCTCACCTCAGTCCCCGGAAAAATCATGGAGCAGGTCCTCAAGGAATCAATCCTGAAGCACTTAGACGAGAGTAACGTGATCAGGAACAGTCAGCATGGATTCACCAAGGGAAGGTCATGCCTGACTAATCTAATCGCCTTTTATGATGAGATTACTGGTTCTGTGGATGAAGGGAAAGCAGTGGATGTATTGTTTCTTGACTTTAGCAAAGCTTTTGACACTGTCTCCCACAGTATTCTTGTCAGCAAGTTAAAGAAGTATGGGCTGGATGAATGTACTTTAAGGTGGGTAGAAAGTTGGCTAGATTGTCGGGCTCAACGGGTAGTGATCAATGGCTCCATGTCTAGTTGGCAGCCGGTGTCAAGTGGAGTGCCCCAGGGGTCGGTCCTGGGGCCGGTTTTGTTCAATATCTTCATAAATGATCTGGAGGATGGTGTGGATTGCACTCTCAGCAAATTTGCGGATGATACTAAACTGGGAGGAGTGGTAGATACGTTGGAGGGCAGAGATAGGATACAGAGGGACCTGGACAAATTGGAGGATTGGGCCAAAAGAAACCTGATGAGGTTCAATAAGGATAAATGCAGGGTCCTGCACTTAGGATGGAAGAACCCAATGCACCGCTACAGACTAGGGACCGAATGGCTAGGCAGCAGTTCTGCGGAAAAGGACCTAGGGGTTACAGTGGACGAGAAGCTGGATATGAGTCAGCAGTGTGCCCTTGTAGCCAAGAAGGCCAATGGTATTTTGGGATGTATAAGTAGGGGCATAGCGAGCAGATCGAGGGACGTGATCGTTCCCCTCTATTTGACATTGGTGAGGCCTCATCTGGAGTATTGTGTCCAGTTTTGGGCCCCACACTACAAGAAGGATGTGGATAAATTGGAGAGAGTCCAGCGAAGGGCAAGAAAAATGATTAGGGGTCTGGAACACATGACTTATGAGGAGAGGCTGAGGGAACCGGATTGTTTAGTCTGCAGAAGAGAAGAATGAGGGGGGATTTGATAGCTGCTTTCAACTACCTGAGAGGTGGTTCCAGAGAGGATGGTTCTAAACTATTCTCAGTGGTAGAAGAGGACAGGACAAGGAGTAATGGTCTCAAGTTGCAGTGGGGGAATCTGTGACTTCCAGAGACCTCTGTGACTTCAGCTCGTAGCTCCAAGCGAGCCCCCACAGCTGCCCAGCCACTGTGAGCGGTGTGGGGACCCCGCAGCTGAACTCCCCATGGACAGGTCACGGGCTTCTGTGAATTTTTCTTTATTGCCCGTGACCTGCCGTGACTGTTACTAAAAATATCCCGGACAAAATCTTAGCCTTACCCATGGTTAAGTAGGTGAGGGGAGGGGGGAAAGGTGTTCCTTGTAGAGACCCAGAGATACAGGCATGAGGGACAGCTGGCTGCCTGGGGCCCCATGCCCATGGAGTGTCCCAGAAGACAATGGCCATTCCAATTGCCTGGACATTGGGCACCAAACAATAAATGACCATGGACGGCCCACCCTCCATGGGAAGCCAGCCAAGTGTGCCCAGCGGGAGGACAAAGGACTGGGCTGGGGTTCTAAGTGTGGGCATCTGGAGGCAGGAGAGCAGCTTGTGGGCTCGGACGACAGAGGGGACAGAGGGCTCCGGGACTGACCCAGATGGACCTTTCCGTTCTCTGTGTTCACTAAGCACTGTCTGCGCTGTGTTCCAGACATGTCAAAAAACAGGGAGAGTCAATTATTTTTTATAAAGGTCCAAATTTCTTGGTCAAGGCATAGTCAAGGTCCAGACTTCAGAGAAAATAATAAAAAATAATAACAATCATGATCATAATCAAATAATAAAAAGATTTCAGGATCTGCTCGAAAGCAGCTGGTGGTCCAGATTTGGCCCGCGGTCTGCCTGTTGACTGCCCCTGTAATAACCCCCCCTGCTTTCACAATGCTGGTTGAGAGTCACTCCAGGGTAAGGAAGTGGGGGTACATGGCTCCCTGGGGGCCTACAAGTCTCCCTTGGGTATCCAACTCAGGTGGACTTGCTGACGTGAAGCAGGGGTGTTGAAGGCTCTGAGATTCAGAGTCAGGAGGCGGTGAAGTCAGGTGACTTTCCTCATTGGAAAAAGTGTGACCTTAAGGGGGTTGCCACACTAAAGAGCTCCTCCCAGGGACCCTGAGACAGAGACCCCCACACACACACGAGACAGAGACCCCCCCCCACAGAGACCCCCCCCACAGAGACCCCCTCACACACACAGAGACCCTGAGACAGAGACACCCCCCCACACACACACACGCGTCCTGTGAACCGGGAGTTCGCGGCTATTTCTTAAACCGCGGGCAATTAGCGCAAGATTTGAGGATTCCCTGAACTAGTTAATTGCCAAGAATAACAATTCCTGCAACCCAATCCAGTAAATTTCATAGTGTGTGCCCACACACACACACACACACACACTGGGGCTGTCAAGCGATTAAAAAAAATCACCATTAAGCGCGCGGTTGTACAACGCTAGAATACCATTTACTTTAAATATGTGGCATGCTTACATCTTCCAGTATATTAATTTCAATCACAACACAATACAAAGTGTACAGTCCTCACTTTATATTTATTTTTGATTACAAATATTTGCGCTGTAAAAACAAAAACATTGTGTTTTTCAGCTCACCTCATACCCGTACTGTAGTGCAATCTCTTTCCCATAAAAGTTGAACTTACAAATGTAGAATTATGTAAAAAAACAGCAACCCTACATTCAAAAATAAAGCAGTGTAAAATTTTAGAGCCCACAAGTCCCCTCAGTCCTACTTCTTGGTCAGCCAATCGCTCAGACAAGCAAGGGTAGTTACAATTTGCAGGAGATAATGCTGCCGCTTCTTGTTTACAGTGTCACCTGAAAGTGAGAGCAGGAGTTCGCATGGCACTGCTGTAGCTAGTGTTGCAAGTTATTTACATGCCAGGTGCGCTAAAGATTCATATGTCCCTTCATGCTTCAACCACCATTCCAGAGGATATGCCTCCGTGCTGATGACGGGTTCTGCTCGATAAAGATCCAAAGCAGTGCGGACCGATGACACGTGTTCATTTTCATCATCTGAGTCGGATGCCTCCAGCAGAAGGCTGATTTTCTCTTTTGGTGGTTTGGGTTCTGTAGTTTCCGCATCGGAGTGTTGCTCTTTTAAGACTTCTAAAAGCGTGCTCCACATCTCGTCCCTCTCAGACTTTGGATGGCACTTCAGATTCTTAAACCTTGGGCCGAGCGCTGTCGCTGTTTTTAGAAATCTCACATTGGTACTTTCTTTGCGTTTTGTCAAATCTGCTGTGAAAGTGTTCTTAAAACGAATATGTGCTGGGTCATCATCCAAGACTGCAATAACATGAAACATATGCAGAATGCAGGTAAAATAGAGCAGGAGACCTACAATTCTCCCCCCAAGGAGTACAGTCACAAATTTAATTGATGTATTATTTTTTTAACGAGCATCATCAGCATGGAAGTATGTCCTCTGGAATGGTGGCCGAAGCATGAAGGGGCATACGAATGTTTAGCATATCTGGCATATCTTGCAACGCTGGGTACAAAAGTGCCATGTGAACGCCTGTTCTCACTTTCAGGTGACATTGTAAATAAGAAGCAGGCAACAGTATCTCCCGTCAGTTGTAAACAAACTTTTGTCTTAGCGATTGGCAGAATAAGAAGTAGGACTGAGTGGACTGGTAGGCTCTGAAGTTTTAAACTGTTTTGTTTTTGAGTGCAGTTATACAACCAAAAAAAACCCAACTGCATTTGTTACACTTTCACAATAAAGAGTTTGCACTTCAGTACTTGTATGAGGTGAATTGAAAAATACTATTTCTTGTGTTTTATCATTTTTACAGGGCATATATTTGTAATAAAAAATAATAATATAAAGTGAGCACTCTGCACTTTGTATTCTGTGTTGTAATTGAAATCAGTATTGAAAATGTATCAAAAAAATTTAATAAATTTCAATTGGTCTTCTATTGTTATAAGTGTGATTAATCGCGATTGATTTTTTTGAGTTAATCGTGTGAGATAACTGTGATTGACAGCCTTAACGTACATATATAAAATAATACCAAATCCTCAGAACACCAATGTAATGGGGAAACTAATTCTTACCTTAAAATGACAAGTGATTTTATGTACTCATGTGGCACTTGTTGGCATTGCCCTAGCAACAAAGCTATTGAAACAGAAAAGCAAGCAGGGTGCGGCAGTGAGGCTGATGCCTAGCAGGGCTACCAGGGAAAAAAAAATTTCTTTTCATTTTGCCTGTGCTCCTAAGAGGTTGAGAGTTACCTAAACCCCAAAGCATAAAAGTGGGAGTGGGGGCAGGTGCTTTGAAACTTCCATTCCCAGGATGGCCATGGCAAATGGGTCATGAGAGACAGAATCTACAGGGGCCAGGGCAGGGCTTGCAACTAAACTCCCATGTTTCCCTCAGGATTTTCAAACTACACCGGACCCTCACGAGAATGTGGGATTTGGGATCCATGCCAAATCCCGCATTTTAGCGGGTACTGCGTTACAGCGGGGACCGCGTTACAATGAAAGTTAATGACCGTTACTAAATTTGGGATCCGCAACCACGTTCTATCAGAATTTGTGTTATCTAGACGCGTGTTCTAGCGAGGGTCCGGTGTATAACTTTCAGGGTCTCATCTCTGTCAGTTAAGGCTATGTCTACCCTATAGCATTTACAGCGGCACAGCTGCAGTGGGCTAGCCCCTTGTTCTGTGTTTGGGAGTGGCAGGGGATTCATTCATGGTCTTTTTCCTCTTTCAGGTGCTTTCAAGGGTCATCATGGTGCACCTTGGTAAGTGCAGACAGGGCTTGTTAGGGGTTGCGTGCACACCATGTTGTACTGGCAGACCCCAGTTTCTGCATCCCTCTAAATCAATCACAGTTAGTGGAGAATGTGCAGCCTTCACCGCTGAACTCTCTTAAGGGTTGGTAGAGCAAATCTGTCATCTTTATTGTAAATAAATTGCTTTAAGACCTCAATCTCCTGGCAAGGTACAGACTTCGATTCCATCATGAAGAATAATCTATTGTTGCTGTGTAAGGGAAGGTTACAGCAGTTTTATTGATTTTTAAATGAAACCAAGCTTTTCTCTAAGGCCTTTGGAATTTTTTGGCTCGACGTCTATACACATCTGTTTATAATCAAATCTATTGTGACACCTGTTGATCTTCCCTTCAGCTCATCACCTTATGAAAAATTATCATGGAGGACACGTAGCTATCCGATTGGCTCTTGGTGGTTGTGCCAACAGACCCTTCTTCCGTATAGTGGCCGCATATAACAAGCGAGCACGGGACAGCAAGTATTTGGAGCAAGTGGGCTGCTATGACCCACTCCCAAATAGCCACAATGAAAAGCTTGTTGGCTTGAACATCGAGAGAATCAAACACTGGATTGGTTGTGGAGCACATGTCACAAAACCGGTTGAAAAACTTCTAGGTAACTCAATGTGTTTTTCAATCTGAACTATTTGCTTATTTCTCTTAAAAGACAACAGGTTTTCCTTGGTGATCCTCCGCATACTTGGAGTACCAAAGACTCTTTCTTCATTTCTTTGCATGAATTCTTGAGAATATGTATATATGCAATCACCCTTCTTTTGGCCACAGGAAATGGGATGTTTCAGAGTAGCAGCCTTGTTAGTCTGTCTCCGGAAAAAGAACGGGAGGACTTGTGGCACCTTAGAGACTAACAAATTCATTTGAGCATAAGCTTTCGTGGGCTACAGCTCACTTCATCAGATGAATAGAATGGAACATATAGTAAGAAGATCTATACACATACAGAGAATCATGAAAAGGTGGGAGTTGCCATACAAACTGTAAGAGGCTAATTAAGATGAGCTATCATTTGTTAGTCTCTAAGGTGTCACAAGTACTCCTGTTCTTTTTGAGGAAATGGGAACGGGTCTCATTTATGGAGACACTGAGCTGGCCGAGACAGCAGTAAAAGGCACTTCAAGCCACTAGAGGGTTGGTGAGAGAGACAATTACTCTCACTTCTTAAAAGTCTCATTAACTATTGGAACAGTTGACCCAGGGTTGTCGTGAATTCTCCATCACTGACAATTTAACTTGAGATTGGATGTTTTTCTGAAATATATACGCTAAGAATTATTTTGGGGAAGATCTATAGCATGTGTTATATAGGATGTCAGACGAGATAATCACAGCGCTCCCTTCTAGCCTTTGAATCTGTGAGTCTAGAACAGTCATATTGCAACTCCAGCTATAAACATAAATAGTCTTTCTTTCAGGTCTTTCTGGATTTTTCCCATTGCATCCTATGACAATCACAAATGCAGAAAGATTAAGGAAGAGAAGAGCCTTGAAAGCCATAACAGCTTCTGAGGAAGAAACTCCAGGTGACTGATAACATCTAACTGAACTGAATGACTCAAAAGATTACTGTACAGACAACGATCAGAACAGTGTGCCAACTAAAAAGGACAATATCTTTACTACAGGCAAAGAAATGATAGTGGATGTGAATTATTTCATAAGAACATTAAAGTATTTTGAGGCTTTAGGAGTTCTCAGACAAGGATTCTGATTGTCCTCATTTGTTAATTACTTCTTATTTTGCACAAATTATTCATCTTTCATGTTTCTCAAACTGCAATTACTTAGGCCCAGATCCACAAAGGTAAAATTTAGGCTTCTAAATTCCACTGAAATCCAATGGAAGTCAAGAACCAAAATACCTTTGTGGATCTGGGCCTTCCAGATTACAGCATTCATACAAACTGAATACAAACTCCCGTTTTCTAAATAGCTCTATTGTGGAGGTAGAGAGAGCGTTACTGACTGCCATAAGAGTCTAATGTATAGGAAGTTGTGCTGGATCAACGAACAGGTGAGGATGCACCTGTAGGCTTCCTTCTAAACGTCACCTTACCATTACTTAAGACAAGCCACAGTTGTTTTTTAATTTTACAGTGAACTATTTCAAGATTTTTGTTAGAGGAGGGGCACTCAGACCTGGCCACTGTTGCTTCTTTATTTTCACCCAATGAAGCTGCA
This sequence comes from Natator depressus, assembly GCF_965152275.1. Lineage (NCBI taxonomy): Eukaryota > Metazoa > Chordata > Testudines > Cheloniidae > Natator > Natator depressus. Next base: position 73,319,547 of record NC_134244.1, on the reverse strand, counting down.
AATAGTGTAAGCAGCAGAAAATCCTTTTTTCGGTGCAGGGGTGCAGCACAGAATGTGACACGATTTACTTAACCACACTACTGTTCTTCCAGAAGGTATCCCACAGAACATGACCACTCTAAACATAGCAAATACTTGGATGTTTTTATACCTTTCTCCCTGAACAGTATTTGATCAAACATTATACATGCGTCCAGCTAAAACAATAATTTAAAAATCCAGGAATTACTACATGGTGTTCATAGATTATCAGCCACCCATAGCAGCCATTCATATTCCAGCGTGATAAGCACAATAAACATTGAGCTATGTTCAGAGGCAGACGGCTATCCCTGTTACTTGGAGGAACTCGCACATCATTCGTTCTATCGTCTTCCATCCACATTGTAACTCGCTTAAATGTCTTAGGTAAGGCTTGTACCATCCCCGAAGATCATCAACCTCAGACTCTGGTAGACCAAACAAAGCCACTGAGTTTGAGTCATAGAACCATCACCCCAAAAGCCTTAATGCCAATCAGTGCAAATCTCAGAATTGATGATAGGGAGCACATGAGATCTTTCTCAGCCCACGCTGCAGCACATCACCCCTTTTAAAGCGCTTGACGTAACAAAGCTGAGACACGCTCACTGGACGATCACAGTATCCTGCTTATTTAAGAAGAGCACAATACAATAGACCACTCTAGTGCTGACAGAAAAGTCGCCTTCCTCAGCTGTTGCTCCAAGATGGCAATCTGCTGCTGTTCCTGCATGTGAGGAAGTTGGTGGGGCTCAAAAGGAGGGCAGCTCACAGCAAGAGAAATGGCTGAGAAGAGCTAGACAAGTTAGAGGCACTTGAGATTCACTGCAGGCCTATGTGGTGCTCCCTTGGCACCAGACCCATAAGGGTGCAGGGAGAACCATGGAAACTCAGCCGGCTCTCACTTGACAGGCAGCTGGGAATTGGTTCCATTTTTAATGGAGAAGTAAAATCTGAGCAAATGTATACATGGAACCAAAGAAAAATAAGATCTTTTGCGTGATACCTGAAGTCCTGCCTGAAAAGGTTCAGGCAGACGTGGCTGGTTTGGATTTTGCCTATTAGTACATTTAAACCAGGGGTTCTCAGAACACATTTTTTGGTGGCCTCGGACTGTGACCACCAATTCTTGCTGGTGGCCGCACTGACACTTTTCCCTAAAATACTTAACTGTAGGAAAAACAAATAAATATGCACATACACGTGTCCAAATCATTGTAATTTATTTATGTAGGGTTTTTTCAGACTCAAAAATAATATGAAAAATTATATTTGTATGTTGAATATTGCTTTTCGCAGCACCCTTAGTAGCTAGCTGGGAGTTTGTGAAAAGTGATATTAACAAACATGCAAGTATCACTTTTCACAGCCTCCCAGGTAGCTAGTAAGTGTGCTGTGAAAAGTGATACTTGCATGTTTCTTTGTTTCGCTTTTCTCAGCAAGCCCTGGGTTTGGAGAGGGAGGCAGCAGGGGTCTGGGGCAATGGGGGGGATAGAGGTGGAACCAGGGAAGGCAGTGGGGGCTGGGGGCGATAAATGGGGGTTAGGGGAGGCGTCGGGGAGAATGGTGAGCCCTGCTGCCATATGGCTGGAGCTGGGAGGCAGCACCCCCAGGGTCCAGAGTGAGCGGCTGGAGCCCAGGGTTGGTGGCTGCTGCTGCGCAGCTGGAGCTGTGGATCAACACCCACCACCATGGGGCTGGGGCTGGGGTTAGGGCTGGGGGTCGGTGCCAGAGCCCGGAGCCAGCACTTGTTGCTGCACAGCCAGGGGTTAGTGCCCAGGGCCAAGGACACGTGGCCGGAGCCTGGGTCAGAGCCCGGGGCTCGAGCCATGCAGCTGAAGCCCTGCGGCCAGGTTCTCACCCAGGGCTGAAGCCCAAGCCCCAAGGTGCCCTGCCCACCCCACAGGTAAGTCAAGAACTCACCTGGCTCCTGCAGCATTGTGCCCCACCTGTCTCCAGAGGCGGGGCATGGTGGCTCATGCAGGAGCAACAGGGAGGGAAGGGGAGAGGCTGATGCTTTGGCCTCTCCACCGCTGCCCAGGAGGCTGTTAGGCCTGCACAAAAAGCCCCTGGTAGCCGCATGTGAGAAATGCTGATTTAAACTCACTTCCATGCTGTCAAAACCTTTGCCATTGTACCTCCTAACTGCTGGTTTCTCAGGTCAGCGTGTACGTAAGGGTTAAGTGAAGTGCTGCTGTAAGAATAAGCTTCGTGTCCTTTAGAGGAAACCAAGACAGAAAAAAATACTGATGATTTTTAATATTTTTTCTTTATCTAAAAAAATTAATGAAACGATATAGAAAATTCCATTAAACACACCTTTTGCATTTTACAGATTTGTAGTATGCAAAATTTGATTTTATGTAGTGCCCATCCCCATGTATATTCCAGATTAGTATAAACAAGACATGATTTCCCTGGTAACTGGGACCAGTTTTTATTCTGTCTCCTCAAATTTAAAAGTTCATTTGTATGTAGGCTTCGGGAAGAGTTCCTTTCTCATTTCTAAACACACAACACGGTTTTCTTTTCTGGATTTCTCGGCCTCAAATACAAGGAGGTGGGTCTGCAGGGTTGCTTCAGGACCAGTCTGAATGAGGGAGGGTTTATTCTCCTGTTTAAAAAACAAAATTATTTCTAGTGTTACAGGAATAAAAGACAGAGAAGTCTGGTTTATAAAGCTGGATCTCTGCATCCCTCTCCCAAAAGGACTGCATGATCAAGCTCAAGGGAGTATTCAGAAATAAATTGTTGATCATCCCTTTAATCGAGTTATACCAAAGCAAGAGTTAGACAGTGGTTGGGCAATCACCATACAGTTAAATGGAGTAAATATTAATTAGAATGTTACTGCCAATAAAGACAGGTGACCCAGTAGTAAAGCTTTGATAATTAGGGGAGGCAACATTGTCTAGTAATAACTGGCTGAACGAAGAGAGGTCCTACACTCAACAGTCACTCCCATGTTGGAGGAATCTCAACTACAAAGATGAACAATCATCTTCCCAAAATAATTTTAAAATGGTGACACCCCCAATGACTTATCTCTCAGACAGAAAGAAAAGAAATAATGGTGGGGAGAAAAGGGGACCCTGGCCTGGGGAGAGGAGGCATACAGAAGTTCTGTGTGGTAGGGGAAGGTCGGAGGGCACACAGAGCCCCAGCCTAGGGGAGATGAAGAAACATGGGACAGAGCCTGTGACATGAAAGAGGGGTGAGCAGATGCAGGGAATCTGTGAAATAGAGAGGATGGGAGGGTGGCACATGGAGGGGAGGGGAATGGAGGGCAGCCAGGAGCCCTCAGTGTGTGCAATGAGTACAGCCTACAGAAGCATCTAAGTGTGAGAATGCCAAGTTCATAATACTTTGCATGTCTAAAATGACTTTTATCACTGTCCCAAAGAACTTTAAAAATGCAGATTATTTCTTCCCATTTACAAATAAACTCTCTTGCCATGGTTTTCTGGAGAGAGCTGCACAGAGTCAGAGTATTAGCTATGTTTCTGGCTCCTGACCAAAACAGATAATCTGTCAACATTTGCTTTACGTGCATGTAGCATTCAGGGGTGGGGTTCTGGGAAGGGATCAGGAGTGATGCTTATATGCCTAGATCGTCCAGTAGAAGATTTTGGAAGTAAAAGATGTCTGACAGAGGCAGGTTTCAGTATGAACCTAGCTCTCAGGTAAAGCCTGGCCCCTTCTTGGTGGCTGTGGAGCATTCTTTCTTAAAAGACCTAGTCTTGGACTGCAAAGGCGTGGGGTAGCATTTAAGGAGCACTGACAGGGGATGCATACTTCCTACTGCCAAAGAGCTCAGCTGCACAGGGGCTCACTGCACACCACTATACAGCTGAGATCTGGAACTTGATCAGTGGATCCTTTGTATTCTCTTATCCTTATCCTTCTCTCTTATCCTTTGAATTCTCCGGGAATTACTGGGTAAAATCATATTGTTGGTGTAATGCCGGAGGTCAGATTAAAAAACCCACATTAGTCCTTTCCATGGAATCACAGAACCGGAAGGACCGTCCTAGTCCCGTCCCCTGCACTCAAGGCAGGACTAAGTACAGTAGAACCTCAAAAATACGAACACCAGAGTTACAGACGGACCCGTCAACCAGGCACCACGTGGACCCAGAAGTACGCAGTCAGGCAGCAGCGGAGACGAAAAACAAAAAAACCCAACAAATACCATGCTGTGCCGGCACTGCATCGTCAAGTTAGGCACATCGGGGCTGCCTGTCCCCACCCCACCCACCACTTGCCACGTGGAAGGCCAGCCACGTACAGGTGAAGACGCTGAGGTTCACAGGCACAGCTGTGAGCTCCCGAGAAGGAGTGCTGGGGTCTGCACTAGCCACAGGGGCCGTTTCCCGCCTCTGGCTGGGAGGGGGACAAGCCTGCAACCTTAGTCTCAGTCCAGGAAAGAAGCTCCCTGAGCTGCTGCTGGAACCTGGCCGAGAGCGTCAGCTGCTGGAGCCCGAACTCCTGCCCGCCTGCCGCGCTCTGGAGGAGCGGCTGCGTTTGAAAGGGCCCCAGCCTGCACTGCGCACCCACTGGTGCCAAAGCGCCCCCGGGTGCCTCACGCATCACCCTTGCAGTCAGGGGGCTAGAATCAGAAACTTGCCGGGCAGCCGCTGCAGAGTGTGAGCCCCCGTTCCGAGCACTCCGCCCTGAGGAGCAGCCCATAACGGCTTGGGCAAAGTTACGAACAACCTCCATTCCCGAGGTCTCCGTAATTCTCCTGTATTATCTAGACCAGGGGCTGTCAACAGGCGAACCACGGGACAAATCCGGATTGCCAGACGCTTTTGAACAGACCCCAGAAACTTTTTATTTACATATTATCGTTATTATTATTTTTGTAAATGATTTTCTCTGCAGTCTGGCCCCTGACTGTACATTGATGAAGAATTTGGACCTTGACAAAAAATAATTGACTACCCCTCATCTAGACCATCCCTGAGCGGTGACTGTCGATCCTGCTAAGAACCTACAATGACAGAGATTCCACAACCTCCCTAGGTAATTTGTTCCAGTGCTTAACTATGCTGGCAGGAAGTTTTTCCTAACGTCCAGCCTAAACCTCCCTTGCTGCAATTTCAGCCCATTGCTTCTTGTCCTGTCCTCAGAGATTCACAAGAACAATTTTTCTCCCTCCTCCTTGTAACAATCTTTTATGTACTTGAAAACTGTTCTCATGTCCCCTCTCAGTCTTCTCTTCTCCAGACTAAACAAACCCAGTTCTTTCAACCTTTCCTCGTAGATCATGTTTTCTAGACCAGCGGTTCTCAACAGGGGGTTCGTGGCCCACTGGGGGTCCATGAACCCTTTCAGGGGGGCCGCAGGGCCCCGTGGCTAAAATCCAAAGCCCGAACCCCAGCACCTCCCGCAGGGCTGAAGCCGGGAGCAGCAGGGCTGAATTCTGGAGCCCCGAGCCCCGGTGCTCCCCAAGGGCCAGAAGCCCTGAGCCCATGGGCAGAGTTGGGGGAACACAGGGGTGTTACACCCCCCCCAAACTACAGTGCAAGAGCAGGGCAGTCCTGGGGTAGCTCCACACCCCCCCTCCACCACCTCCTCTCTCCACCCCCTTGCTAGGTCGGAGGTGGGAAGTCAGAGTCCGGCAGCGTGGGACAGCTGCTGCTCTGACTGGTGCCATGGAGCAGGCAGCCGCAGCGTTGCCTCGTCTCCTGCTGCTGCAGGGGGTTGAAGCTGCTCCCCTTTGCTCATGCAGCTGGTAAGAGCTGCCTGGGCGGGGGGACCCGGCTGCTTTGTGGCTGGCAGAGCCCTCAGGGTACAGGGACCGCAGGGGAGCCCTGAGAGCACACAGACCCTAGCTACCTCCTCCCTGTACCCTGAGCTACCCTCTGCCCAGACACAGCCCCTAGCTACCTCCTCCCTGCACCCTGAGCTACCCTCTGCCCAGACACAGCCCCTAGCTACCCCCCTCACTGCACCCTGAGCTACCCCCCTGCACACCCCTATGCACAGCCCCTAGGAGTCTCCCTGTACCCTGAGCTACCCTCTGCCCACACACAGCCCCTAGCTACCTCCTCCCTGCACCCTGAGCTACCCCCCTGCACACCCCCATGCACAGCCCCTAGGAGTCTCCCTGCACCCTGAGCTACCCTCTGCCCAGACACAGCCCCTAGCTACCCCCCTCCCTGCACCCTGAGCTACCCTCTGCCCAGACACAGCCCCTAGCTACCCCCCTCCCTGCACCCTGAGCTACCCTCTGCCCAGACACAGCCCCTAGCTACCTCCTCCCTGCACCCTGAGCTACCCCCCTGCACACCCCCATGCACAGCCCCTAGGAGTCTCCCTGCACCCTGAGCTACCCTCTGCCCACACACAGCCCCTAGCTGTCCCTCTCCCTGCACCTCAAACTTTTTGAGCTGAGCCCCCCCACCTTTGAGTTATAATTTTTGGTGGTAGGCCCCCCAAGTCCAGACAGGCGGGTGGCCTGCTGAGGTGAGTCAGGGGGTGGAAGTAGCATACCCTCCCCAGACCGCGACGTCGGAGCTGGCTTGAGCCTCACTGGCCCCTGCCCACCCAAAACAGAAACTCCCCAGTGCAGCCACAGCCTCAGGGCAGGGACGATGCCCCGGGACTCCGGGGACACAGTCCGGGCCTCTCACCTCCAGGGCACTGGGGTTCTCTTCTGCCCAGGGCAGGAGTGAGCAAACGTCTGTATGACGTGATGACCATTTAGAAATCGGTGAGGAATGAGCTGGTTTGAGGGGAGTTGATCTCGGTCCAGTTGCAGGTCAGTGAACCTCTCCCTGTCTCCATGTCCCTATCTTTAAACAATTACAGGCCCCACAGGAAGGGGTTGGTTTGATGTTTAACCACATGGCTAAGCAACGAGAACCCCAAATCCCCCTGCGCTTTGGGAGCCAGGTTTCCTGTTTGAATTCTGTGTTTCAGAGGACTTCAGGCCTGGGTACTGTGATTATTTACCAGTTTCTCGGGCCTGAGGGGGTCACGTCACTCACGGCTGTGAGGGCCGAGCGGTTAAGGCGTTGGACTCGAAATCCAATCGGGTTTCCCTGCGCAGGTTCAAATCCTGCTCACAGCGAGGCCTGTGTTTTAGCCACACTTGCTCACGAGGGCAATACATCTCCACCGACCCTGGGACGCTCTCCATACACTCCCCACCCCAAGGAAACCCTGTTCTGCTCCTTTCATGGGGATGCCTGGGATGGTGCCTCATGCTGTGTCCCTGCGGTCTCAGCTCCCGAGGCCTCTGCCCCTCACCCAGTGCCCCCCGGCTCAGCCCCACCCCTGGGTGTTGCTCCTCTCCAGCGCGTGGAAGGAGCTGAGCACGGGCAGCCCGTATCAGAGGCCAGGGGAGGCTGAGCCTCCCCCAAAAGGCCATCCATGCGGGGGGGAAACTCTGGGGATGTGGGGCGGGTCTCCCCTCCGGAGGCCCGTGGGCCCGTGGTCATCTTTTGAGGGCCGGAAGCGAAGCTCCAGAGAAGTGGGGGCCCTGCCTGCACCCCGCTCCCCTCTGCCTCTTAGCCCGATGCCCTGCTCTTGCTCTGCCTCTTCCCATCCCCCCTCCGCCTCTTCCCCCAAAACCTGCACCCCACCCCCCCTCGGCCTTTTCCCCCGCGGCCCCGTCTTCTCATGCCTCTTCCTGTCCTGCTCCACCTCCTTCCCCAAGGACCCCACGGCCCCCCGCTCACCGAAGACAGAGAAAAGGGACGGGTGCCTGGCCCCATGGCCCCCCGGTAGCCCGCCTTAGGGGAAAGGGGCAGAGAGGAGCAAGCAGGGGGTGAGTGGAGTCTTGGGGGAAGAGGCGGAGAGGAGCGAGGGGCAGGTAGGGGGACCTCGGGGGCCAGAGGAGTGAACAGTGGGTGGGCGGGGCCTCGGGGGAAGAGGATGACCGGGGGCGGGGCCTCTGTGGCAGGGCCATGCTCTAGGCGCCGGTGGCCCCCCAACTTCTCGGGGTCATCGGAAACCCAGGATGAAGGTGACACAGGGCCTGGATCCTGTTTGGGCGAAGATTCCATAACACCTCTCCCTTCCTGGCAGTGTGAAGGGGCTGGACAGGGCATAAAGCCCTCCAGACACGGCCGGAGACAGGGAAAGGGCCGTCAATGCGGAAGAGAATCGGGCCCAGAGTTAGACAAGGGGTGCAGAGAATATTCTGGATTCTGGTCATTGCACTTCGCCCTTGCTCGAAATGCTTCCTGTATTTTCTCCATTTCACTCCCTGACTCTCGATCTCTGCCCCTTTCCCCATTTCGTCCTCAGAATTAGCACGTTCAGCCAGTTAATCGCAGCAATCCCGCCATAACACGGCAGCCTGAAATCTCAGCTCTCCCCCGCCCCCCGCACGAGACCTGCTGCCAGCTGAACTGGAGAAAGAATGGGGAACGTCTCTGGCGAAGGGTGTGAAACAGACCCCCGGAAAAGGTGAGTTTTCACAGGGATTTCCTCAAATTAGGAGAAACTTGGAGTCCCAGTTAGTGCCCAGAAAACCCTTCAGGGATCAAACAAACCAGAGGCCCAGCCCACCCCGATCTGGGCTCCACGTGGGAGTGAGCAGGGGGCTGCTGAGACACACACAGACTGCTGGGCACGCACGGACTGTGGCTGGGGAGGGGGCTGCCAGACCTCCCTCGGGTGACCAGACAGCAAGTGTGAAAAATCGGGACAGGGGTGGGAGGTAATCGGAGCCTATATAAGAAAAAGACCCAAAAATCGGGACTGTCCCTCTAAAATCGGGACCTCTGGCCACCCTAGACCTCCCCCACAGACTGCCACTGAGGGAGGAGGGGGCAGATGCACAGACCTGCAGTGACCACACGGATTGTGAGGTTTGCTCCCCTCCTGTCTCCAGTGGAGCTGAGGTTTCTCCCTGAGCCTGCTGAGCCCTGTGGCCCTTCCCAGCCACGCCCGTGGGAGCAGAAAACACCGAGAGACCAGGCCGGGGAGGTCATATGGTTTATTGGACCAGCTTCTGTTGGGGAGAGAGACCAGGGCCTGAGGACGAGCTCTGTGGAGCTCGAAGGCTGGTCTCTCCCCAGCAGAAGTTGGAGAATGAAAGAGATCCCCTCCCCGCCTTGTCTCTCTAATCTCCTGGCACCGACCTTGCAAACAGAGAACTCTGAGGCAGTTCAGTGCTTCCGACCGAGCACCCGGAGCCCGTATGTAACACGGACGTTGCATTCATTCAAACAGTGCCTAGCGCAGCTCGGGGACGGGCTTCAAGCTGCTGCCAGCCACAGCCCCTTCTGTGCCCCAAACCGGGGGCGACTGCACCTACCGGCCAGACCCCTCTCTTCCAGAACGGAGGTGCCCTTTGGTCTCTCAGCCCGGCGCTCTCACACAACCACAGCAGCTCCAGTCACCAGGTCCCCTCTTGGCGCAGTGGGAGCGGGCAGCAGGACAGAGCAGGCAGGCCACCGAGGGGGAACTGTACTCCGGGAAGCCGTGACTCTGTCAAGGATTTAGGTGTCATACCGGGCGAGCCGCTCAACATCCGCTCCCGGTGCGATGCTGTGGGGAACAGGGCCAAAGCCATCGGTGATGACGGGGGGATTTTCTTGGTTTTTCAATGGTTTGCATGCCACGTGTGGGACTCAGTTTCCCTGGGTGCTGTTTGTTTAACGAGGTGGCACTGGTGGGAGAGGTCGTTTGTTGTTACAGAGGACCAGCGGTGATCTCGCCTGTCAGTTGGGCCCTCAGGCAAAGGCCTGGAGAATGGATACCCCAGCGACTGGTGAGCGGGAGGCCCAGCTTGGAAGTCACAGCCAGGTCGGGCCAGTAGTAGGACAGTGGGCTGAGGAGAGAAGACCCGGTGACTGCTTCCAGCCTGGGGGAAAGAAAAGAGGGAGGAGAGGAGAGGCTGAGATAGAGGAGACCCAGGCAGCCTGTTCACCTGGGACAGAAGACAAAGGACACAGGCTTGTGGGAAGCTTATATCGGACGCTTAGCTGGAAGGAGGGGGCTTCTGGACTGGGGAGAGAAAACAGCCAGAGCCCACACAGGTGCAGGAGAGACCTAGATGGACTGTGCTGAGGGAGGTTAGGCCTGAGGCCCTGAGAGTTTCCTGTGCTGTGTTCAGATGCTCAATAAACCCCTCTCTTTTACGCTGGCTGAGAGTCACGGCAGTCTCGGGATCGGGGTTGCGTTCTTCCCTCTGGGAGTAGAGGCCCCAGGGGTCCAGAGTGAGGGGACTCCCTGAGGGGACCCACGGCAGACAGGCATGCTCAAGGCTCAGAGAAGAGGGGTTCCAGGAGGCGGAAGGGCCTACGGCTTAACCCTCGAAAGAGTGGATCTCCGAGAAGGGCTGTCACACTGAAGGAGGTTCCTCCCAAGGACTGTACGAGGCTGAGAGAGAGCACAAGTCCTGTGAGTCCGTGACGCCATCCATGGATAGATAAACAGAGGATGGAATGGGAGGTGATTCAGCAGTGGGGAGACTGACACTGGAATACCGCATCCCGTTCTGGTGTCCACATTTCAAAAATAACGTTAAAAAAAACTGGAGAGGGTGCAGAAAAGAGCCATATTTGAGGGATGGAGAAGACTTATAAGGAGGGATTGAAAAACTCAGTCTGTTTAGTTTTCAAAAAGATGGAGAGGTGAGCTGATGGCAGCCTGCAGTGCCTTCGCTGAGAGAAAACACCAAGTATTTAAAGGGCTCTTTAGTCTTGCAAAGAAAGGCAGAACAAGAACCAATGGCTGGAAGCAGAAATCAGAAAAATTCTCCTGAGAACAAGGCAGAGATTTGTAAGAGGGAGGGCGACTCATCACTGGAACAAACTGCCAAGAGAAGTGATGGATTCTCCATCTCTTGATGTCTTCCAGTGAAGACTAGATGCCTTTCGGGAAGGTGCTTCCATCAAAAAGCAGCTCTTGTGATACACGGGAGGGCTGGGAGATACAGGGCGTCATATTAGATGCTCCAATGGTCCCTTCTGGCCTTAAATCGACTAATTTATGAAAAATTGGTGTTTTATTGTATAGCCGGCTCCACCCCCGACTCACCAGTCATTGAGTGCGGAGATCCGGGGGCAACAACTCCAAGCTCCACAGAGGCTGGGCAGGGGCAGGACATCAGCTTGGAGGGGAGGGGAGGGGGGGCAGTGACATCACAAAGGCCTTTTGCAGGACCTCAGCCCATTGGGCAAAGGTGGTGAGGAGGGGGTGACCTCACAGAGAGACCCCGACATCAGCGGGGCAGGGCCGAGGTGCAGGGCCAGGGCAGTCGCTGAGACCCCCCCGGCTTTGCAGCCGCACGTCTCCTTCGCCAGGTCTCCCCTCGAGGACGGGGAGAGAATTAGGATTCAAGTCGTGAGCATGAGGAGGAGCCTCTGTGGAGTTTCTCCTTTTCCACCACTGATTGTGCCAGAAAACGAACTTCCTTTGACAAGGTCGGAGGCTGCGAGAGGTTTGGAACCTGTTGGGTCTGATGCACCTGCTGCAGACAGAATTCTCGGCACAGAAAACACTGGCTTAAGGGGGCAGAATGTGATTTCCTACCGAGCACTTTGACGCTTGGAATCACTGGGGACCTTGGGGTTTATCCTTTTTGGTTTCCCTTTTCCTCTTTCCTCCCTCCTTTCTCCTCTTCTCTTGCTTCTTTTTTCCCTGTTTCCCTCTCTCTACCAAGGAGGGGTGAATGTGGAGGGTGGGCGGGGAGGGGGTTGCTCTTATCGCGGGAGGTCCTCACAAAGAGGTGGGTCTGGATCTGAGAGCGATCCGCTCTGATGGTGACCTGGGCCGTCCTGTGGGACCTCTGGTGAGACCTCTCAGCCGCCCGCACCTCAGCGTCTCAGTGCTGGTTGGCCAAGCGGGGGGCTATCGACAGCGAGGAGACTCAGGTCCTTTTGGTCTCGTTTTAAATCAGGCAAATAAGTCATAATCAATGCAATGTATGGGATTAATCTTGCTGCTTCAGGGGTGGAAGGAGGCAGGGTCTTGGGGGAAGGGGTGGAGTGGGGCGGGGTCTGTGGCGCAGGGTGGGTTTGCCCCGGGCCCACACCTCCCTCGTGACGGCCTTGGCAGCAGTATTGGTCCCACCCCGCGGCAGGGCCGGGCTGGAGCCAGGTACGGCCGGGGCAGGGGAGGGCAGGGCAGGGGGTGGGGGAAAGCTGGGCGGGCGGGAGCCAGGGGAGGTACCTCTCTCCAAGCCAGACCTCGTAACCTGAGATCCAGAGAGGGCTGGGGCTCAGGGCACACCCCTCCCATCGGCCTTTCCCGTTGGTTAGCGTCGGTGTGGAGATGCCTCGCACGCTGAGTTTTGTGGGTCCTACTTTCAGGCACCTCCTTCTTCCTGTAAGCGGGGGAATAGTCCCGCTCTTGTGGGGAACTTTCCAAGCTTCTGCACGACCCCGGTGAAGTGGGCTAGCGAAAGGATCTGAGTCCTCGCTCCCACTTCCTTTACCCAGTGGCCTCCCTGCCCTCGAGGACTCCCCTTCCGCTCTCCTGTCTGGCAGAGTCCTCGTAACCCCAACAAGGCTGGGCGCAGGAGTCCTGGGGGGCTCGACCCCCAACCCTGTGGTAGTCACCTAGGACAGGGGCTAGGGTGTCCCCACTCCGGGGTACTCTCTGCACTGGGCACTTCTCTGACCCACTGACCACTACATACAATTTAAAGCAAATGCAAGTTATTTAATCAACAATTAATTTTAAAAAGAATAAGGGAAAATGGGAAAGGTGAAAGGAAACACATCACCCCGCTCTGTGGCAGGGAACATCACAAACAGCGTCTCTGGAACGTCAGGGCAGTTCACAGCCTGCTCCTTGTAGGTCCCAGGCCCCTTCTCTGGCCCTGGCCGTGCTGCAGAGATGCTGTGGGTTGGACACTCGCTCTGGTGGTGGCCACACGCTCTCAGGCTCGAAGTGGCAGGACCCTTCTGCCCAGTGTCGCCCCCGCCCTGTCGGGGTTACAATCCAAGCCTGGCCTGCAGAGCCTCTGGGCTGAGAAGTCTCCCTGTGCGGGGCCCGCTCCCCAGGGTCCCCCTTGCTCTCCCCAGCTGCTCACCACACCCAGCTCCGGACGGCTCCCGCCCCAGCCCCACCACTCGGTCTCTGCCCGGCTGCTGCTCTGCCTCCCGCTCCCTGGGCTGCTTCTCTGGCCCCTCGGGCTCTGGTTGCTCCCAGGACAGGTCTGCTGTCTCTGGGCTGCTTTACTGGCCCCTCTGGATCGGCACAGCTCTTCCCCCCAGCTCAGCTCGGGCCCCTGCTTTCTCCTTAGCTCGGCCCCACTCTGTCTGTCTGACCCAGGCAAATCCAGCTCACATGGAGGACGGGACTCCCCTGGCCTCCTGACTCCCTCATTAGCCTGCCCGCCCTGTCATTCAGGCTGACCTGGAGCGTTGGCCTCTTCCCATTGTTCCTGGGGACTATCAGTCTCAGGGTCCTGGTTTCCCATTGACCCTTCCCCCTTTTAGGACTGGGAGCTAGCCAACCAAAACACCCCCACTGACTGTTAGTAAGGGGGCAACAGTCCCCTTACATTTAGGCCGTAGCTGTGGGGGGGTTGAGGATCGGCAGCATCTCAGTGTCAGATTTAGGTAGCTAAAGTGAAAGTAGCAGCCAAGCCCACCTCAATATTTTTGTGGAGCTAGCCCCTGGTGCCTAACCTGTTTTGAACAACCCACTAGGCCCCCATCTGTGTTGTCAGGTGCCCGATCCCAGACCTACATTATTTTAAACAGATGCTTTTGAAAAACGTACCAAAAGTCTAACGGGCTCTAAAAATCAGCTGAATACATTCCGGGCCTACAAGCACTAAAATACCTTCCTCAAACCAGTGTATGGGGCTTTGAACGGTATCACGACATGGCAGGGGCTGACAGTCAGTGCTAACTGTGTGAAGGCCCATTTTTCATGATTCTTGCTAAAGCCAGTCAGCAAATGTCGTCTAGGAGTAAGTGCTGTAATTATGGGGAAGAAAAATCTGCATTTTTCACACCTAACAGAAGTGGAATAACTGCATTCAAAGATAAAACGATGAAAAACTTGAAAGGCCACAAGCCCACTCAGTCCTACTACTTGTTCAGCCAGTCGCTCAGACAAACAGGTTTGTTGACATTTGCAGGAGCTCATGTTGCCCACTTCTCGTTTACAGTGTCACCTAAAAGGGAGACCAGGCATTCACAGGGCACTGTTGTAGCTGGCATCGCAGCATATTGACAGCCCAGATGTGCTGAAGAATCATACGTCCCTTCACGTTTCAACCACCATTCCAGAGGTCATGCGTCCGTGCTGATGACAGATTGAGATGTCACCAGCGGAAGGTTGATTTTCTTGTTCGGCGGTTTGGATCTTGTTGTTTCCACATTGGCGTGTTGCTCTTTTCAGACTTCTGAAAGCAGGCGCCACACCTCATCCCGCTCAAATTTTGGAGTCCAATTTCAGACTCTTAATTCTTGGGTCAAGTCCTGTGGCTATCTTTAGAAATCTCACATTGGTCCTTCTTTGCCTTTTGTCAGATCTGCAGTGAAAGTGTTCTTAAAACGAACACCATGTGTTGGGTCATCATCCGAGATGGCTAGGATATGAAATCTGTGGCAGAGTGCAGGAAAAACAGAGCAGGAGACAGACAATTCTCCCCCAAGGAGCTGAGTCACCGATTTAATTAACACATTACTTTTTTTTAACGAGTGTCATCAGCATGGAATCATGTCCTCTGGAATGGTGGCAAAGGCATGCAGGGGCATACGAATGTTTAGCATCCCTGGCACATAACTACCATGCAATGCTGGCTGCAAAAGTGCCATGCGAACGCCTCTTCTCAACGTCCGGTGGCCTTGTAGGCGCTAAACCTTTACACTGTTTTCCTTTTGAGTGCAGTTCTGGAACAAAACAAAAAATCTACATTTGTAAGTTGCCAGGAGCTCCTGCTCCCTCCATGGCCCCGCCCCTGCCCCCCCTCTTTCCCTCAAGGCCCTGCCCCCCAGCCAAGCTGGAAGCCGGAGCAGGGCTGGGGAGCCACAGACCCCCCGTGTGCCCAGGCTGGGCGGGCCTGAGAACAGCCCCCAGCCCATATCCCTATCCTCCATCCCCCGGCCCAGGGCAGGTGGAGGGTCTGCAGCTCCCCACAGCTGTCTGCACGGCTCTTCCCCCGACCTAGTTCCAGATGGGGCCGGGCCTCAGAGCCACAGCTGGGTTATGGTAAGAGCCCCCCCCGGGCAGCTGGTGACTCAGGAGGGTGCTCGAACCATGGGGCTATGCTGATGTGAGGCGTTCTCTGTCTCTCCAGTTAAAGCTGCGCTGGAGACACAGGCCTGGACGCTGGTCAGTGCTGTAACCCCCCGGCAAGCGGGTCCTACTCATGTTTATGTTCCCTCTCTCAGGCTCTGGCCCAGATCACTCTTTGAAGGAGAGGGAGAGAGCACAAGAAAACACACGCATGAGACTGACGCTATCGGAGGGTGGTTAGCGTACCCACCCACAAGGTGGGAGACCAGAGTCCAGTCCCCCTGCTCCAATTCAGCTTTAATTATTGATCCAGAGGGCAACAGCTTCACTAGGACAGACTGACGGGGCCTCACAGCACAGTATCCCATAGCTTAGTGCTCAGAGCACGCTCCTGAAAAGAGCGGATCCCTGTCCAAATCCCTTCTCACCCTCAGGCAGAGGGGGGCTGTCACCTGGGTCGCTCACATCCCAGGTGAGTGCTCTAACCAGGGGGCTACAAAGGTGGGAGGGACGTGTCGTTTCCCCTGGCTTCTTGCAAACCCAGCAGATGCGGGTATATCCAAAGAGGGTTCCTGGCTGTGGCTGGCACCTCCCATTGTCAGCGTAGGCAGGTCCATGCGTAGCGTGCTGGCTTTTGTGAGTCACATTCCAGGGTTGTGTTTACGCTTCACTTTTATCAGTACAACTTTTGTGTCGGTCAAGAGTTTGAAAAAAACACACCCTGGGCCAACGAAAGTTTTACTGACGAAAAGCACCTAAATCTTTCTGAACCTAGCCCTAAGTCTAGGAGCAAAGAGGACCAGGGAATTGTAGACTCACGTTTTAGTGGGTTTCTCTCACCAACTGAACGTCAGATTGTGATGGGGGGGCTGTTTGTCAAAGGGGGCCCCGCTCATAGATCCAGTGTGGAGGTCGCACACTTCCTCACACAGAGGTAGTGGGTATCGAAGGTCGAGAAAGGCTGAGCCTCCCCAAACAGCCTTGCATGGCCCCACTGACGCTCCACCCCCAGGCCTCTTCCTGCTTCCTGGTGCTGTGCTGTGGGGGGCTCTTCCCCCCATGGCCAGGGCCCCAGGCTGGGGCTAGTGGGGGCCGGCCTGTGCTTGGTGCTGGTGCGGGGGCATCCTGCCTGCCCTCCCACCCGGCACTCCGGGGCTGAGGGGGTGCTCTGGGGCTAAGGGGAGGTGCCCACCTGGTGCTCCAGGGCTGGAGGAGGGGGACCATGTTGCCTGCCCAACTGCCCGTGCTCTGGGACTGGGGTAGGGGGGCCACGCCACCCACCCCACTGCCTGGTGCTCCGGGGCTGCGGGAGCAGGGCTGCGCCACCCGCCTGGCTCTCCGGGGCTGGGGGCACTCAGGCAGCCCGGGGGTGGGGGGAGATGTGGTGGCCGTGCAGGGTGGGGCTCTGGGCTCTGGTGGGAGGGGAAGAGCCTGAGGCAGAAGGGATGGGCCAGGCCAGGGGCTAGCGTCCCCAAGCCCAGGTTCCACCCGCCCCCCATGCCGTCACACACGTGTCTGGCCTCCCTGTGGGATCAAATAATTGCAACCGTGGGGTCTCAGGATCCCTGGCAGGGCTGAGCAAATATCAACCCGCAGGCAGGGTAGAACAAGCAGTCTGTAGCCTCCGAGCCTCCTGCCCGTGGCCGACAGTAACAGTTCGGGTTCCTGACCTTCTGGGCTGGGCAGAACAAATAGTCAGTTCATCGCCCCCGGGGGGGCAAAACAAACAAACAAACAAACAGTCTGTGGCCCCTGAGCATCCTGGCTGGAGGAGGCAACCACCGTTGGGGTTCTGGCCCTCTGGGCCGGGCAGAACAAACAGTAGCCAAACGTAGCGGGAAGTGAGGGAGTGGCAGGGTCACCCGGGCCCATCCAGCTCCACCGGGTGCCGACCCAGGGCCCGATGAAGCCGGGGATTTCCACGTTAAGGGATGAACCATCAGCTCCTACTACGTTCCCTGGGTCTCTTCCTACCCCAGGGCGCTTCTCATACACCTCTCGGCTCGCCGCAGCTCAGCATCCCTGTCAACCTCTGCGCTTGCCTGGCCGCTCACAGTGCAGTCCGGGTCTCAGGTTCCCACTGCTTGGGGAGCCTCCGGCCTCTCTGCAGGAGCTTGCAACACACGTCCTTCCTCCTCCTCAGCCGGCCCAGGCTGGGCTGGGCCGCCTCCTTTTATCTGTCGCTTCCACTGGGAGCGGGTGCAGCAAGGCTGAGGGGACGTGGCCTTCTGAGGCCTGCAGCGACTGGTCTGTCCCTGGTGGCCTAACGAGGGGTCGTACACCCCTTCACACAGATCCTGAAAAGACCAGGAACTAAAATCGAAACTTCTCCTTATGGAGGAAGCCATCCAAGAGGCGGCTGACCTGGTCCCAAGTCTCCTTGGCCATGCGTGCCAGCGCCGCGGCCTTCTCCCTCCAGAGGGTGAACGTAGGAAAAAGACTCCAAAAAGAGACCCACGAGCCCTCCCGTGAGCCCCCAACCAGCCAGAGGTGATGCCCAGCGTATGCAGTCACTTGGGCACGCCTACGCCCGGTACCCGCAGATTGCAGACACACCTAGGAAGCCTAAGGACCCGACAGGCATAGGCACCGAAGCCGTGTTACCGGCTCTCAGAGACAGGAGCACAGACCAGACCGCCTCTGGGAATCTCACTTTAGAATTGTTTAAACGTTGCGGAGCTGAGGGGCCACAGAGATGTGGTGACCTTGATCCTAATTCAACCCTGACATTGCACCAGCACTGGAGATGTTGGGTGGGTCACTGACATGTAAAATCACTGGGGCCTGGGGCTGATTTGCTCTTCGGGAGATCCTCCGAGAGCCCTCACCTATGGGCAGCACGTGACCTGCCCGTTGCAGGACCCTAGCCCCGGGCCTCTCCCATTCTGCCCAAGTCCCCGCCCCCCTCCCTGCCGGTGCCCCCCCACCATAGCCACTGGCCCCCCAGTCCCAGGCCACCCCAGCCACCCCCAACCCCGGAGCACCACCCTGAGTCCTGGCCATAGGCCGGTGCTTGTACCGGCCCCAGCTGCCCCAAGTCCCAGCCACATGCTGGCTGCCCCTGCCCAAGTCCCAGCGGAAAAGAGGGAACTGGAAGCAGGCAGGTGGGGGCTGGGGGCAGAGCATGGGCTGGGCTGGGCAGGCTGGGCTGTTTGGGGAGGCTGAGCCTCCCCTGGCCTGTGATACCTGCTGCCCATGCCCTCACCCAAGACAGGTGTGGCTGGGAGATGGCGCTGCTTTCTCCTACAGCAATAAGGGGCCATTCCTACCACGCTCAGAGGCATTGCGTGCACCCACTTGCTCTCCTTAATACCTCCTTTCTTATTTATTTATTTATATTACAGTAACTCCTAAATGGCCCAACCAAGATGCGGGCCCCATTGTGCTGTGCCCTGGACACACCAGTAGTGAGGAACCATCCTTGCCCTGGAGAGTTTACAGATTTAAAATTTTTATTAAGATGATGTTTTTTAAAAAAGTGAACGGTACAGAATTTAAGCACAGAAGTTTCAGGTTATCAGGGAATAACGTACAGATTATCAAGGGCTGCGAAGTTCGGTTTAAGATCAGGTGGCTAAGGAATACATAATCTGCAATATTCCCGACTGGGGGTAAAAGGTTAACGGGTCAAAGGACAGACATTGAGATATGAGGGCATGTTGTTCATATAATGGCTATGTTCAGGTGTGGAGTATAGTGAGTGAATTCGATGATGAGGATGGATTGACCCTCATTTGATGAGATTTAACGTTCAGTGAGTTTATGGCTCCAGTTCATATGGTCCAACGGACAAAGTCTCTCGGTCCCTCTCTCATAGTTGATGCACCATGTCGCTCCAGCTCATGCCTCCTGGCACTGTCGGTGGCCGGTGATGTGTTCAGTGTAGATGTCCTATTGCAATCTAAATTACACCAGACATCTCCACAGGTGCAGCCATGGTGTGAGTGTGGTATGGACCGGCTGCTGGCCCAGTGACATCTGACCCTGCTCGGAGCCAGGCAGGCGAGACCTGTGGGGGAAATCCCTTCCCTTCTGGTGCTTGTTACCTCCTCCCCACTGCCCTGTGTCGCTGTCACCGCGTCCCACTCACTCACCATCTGGTTGGTTATTTCTCCTGTTCCCCAGACCCAGCTACGATGATGGGGAAGGTTCCCTCGTTCTCTCCCGGCTCCACAGTGAGCTCCGCTCTGCCCGGCTACGTCGCTCTCTGCCTCGCTCTACAGGTTCACAGTCTGGTGTCAGGTAGGAGCTCTGGGCTCCTCGCTGGGTTTGCTGATGTTCTCTTGCTGGTCATCACCATCCACCTCCCTTCCCTGCCTTGTCTCGTAAACCACGTCTGCTTTTTGCAGGGCCAGCCCTAGACCAAATGGTGCCCTCGGCGAGGAGCGTTTCTTTGTTGCCCCCCCCCTTCCATTTGTTAAATTTTTGAATACTTTTCTCTTATTGTATTTGTAGCCCATTTCATGGCTTTGATGCACGATTTGCATGCATGATTTATCCCTGTCATATAAGACAATAAATGGGCATGCTAGGATCTCTACATCTGTATCTATTCATGCCTATAGAAGCAAAAAAAAAAAGTTTCCTCAAAGAAAATTTTTAATTGTAGGAATAACTGGAATGTACTAACATCTATACTTGAAACATTTCACTTCAAACATTCTGTTTTCCCTTTTG
The DNA here is from genome assembly GCF_965152275.1 of Natator depressus. Taxonomy (NCBI): domain Eukaryota; kingdom Metazoa; phylum Chordata; order Testudines; family Cheloniidae; genus Natator; species Natator depressus. The sequence continues at coordinate 73,299,687 of NC_134244.1, read as the reverse complement.
TCACTAACAGACACAGGACCCCAAGCCTGGCACCCCCCGAGCCTGGCGCCCACCAATCCTGGCACTCCAGGTGGTTGGCTGGTTCGCCTGCCCCTAAATCCAACCCTGGTCTTTTGCTCTTTACACAACGACCATAAACCGCAGAGCACAGCTGGGTCCTAGTGATGGTGTTTATCTATACACAATCTAGTCAGGCCTAGTTATACACACGCTGCTGCTCTGACTGGAGGCTTCTAAGACATAGAACATGGTGAGCGCCGTTACTGGGCTCACAAACTATTTAAAGGGACACTACACAATTCCGCTACACTACACCGATGGACCATGTAAGTCACAGATCAGACTCTTCAGCCACAAACAAATCATGACTTCCCAACTCCCCAGTTATGAAATTAAAACCCACAAGTCATTCACACTGCACTAGGCACAGCCGTCTAGGGGTGAGAGTGAGGCCTTCTTCATTCTGTGCCCTCAGTGAAAGTCTTATCGTATCCCATGGCACCCCCGGGGCTGCCCCCACAGCTACACAGACATTTTGGTTCCCTCCTGCTGTGGTTTCCATTCTGCTAATTTAACCAGCTCTCTTTGTCGCTCTGGATGCTGAGTCTCTGCCCAGAGACCCCCCCCCCTTTCTGTTCAGTTCCACAATGGCTGGTTCTCTGCCCCCTGCACTTTTCTATCTGCCTCCTTCTCCCTCTTCATTATCTGACTTCTGACTTTACCTGCACAGTGGCAATGATCTCTTTTCACATCCTGCTGGCCCTTACACCATCCTTACAGCAGTCAGGGAGGGCACTGCACTGGAGCAGCATGAAAAGTCTTTGGTTTGTCAGGGAACCAGGCCCGCCCCCCCATTACCCATTATACCCAAGGTGCTTGTGAGAAGTGTTCAGCCCTATTCAGCGATGATAGGGACAGTGTATAACATTCACCTGTGAACTCTGGGTGACAGATATGGCAACCACATGCCGTATTTGGGGACTATCAAATTAACATCATGAATATTCTGTCTATTTTGCACCCCCTCCATAGATAGTATCTGTGATGGGTTCGGTCACAGAGACCCCCTGGAGACTGTCACTTGATGCTCTGGGGTACCACAGAGAACAACCCTCCTGCCAGAACGGGTGCCCCTCCACTCTTGTCTTGCTGAGCCAGACACTCCAATTCGGCTCCAGCCCAGACTCAGAGGTTGGGCCACGCCCCTCTGCAGTTCGCAGAAACTGAGATTCACTCAGCCGTGGGGCTTCTCAGTTAACAGGAACTTTCCCAGCGCCCAGTGTTCAGCCTTTCTGGGAGCCTGAACCCCAAATAAATCCGTTTTACTCTGTATAAAGCTTATACAGGGTAAACTCATAAAATGTTCGCCCTCTATATCACTGAAAGAGAGACGTGCACAACTGTTTTTCCCCCAGGTAACAATTACTTGCACTGGGTTTATTAATAAACAAAAGCGATTTTATTAAGTATAAAAAGTAGGATTTAAGTGGTTTTAAGTAATAACAGACAGAACAAAGTAAATCATAAAGCAAGATAAACCAAAACACGCACGGCTCAGCTTAATACACTAAGAAATCAGTTACAGATGATAACTTCTCACCCTCGATGTTATTTCAAGTAAAATGCTTCCCAGGTCAGTTGCCTTTTCTGACCTGGGTCCAGCCTGTTCTCTCCTACCCCTGTAGTCACAGTTCTTTTGTTTCCAGATACTTTCAGGTATCTCCTTGGGGTGGGGAGGCCATCTCTTAAGCCAGATGAAGACCCTCATTGTTTACTTCCCCCGCCTTATATAGAATTTCCCTAAGGCGGGGAAACCCTTGTTTGGAATCCCACCCCCACTCTGGAAAAGTACCAGCTTCAAGATGGATTTCAGTATCAGGTGACATGGTCACATGTCTGTGTAAGACCCTAGTCTCCATTCTTCCTAGGTTGCCTGACCCATACACAGGAAGGCTTTAAGGTAAACCAGGCCATTTACAGCCAATTGTCCTGTCAATGGGAGTCACCAAGTTCCCGATGCCCCATTGACGGCCCTCACCTGGTCTGACTACACCAGTAATACAAGTTCATACCTCATATTTCTATAAGAACGATAGATGCATACAAATAGGAAAATCAAATGCAGCACATTATAACTTTGTCAATGATATGTTACAAGAGACCTTTTGCATAAAGCACATTCCAGCTATGTCATTTTCAGATTCATAAGCCTATTTTCATAAAGCATACGGAGTGGAACTTCACAGTATCGATCCGTTCTATATGTATCTTTGTGGGCTCCAGATTGTAATCTACTCTGTGGGGGAGGGTTACCCCATCTCCTGCAGGATATACAAATGATGGGGCGTAATTTCTTGTGGGACAGATAACAGCTCCAGAGAAGTACCAGCCCAGGCAGTGAAACTAGTTCAGAGCAGGTTCCAGAAACCAAAGAGAATGAAGATTTTTGGTATGAAAAGCTGATTTAAGCTAACCAGAAGCCTGGGATCTTGGGCTACAAACTGAGAGAAACCCTTAGAGAAAGGTTTGACAGAGAGTCTGTCCCCATGTGCCAGATGAGAATGCTTTGCGATAAGTGTAAGATGTTTGATTGGTTTGTGGTAACTTTTCTCTCTCGGGCTTTTGTCCATAAATGTTCCCTGCTTTGGAAAACCTGTTTGGTTACTGGTAACCGCTGGCACACACTGTTCATAGCCCTGGGATGGAAAGCAAAGCACAGGTGGTGGACTTTGGTCAGACCTGGTGGGAACACCACAGTGAATTGCAAGGAAGCTGCAAGCCTTAAACCCCAGTGGAGAGAGAGGGCCATGGGTCCCTGCCCAGAGAGAGGTGACAGCTGGAGGCCTGAGACCTAAGGGACAATCCTTAAGCAGACCCCAGAGGGAGTCAAAGATGCAGCTACCCCAAGCATGTGACTCTCTGCACTTATAGACATGCCTAGGGCACTGCATGGAGACGGGGTGTTCACTTCTAATGCAGGACGCTCTTTTATTTTGTCTTACTGCTGAATTAATGCCACCTTCAGCCCCCTGTCAATTTAATTTCTATTTTCATTGCATTTTTCTCAGCACAGTTCACAGTAACTGGACCTGCCCATCCAATCACCGCTTCCTTAGGTGGGGAGGCCATCCTGCCCTGCCACCTTTCCCCCAGGATGGATGCTCAGAGCATGGAGGTGAGATGGTTCAGGTCCCCGTACTCTGCAGTTGTGCATCTGTACCACGATGGGCAGGATCAGTGTGGGGAGCAGATGCCAGAATATCAAGGAAGGACTGAGCTCTGAAAAGACCACATCACCGATGGGAGTGTTTCCCTGAGAATACGCGATATCCGACCCTCCGACGATGGACAGTACAAGTGTTTTTTTCAGTCTAGAGTGGCTTATGAAGACGCTTTATTGGAACTACAGGTGGCAGGTCAGTAACTTGTTGTGATACTTTGATGTCTTCAATAGGGTCATAAGTGGATCAAAGATTCATTGTGAGATGACACCTGATTTATCTCATTACAGAGGGGCAGTAGCTCTGCTCTGGTGAAGGTTTATTCTAGTTGACTGTTTTTTCTAAGGGCTCTAAAATCCACACAAATACTCAGATTGTCTCGAAGAGTGTTGTGACTCTTTGGAGTCTGGGGTAGCATTAATGGGTTACATTTACAGGGTTAATAAAATACACAAACACGCCTAAAAAGTTGGGTGATATGAATATGTTCTGTATGAATATGAAATTGTTTGGCTCCAGGGTTTATTACAACTCTCTTGTGCACCCCTGGGGCCAAACAATAGCTGATCCTCCTCACACTAATGGCTGTCCTCATGTCTTGCACTCACAGGGTAACCGTGGTTGATATACAGGGTCCTGTAGCCCACCGCCTGCCACTGGGGCTTGGCTGCCCATGGGTGCACCCACTAATTTTTCTCCATGGGTGCTCCAGCCCCGCAGCACCCACGGAGTCGGCGCCTACGCCCCTGTCCTCTCCCTCTCTCCACCCTCCTCCCTCTGGAACACCCAGCCCTTCCTCTGCCTGAGGCAGGTGTTAAAGGGGCTTCTCTAAGCCCAAGGGGATTACAAATATGTTTCTAAAATTACCTTTGCAAGTGAAAGTGGTGGAAGAGTTTAGCCTCCCTGCCCATCAGTTCAACTGTGCACAGCTCCTTCCAGTGGTTCTTATTCAACCCTTCAGACCTGCCGCGAAGTGTCTGTGGCGAGAGGCACGGTCTGTGTTCATCAACGGGAAAGCCAGTCCCTTGTCCCTGCTCAGGAGCTGGCAGAATTATGGGGCCGCTCACCCAGCCTCACTGGAGAATGTGAAGCAGGTGCACATATGCTAGACCAGCAATATGTGAGAGGCAGGGTTACCTGGTGGATAGAGCCGTCGACTGAGCGTCAAGGGACAGGGTTCCAGTCTTTCCTTTGCTACTGAGCTGTGCAAGAATTTGGGCAAGTCTCTGTGCCTCTGTTTCCTCGCTCACCCTTTCTCCATCATGCCTGTTGAGACTGTAAACTCTTCAGCGCAGACTGTCTCCTAGGATGTGTGCATGACGCCCAGCCCGCTGGGGACCCAGTCTCAGCTGGGACCTCTAATTGCTTCTGTAAGACAAACAATCATAGCCCACAGCTCTGGCACACTCGTACGTGTGTTTTTAGTCATTTCCATGTGCCTCTGGAGACATGTGGGGCCAGTGTGAATGGCACGGGAGGAGGCTCTTGTCAGCAGGGTTTGGTCACTGAGGCACTCCCCTGGGCAGTTGCCCGGCTCCCGCCCGGCCAAGGCATGGGGAGGCTGGGACTTTGCAGCTGGCCAGTGAGTTCCTGACTCACCTTCCTCAGGGTGGGCTATTGCTTAAGGGCTGCAGGTCGGAGAGGGATTTTTCAGAGTGGCCACCAGAGTGGCTGCACACACTTAGGCCACCAAAAAAATTATTGTGAGAACCCCTGCTAGCCTGTGCTTTTCTGGTGAAGACTCCCGAGTGGAAATGGCACCAGACACCCATCCCTTCTTTGTCTCTCCTGGGCGGTTGTTTTCCCTTTCTCGGATGGTCTGTATGCAATTTCCAAGCAACCTAAGGGCCTCTCTGCCCACAGACTGACCCCGCAATAAAGAAATCCATTTGAATTCACAAGACACTTGCTTCAAATTAAGATAATTTTATTTCAGTTCAGCTCATCAGTAATAAAAAATCCCCAGTGTGACCTTATCAAGTGTTTGCGACAGCCCCCATCTCTCCCCCGACCCAGCCCTGCCCCTTCCACCCGAGGCCTCATCCCCTCTGTGCTCAATGGAGCCCGGCTCACATTGTGGGCTTGGCCCCTGCCCTGTGCCCCCAGCCCCCTTCCATTGTGGCCACTGGTCCCTGCCCCAGGTTAGCCCCCTCCTCCCCCCGACCCCGAGAACCAGGAGGCCCGGCAGTGCAGCTCCAGGCTTTCCAAGCTGGAGTGCCAATGTAATGGCAAAAACAGCAACCAGCAAATTTTCCTACCCCTGGTGCTCCGGGGCCGGGAGGGCTGGAGTAGGAAAATTTGCTGGCTGTTGTTTTTGCCATTACACTGGGCAGTGTGGCCACAGCCCTCCTGGCCCCAAAGCACCAGGCTGTCGACCAGTACATTGGGAGGGCCCAAGGGACCAGTCCTCCCGGCCACGGAGCACCACGCGGCCCTGGAGTGTGGGGAGGCCAGACAGCGTGGCCGCAGCCCTCCTGGCCCCAAAGCACTGGGCTGTTGGGCAGCAAGGCCCCTGCCTTCCCGGCCCCGGTGTGCCAGGACTCCGAAGCCGGGCAGAGCAGCCCCAGCCCCCCTGGCCCCAGAGCATCAGCAGGCTGGCAGCCCCGGAAGAGCCGGACACCTGCAGAGTGAGAAGCCGGACGGGGAGAAGGGGCGGAGTGTGGATGGGCCACATCCTGGCTGTTTGGGAAGGCTCAGCTTTCCCTGCCACCCATGGTTTGTGTTTCTGTTTTGGTGAGTGTATTTCCTGGCTCTGAGAGGTATCAGTTTTCTGCTACCCATTTCAGCATTCTGGAAGGATACAAGGCCCTGCCAAGGCAACCTGAATTCCCCTATAATAAAGTTTTTTATTAGTGAATTATTTAAGGCTTGTTTACACATACACATACACTGGTTTCAATGAACTAGTGAAGAGTTTTTCAAACTGGGTCCGTGGACCCCCAGGTACTCCAGGGGGTGCACGGACCCCACTGATCAACTCCTTCCCTTCCTCCCTCAACACCGCCTCCTCCCTCCCAGTGCTTCCTGTGTGCTGGGGAACAGCTGTTCAGTGGTGTGCAGCAGGGCCTGGGAGGGAGAGGAAGGAGCAGAGACGGGGTGTGCTCAGGGGAGGGGATAGAAAGAGGTGGGGAAGAGGAGGGGCAGGGGTGGAGCAGGGGCAGGAAGAGGTGGGGCGAGGATGGGGTCTTGGGGGAAGGGGTGGAGTGAGAGCAGGGCCTGGTGCTGAGCGGGTTGGGCTAGGGGGTTTGCTGAAAATTTGAAATCAAAATGGGGGTCCTTAGGTTGCTAAAATTTGAGAACTGCTGAACTAGGGCAAACATCCAGGTGGACCCTCTGAAACGAGTTTGGAAATGGCTTATATTGATTTAGTTTAAGTCTTGATTTAAGGGATTTGCACTTGATTAACTAAACCAGGTTAACTAAACTGGAGAAAGTTTGTGCATAGAACAGCACTGACATTAACATTAATTCTACTCTATATCAAATAGGAATCTGGCCAAATTAGGTGACCAGCTGCACTCGTGGACTCACATTCAATTATTAGTTTGATAGGAAATGGCTTTTGATAACAGTGTAATAAAGCTTTTGGCTCATTACTGGGTTATCACAAATTTATTTATTTCTTCTGTAGGTTTGGGCTCCGATCCTGATATCTCTGTAGAGGGACATCAGGATGGAGAGATCCAGGTGGTGTGTCGATCATCTGGATGGTACCCAGAGCCTGAGGCTCAGTGGAGAGATCTCCAGGGGAAGCTCTTACCATCAGCCTCTGAAAAAATATCCCAAGAGGCCGGTGGCCTGTTTCAAACAGAGATTGCCATTGTTCTAACAGAAGAGTCCAACCATAAAGTGTCCTGCTGTGTCAGGAACCCCCGACTCGACCAGGAGAGAGAGTCAGCGATTTCCATAGCAGGTCAGTGCCCGGCCGTGCCGCACATGGCTGGACTGAGATGCCACAGACATGGGCAGAAAGTATTTATCATTGTGTCTCCTATTTATTGGCCTGGACCTTCAACATGTTGAGCACTTCTTGGAAACATCTGAATAAGCTTAGTTCTCTTTGGATATGTCTACACGGCAATTCAAAACCCATGGCTGGCCCATGCCAGCTGACTCAGGCTTGTGGAGCTTGGGCTAAGGGGCTGTTAAACTGCAGTGTAGACATTTGGGCCTGGGCTAGAGACTGAGCTCTAGGGCCCTGCAAGGTGGAAGTTGTGCCTGCTGCCTTAGGGAGCAGCCCCTCTCTGTTTTGGGTTCTTGGGTGTTAAGATTCTGGATTCTAAAAAACAAAACATTGTGTTACGCTGCAAGCTTCAGGCAAGAGTATTTCGGTTTGTATCTGACTTCTCTCTGTGCTGGAACATCGCAGTTCTCAAGGGGGTGATGAAGAGAATTCTTATTTAAAAACAAAAAGTCTCCAGAACCGAGCCTGGCAGCTACAGCCTAACTTCAGTACCAGACAAATTGGTTGATACTATGGTAAAGAACAGAAGTACCAGACACATAGGTGAACATGATTTGTTGGGGGAAAAGTCAACGTGGCATTTGTAGAGGGAAATCATGCTGCATTAATCTATTAGAATTTTTTGAAGGGGGTCAACAAACATGTGGAGAAGGGTGATCCAGTACATGCAGGGTACCTTGACTTTCAGAAAGCCTTTGGCAAGGCCCCTCACCAAAGGCTCTTAAGCAAAGTAAGCTGCTATGGGATAAGAGGGAAGGTGCTTTCATGGATCAGTACCTGCTTAAAAGACAGGACACAAAGAGTAGGAATAGATGGTCAGTTTTCAGAAAGAAGAGAGGTAAATCGTGATGTCCTTCAGGAATCTGTACTGGGACCAGTGTTGCTCAACATACTAATAAAAGGTCTGAAAAAGAGGTAAACAATGAGATGGTAAAACTTGCAGATGATACAAAATTACTCAAGATAGTTAAGTCCAAAACAGACTGTGAAGAATTATGAAGGGATCTCAAAAAACTGGGGAACAAAGTGGCAGATGAAATTCGATGTGGATAAATGCAAAGTGATGCACATTGGAAAACATAATCCCAACTAGACATATAAAATGATCAGGCCTTACTTACCTGTTTCTACTCAAGAAAGAGATCTTGGACTCATTGTGGATAGTTCTCTGAAAACATCCACTCAATGTGCAGTGGTATTAATAAAAGCTAACAGAATGTTAGGAACTATTAGAAAGGGGGTAGATCATAAGACAGTAAATATCATAATAAATTTATATAAACCCATGGTACGCTCATATCTTGAATACCGTAGGCAGTTCTGGTTGCCCCATCTCAGAAAAGCTATATTAGAAATGGAAAGGTGCAGAGAATGGCAACAAAAATGTTTAAGGGCCTGGAACAGCTTCACTCTGAGGAGAAATTAAAATGACTGGGACTTTTCAGCTTGGGAAAGAGACGGCTAAGGGGGGATAGGGCAGAGGTCTATAAAATTGTGACGGGTGTGGAGAAAGTGAACAAGGAAGTGTTACTTACCCCTTCACATAATACAAGAACCAAGGAATGAAATTAATAGGCAGCAGGTTTAAAGCAACCAAAAAGAAATATTTCTTCACACAACGCACAGTCAACCTGTGGAGCTCATTGCCATCTAGTGAAGGCCAAAAGTATAACTGGTTTCAGAAAAGAAGCAGGTGTGTTCATGGAGGACGGGTCCACCAATGGCTACTAGCCAAGATGGGCAGGGATGTGGCCCCTTGCTCTGGGTGTCCTTAAACCTCTGACTGCCAGAAGCTGGGTGTGGGTGACAGGGGATGGATCACTTGATTATTGCCCTGTTCTGTTCATTCCCTCTGCAGCATCTGGCTTTGGCCACTGTCAGAAGACAGGATACTGGGCTCCACGGAACATTTGTTTGACCCAGTCTGGCTGTTCTAATATTCTTATGTACGTATTTGTTCCCAAGTCAATAACACTTTCTCTTGCAGAGCTGTTTTTCCCAAGAGTCGATGCCTGGACTGTGGTTCTGGGGGTGATCCTGGCTCTCCTGGTGGTTCTCATTGCCCTGGCCAGTTACTGCTTCTGGAGGCAACACAGAGAGAAAGGTAAAGTGACAAGAGGGGAGAAAATAAATAAATGAATTAATTTATAATGTATCAGAACCCCGCAGAAGGGGAAATTTATTTTATGTGCTTTGGCCTATGAAAAACCATAGGGAGCCCCAGGATAGAAATGAGGGTGGTGTGCGTGCAAGTCACCGTATGCTAGAAGACGGTGCTCTGGAGATGACATCACTGCAGCACCCATGTGGACTAGCCCTGACTTACCTCAGGGGCTGCTTTGGCACCAGAGCAGCCCAGGAGCCGGCGGATGCCAGGAATGTTAAAAGTCACAGTGACGTTGCACGCTGTATGATTTTATGAAAATATGCTAATGAGTATGAATATAATGTAACTGGAATATGCTTCATGCAAAAGGTCTCTTGTAAGGTATCATTCCAAAGCTTATAATCTACTGAGTGTGGTCATCCTATTTGTATAAATGTATCACTCTTGTATCTGAAACTAGAAACAGGAAATATAACTCTGAGGGCCGATTGTAATTATGCAAAGTGTGGGCCATTAATGGTGGTTTGGAATCTTGATGGCTCCCATCAACCAGGACAGTTGACGGTGGATGGCTCTGTTTGCAGGCAGGCCTTCCTGTGAGCCAAGCTGGGAGCAATGAAGGCTTGGGGGGGTCTCACAGTGACAGGTGACCATGTCACCTGGTACCGGACTCCATCTTAAACTTGGTGCTTTTCCATTTAGAAGTGGGGGTGGGGACCCAGAGAGACAAAAGATTCCCACCTTATGCCAACGCCATATAAGGGGGTGGAACAGAACACAGGGGGCGGCCATCATGAGAAATCCCCTCGCTACCACCTGGGCTGGAACAAGGGCTGAACCAGGGGAAAGGATTGTGCCCAGACTGGGAAGGGACCAGTCTGTGAAATAAACTTATTGAAACATCTCGGAGGGTGAGATTTTATCTGTATTCAGTTTTATTACTGTACTAGGCTTAGATTTGCATGTTTTATTTTATTTTGCTTGGTAATTCACTTTTTTCTGTCTGTTATTACTTGGAACCACTTAAATCCTACTTTCTATATTTAATAAAATCACTTTTTACTTATTAATTAACCCAGAGTATGTATTAATACCTGCGGGGGGGGGGGGGGGCTAACAGCTGTGCATATCTCTCTATCAGTGCTATAGAGGGCAAACAATTTCTGAGTTTACCCTGTGTAAGCTTTATACAGGGTAAAACGGATTTATTTGGGGTTTGGACCCCATTGGGAGTTGGGCATCTGAGTGTTAAAGAGAGGAACGCTTCTTAAGTTGCTTTCAGATAAGCCTGCAGCTTTGGGGCATGTGGCTCAGACCCTGGGTCTGTGTTGGAGCAGACTGGCGTGTCTGTCTCCACAAGACAGGGTGCTGGAGTCCCAAGCTGGCAGGGTAAGCAGGGGCAGACGTAGTCTTGGCACATCAGTTGGCAGCCCCCAGGGGGTTTCTGTGATTCAACCCGTCACGGTCACCTTAGCTCTTCCCTGCACCGATGCTGCAGGTTCCGAGCACAGAATCTCACGGTGAAAATTTAGATCATGGAGCAAAATTATGTGGCTTTTTTTCAACTAGAAGGTTGCATACTTCATTGCTTATGTAGGCTGAGCCCCTCACCCCGCACTCTGGTCAGAACCCTGTAGATTTTGTCGAAAATCAGATTCCTGAAATTCCTCTCTAGTGGCTACATGCAGCTGGTTTGCAAACTTAGGCATCACTGTCCAATTTACGAAGTCATAACTGGACACCAATGCCTGCTGGCATAAATTCCCATTTGCAGGGAGGAGCAAGTGTAAATCTTCCTGCCCATTTAATCCATCCTGTTGGAGAATTTGTCCTTCAGAATGGACTTAAACCTGCCCTGCTGGGCTCTATCATTCACAGCAGTCATGACGAGGGAGTTTATGCCAAGTGAGAGAAGAAGCCCTTTCTGTGCACTTTCATAGAATCATAGAACTGGAAGGGACCTCGAGAGGTCATTAAGTCCAGTCTCCTGCACTCATGGCAGGACCAGCACCATCTAGAACATCCCTGACAGGTGTTTGTCTAACGTGCTCTTAAAAATCTCCAGTGATGGAGACTCCACAACCTCCCTAGGCAATTTATTCCCATGCTTAACCACCCTGGCAGGTAGGAAGTTTTTCCTAATGTCCAACGTAAACCTCCCTGGCTGCAATTTAAGTCCATTGATTCTTGTCCTATCATCAGAGGTTAAGGAGACCAATTTTTCTCTCGCCTGCTTGTAACAACCTTTTAGGCATTTGAAAACTGTTATCATGTCCCCTCTCAGTCTTCTCTTTTCCAGACTAAACAAACTCAGTTCTTTCAATCTTCCCTCATAGGTCATGTTTTCCAGACCCCTAATCATCCTTGTTGCTCTTCTCTGAACTCTCTCCAATTTGTCCACATCTTTCCTGAAATGTGGCGCCCAGAGCAGGACACAATACTCCAGTTAAGGCCGAATCAATGCAGTGTGGTGGGCAGTATGGAAGTCAGCAGGCTCCAGAAAAACTTTGCAGACTCCAGTGGTGCATCATTGATCGGGAGGGCTACGCTACCAGGAGCAGATGGCTGCAGGGCATCCACTAACTGATGGACATTCATTGAAGGAACTCTGCCTGAATCCCCAGTGAAGCAGGGGACAAGAGGTCCTGATAGGCCTCGAAATACTCCATGGGTAAAGCTCACCAGTGCTGGAACCTGTGGTGGGCCTATATTTCCTACTGCTGATCTGACCAGCAATGTCACCTTTGCTTGAGCGAAGCAGTATGACCTCCATCACCGAGGAAGGTCCCACAGATTCCATGGAGGCCTCTGGTAAGGATAAGGCATTGTGGCCCGAGACCCCCATCTTGACCATGAGAGAAGCACCAGTCCTGATGCCTATAATGCTCTGTAAACAGTCCCCGATGCTGGTTTGGCGATGGAGACCAGGAGAAGGAAGATCCCAACCTTGAAACTGAGAAGCCTTGGGATTCCAGGAATAAAGTCAGAGCCAGACCAGAGGGAGCAAGTACCTGGCCTGACTCATCTGTGACCCATAACAAGGCAGGGACCAGGGCTGATAATGGAAGCAGCTCCACCTGCACTGAGTATGCCAAGGCTGGAAGCAGTATCAGTCCCAAAGTCATCAGTTGTACTGGACTGGTTGACAGTGCCGAAGTCAAGGACGGTGAAAGCTGTTGAGATCTCCCACACCAACCTCGATACTGGCCCTGATTCAACAGCCTGTTCAGCCAATGGGGCGATAGATGGCATAGCCCTGGGCCAAAGGAGAGGTTGGGGTGAAAGGCAAAGGAGGTCTGTGGCTGCCTGGAATGCCACCGACACGGAGACAGTCAGTGCCACCATCATCCTCTTTGGTGCCAGACTCCACAGATGCCCTGGGGCCGGAACCAGAGCCCATAATACCAGGTCTCTAATCTCTCCACATGGTACCAGGGAAAGGTTAGAGGCACCCATGCCATATTGCACACGAGCACCAACCCTGTGCAAAGTGAAAGAGTCTCCTGGAGTCTCAGTTGGTCTTATGAGATCCTTTCCTTGGTGCATGCAATGGGGAACAGCTCCCCCGTTTCTTGAGAGAGGCACCTGCTCTGGACTGCGAAGCAGCAGTGCTCTCAGAGCCCGAGGGCCACTTCCAGTCAGACAAGGACCTCACAACGAAAGCAGGTCACATAGCCTGGTCAAGCAGGTGCTGCTTTAGGCAAAGGTCTCGAGCCACTTGAGTCCATTTCATGACTGAGCAACGCTTCTTTAACGTGGGCCTCACACAGGCACGGCAAGCACCATGTGTGAGGATCACTGCTGGGGACATGAACGACAATGTTTGTCCCTGATGAGGGCATCACCGAGGAAAAACTTAACTAATACCACCATAGGCGCTGACTTCCCCGTTTCCCCTGTGTGCTCGACCTCCCTCTACCCCTGGCCCTGACCCCACTCCACCCCTTCCATACGGCCCCGCCCCACCCCACCTCTTCCCACCCTAGCCCCACCCCCCATGCCAACCCCTTACCCCAAGGCCCCACCCCAACTCTGCCTCCTCCCTGCCCCTATTCCAACCCCTTCCCCAAGGCTCACTGAGCTGTAATTCTCAGGACAAGTCCTACCAAAATTTGAAAAGCTGGTTACAACATTCCGATTCTCCAGAAGAGTAGCTGATTTTAATGAGATGCATATTATTGTTAACAGCTCCGCCATAGCGCTCTTAGGTCATTTCACAACTCTTGGGCATTTGCAACCTGGCAAGGATCTCCTCTGGTCTTGGTGACGTCTGGCTCTTTCATTAATCAGTCTGTTCTATTATCTCTGCTTCACACCTCAAGCCCTGATGTTCATTTCTTGAAAAGAGCAGCTCCAGGGCTGGTCTCTTCCCACCACACTCAGTGTGGTAAAAACTGTTGCAAAGAAATCAGTCTCTCAGCATTGTCATTACCCTCCTCAATTGTTCCCTTTATTTGTTTTATATTTTTGGCTATTCCCTCTTCTAATTCCATTTTAACCCTCTAATTCCTATCATTTGCTTCACCCAATGTACTTAATGTGGCTTTCTACTGGCTTCACAGGGTTAATACTTTTCATTTGCTGAAGGATCCCTCTTTAGCTCTAACAACCTCTTGCTCCAGAGCAGGTGGCCAGATGCCAAATACAGATGTACTGTATTTCTTCCTTTCCTTTTCCTTTGCTGCCCAGGAGGCTTCCTTGCTTTAAGGTCTTTTTCACTCACTTCCCTTCTGCAAGGTAATGTGACACTGACTCATTTCTCTCTGTTTTATTTTCAGACAAACTCCAGGCTGAGCTCAGTAAGTTCCATTCCCCCCAGTACGACCCTTGGGTGACATTGTCTCCTGCTCAGTGTGTCTGTGTCCAGGGGCGTTCTTACCCCTCTGTCTGTGTTTGGTTGCAGGGTGGAGAAGCGCCCGGCTCTACGCAGGTACTGTACATACCGCTGGCATTGTATCCATGGTGAGACCCACCTTCCCCTGGGAGCTCTCTGCTCCTTTCCCTGCACAGAGTGTTTCCCTGTGACATTCAGTCGGCTGGAAATAGCAATGTCACTGGGGGCAGACGAAACGCAGATTTATTGCTGAGCACAGGGACACACTCCCTTTGGGAAAGGGCTGATTAGTGATGAAATATGTCCCCTAGTGTCCCCTTCCCAGGGCCGTACCTGGGTTCTGCAGGATGGGCATTCTTATCTGCCCATCACTGGCACTGAACGGCTCAGCTCTTTCTTCCCAACGGCAGGATTTCCATGCTCAGACCAAGCTCTACCCACAATGTTCTTCTCGTGTAACAGGAGCAGACAAGAGCTGTTCAGCGTCCCCCTGGCTCTGGGGTGAGGCAGGCCCTGTCCCCACTGCAAGGGCAGACAGGTTTTTATAACCAGCTTGTGACACTCCCCTGACCCAGTTGCCACAAATTGTGCCATACGGCAGCTTTTCTGCCTCACACCTGTGGCTATGTGTGCGTGTTTTCACCTGGCTCGCAGCCTGACCATGTGTGTGTACTCGAGCAGGCTGGGAGAGTCTGGCAGCTCCAGCAGGGATGAGCGAGTCCAGAGGATGTGCACGCACATTGTAGCACCGGGAGCCCCGGGCTCCTCGCACGCCAGGGTATCCTAATGCACTGAGCCGGGGGGGGGGCAGGGCTGGATGAACTAAACTGATGGGAAAAGCTCCTTCCTCTCAGTTTAGAGCATCTCCGTGAAAGTGCTACGGCGGCACAGCTGCATCGGTGCAGGATTTTAAGCGAAGACCTGCCCTTAGACTGTGATTCACAAACGCCAAGACATGAGGTGAGGAGATGCCTACGCTAGACAGTAGGAGATGCGGATGAAAGGGGTGTGTGCTAAGCCCTGCCTCTCTCGTGGAGATGGGCACCTATCTCTGCTCAGTGATCCACAAAGGGAACCCCTTTCTTGGAGTCAGGCTGCTTAGCACCTACGGCAGATCTTGTGGGAATGAATTGGACGCCTTCCTCACACCACACAAACCGGCCGGGGTGGAGGAGCTGGCAATGACTTGTAGCCCCTTGGTTAAAGCCATCACCTGGGAGACCCTGCTTCAATTCCCCCTTCTGCCCAAGGCAGGGAAGGATTTGAACAGGGGCCTTCTAGCTCTCGGGGTAGGGCCCTAACCCCTGGGGTATAAGTTAGTCTGTTCTGAGACCTCCTCTCTCTGGAAGCTGTTCCACAACGGACTGAATAATTAAAGATCATTGGGCACAGGTGCCGACTTTCTTCTTTCTGGGTGGGTGCTCCACCCCCACCCCAAGGCCCTGCCCACACTCTGCCCCTTCCCCCAAGGCCCTGCCCTTGCTCCATCTCTTCCTGCCCCTGCTCTGCCCCACACCAGCACCTCCCGCCCACTGCCAAACAGCTGGGCCCACCAAACAGCTGATTGGAGGGTGGCTGATGGGCACCCACTGTTTCGTTTCTGAGGGTGCTCTAGCCCCAGAGCACCCTCGGAGTCGGCACCTGTGATTGGGTCAGAGAGCGCAAGTATGCGGCTGACTCTACAGCTGGGGGGTTAGAGCACCCCCCGGCGAGGGGGGAAGCCAGGGTCCGTCCCTGCACCAATGGCCCTTTATTTATCCACCATGGAAAATCCTCAGCAGGAGAGAGTGCGGGAGCCCCCCACCTCCACCTCGCCTCGTGGTCAAAGCGCTCTCCTGAGACTGGCGGAGCCCTGTTTCAGTTTAAGCTCCCCCTCTGCCCGAGGGGAGCAGGGACTGGGAGTCCCCCCATCCTAGGGGAATGCTCTAGCCCCTGGGTTAAAATGTATGAGGGAAGCCCTCCCCAGCCAGCTGCTGCGTGGCCTCGCCTGAGGGACCCGGTCTGAGAGCGCCCCTGAGCTCGCCTACCAAACTAGCTGGGACGGCTGGACCCCGATCTTCCCCCAGCCTGTGGATCACGCTGGGGCTCAGGCCGGGGAATAGGCGTCCACGCGCCTGGAGGGAGGCAGCCGTGGTCATGGCTGGAGGGAGAAACACAGGCACCGAGGGAACTTTTACTGCACAAACTTCGACTGCGAGTGAGTTTTGGCAGCTCCGGGGTCAGCAGGAGGTTTGTGCCTCACCGTGGAGCTGAAACCAGGGACTTAGGCCCCGAGCTCCTTTTGTGCCGCCCTAGGTGACCCCGGAGCCCGTGGACTGTCCTGTTGACAGCCCCTGGGATCTGTGCCCTCAGTCATTCCGATCCAGGTGAAGATCCCCCTCCGCCCGTGTAGCAACCAGCACAACGGGGAACCGGCTTGAGTGGCCTCAGACCCCCCAGCAGCTCCCACAGTACCTGCCCCTCCCCTTCCTTTGCTGCCCCCCCATGTCTGCCTCCTGCCCCAGCCCTGAGCACCTTCCTCTGCCCCCGGCACCTGCCGTCATGAGCAGTGGGCGCAGCTTCCCTTGGGGGAGGCTAGCCCCCCGTCTCACCTCTTCCACCCGCTGCCCTGCCCACACTCCACCCCCACTCGCCCCAGGCCTCTCCCCCCACCTCCCTCCCCCACTTGGCCGTCACTCGATGCATCCCACCTCACCCCCTGCCCCCGTGAGACCCCCGCCCACCGCTCACCGCATCTCGTCCTCGGGATGGCGAGCGGTGGGCGGGGGGTGAGGAGGGACACAGTGAGGGGCGGGGGGGCTCATGGGGAGGGGGGAGGAGAGGAGGGAGGTGGTGGGCGGCAGGGACCTCGGGAGCGGAAGGGGGGGAAGTGGGGAGGGGCTCCCTCACCTGGTGGCAGCGGCTGTGCCAGGGGTGTTCTCCACCGCCCAAGCCTGCCCTTCCCGCTCCCCTAACCCTTCCCCCTCTGCCTGTGCCAGTCCTACCCCCGCCACTCCTCTGCCCCCATTACTTCCCTCCTCCCAGCCCCATGGCACCTGCCCCTCCTCTCTGCTCCCCTCGTGCAACCCACCCTCAGCCCCCTCAACACACCCTCCCCCGACTCCCCTCCGTCCCTGTCTCCCCTCCCCCCATGTCCTTCCCCTTGACCCGACCCCCTGGCACCTGCCCCTCCCCTCCCCCCTTTGGTGCCCACCCCTCCCCTTCCCCATCAACCTGGCACCCACTCCTCCCTTCACCCTCTGCACCCTGGTACGTGCCCTCCCTGGTGCCTGCTCCATCCCTGGCCCCCACCCTTTCGTCCCCCTCTGATTCCTTGGTGTCTGCCTCATGCCCCCCTTCTGCCCCTGGAGATCTCCCCCTTCCTTCCCTTCCACTCCTGCTCCCCACCCCCTCCCCCTGCCCCTGTCCCCCGGCATTAGCTGAGCTCCGACTCCCCTTAAGGGTGAGGAACCCCAAATCACAGTGATTAATGGGCATGTGGGTGAATTGCCCTTTGATCCCAGTGACCAGCCCCTGCCCCCAGCACTGACTCTGATTCTCTCCCCAGTGGATGTGACTCTGGATCCAAACACGGCTCATCCCAGCCTCGTCCTGTCTGAGGATCAGAAAACTGTGACATACGATGAGAGACGACAGGATCGACCTGACAATCCTGAGAGATTCAATACTTATCCGATTGTCCTGGGCACAAATGGATTCACAGGCGGGAGGTTTTACTGGGAGGTGGAGGTGGGAGACAAAATAAACTGGACTGTGGGGGTTTGTAGGGAATCTGTGATCAGGACAGGGAAGGTCAGACTCACTCCTGGGAATGGATACTGGGCTGTGTGGCTGAGGGATAGGAAATATGAGGCCTGCACCTCCCCCCCCCCCCAAGATCCCCCTCCCCACAGGCATCAGGCCCAGCCGGGTGGGGGTTTTCCTGGACTATGAAGCAGGCGAGGTCTCATTTTACAGTGTGACTGACAGGTCCCATCTCTTCCCTTTCACTGACACCTTCTCCGGGACGCTCCGTCCTTATTTTTATGTTGGTTACAAAGAGGAGGGTAAAAACACTGCTCCCCTAATAATCTGTCCTGTCCCAGCTCAGGCCAAAGGGAATCTTTGTCCCTGAGAGTGACAGCCGTGGCAGAGACTATCCCCTCCCAGCGCTGACCAGCCCCCAGCCCTGTTCCCATGGGGATGGTACAAAGGGTATCACCTGCCTGCCCCCTCCCTCAGTTCCCAGTCCCAGGCCTGTGAGCTGGGGGAGAGGAAGGGGCAGAGAAGGGGGTGCGGGGAGCAGGCTGCTGGGCTGTGGGGGTACAGGGATAGAGGGGGATGTGTGGGTGCAATGTCAGGGGTGGATGCTGTGGCCAAGGGTGGGGTGGAGTGGGGAGGGGGCTGCAGCAGCAGGAAGGGAAGAGCCCAGATCATGAGAGAGACTCTGGGGAGGGGGTTGGGGGATGTAATGAGAGGGGAGAGGGGAGGGGAGGGGAGAGAGACCACAAGGAGGAAGAGAACCATGGCAGAAATGACAAAGGGGAGAAGACCCCAGTGTGAGGAGCAGGAGGATCTTGGGCAGGGTAAGAGTTGGCAGAAGGGAGGGATCCAGGAGCGGGGAAGGCTGGAGTCAGAGGAGGGAGGGATGGGTGAGGAGGGATTGGCCCTGTCTGCACTCTCCGTTTCTTATTCCTGCAGGAGCCACTGAGCACACGGTGGCTGCCAACACCCTCAGAGCGCGGCCGGGCGCTGCAGTGTAGACAGGACTAACCTCGGTCTCGTCTGTGCCCTGAGCTGCGCTGGCCCGGGAGGCACCTGCAGGGCCCTGCATGGCTCAGGGGAAGGTGAACATAGATCAGAACCATGTTCCATTGCAAACCCACCCAGCGCTAGCCAGGACGGGGCAGATCTGTGCCGTGACTAGATTCCAAGACAGGGGGTTTGATGGAGAGGAGATAGCTGCATAGAGGGGGAGGGGGGATAAGTGGGGCGTTGGATGGAAAACAGTTTCTGGGACTGATGGTGAAAAGGCAGCTGCCAGGGGAGCAGGGAGACATCTGGCAGAGAGAGAAAATGGGACAGAGAGCAGGGAGTGACAGTGGACGGCGCTGTACAGCAACGCCAGGGCCAAAATATTCCTGAGGTGCTGCATGAGCCCTTCAATGCCAACTGGCAGAGCACCCACTGTACAGCAACTCAAATCAGGTCTGACACACTCATTACCCCCCCCACGCGGTTCTCCTCATAGGTATCCAGACGGTGTCATATATAAACTGGTGACAGGCTGGTCCCCAAAATCATTGTGTGATGTCTGTGTGGGCTGTGTACAAAAGAGTGATACGTGAGTGCTGGAAATATGTTCTGAATGTGTTTGGGAGGCAGTGCGTAAAGCCAGCCAGCCCTAGCCAGAGGAACGTCTGACTGGCTTGGGGACAGGCAGAGAACAACGAAAGTACATTTACAGATAAGGTAAACGAAGCAATGCGGCCGGCAGGAAAGGGCTTAGTGAGCACGCTGGGGACAGAGTCCGCACCCCCAGGAAGTCTTCCTGGCTCCTGAAAAAATGCAGTCGACTTCCAGGACATACTGTTAGTTAGGGAAGAAAGAGAACGGCCCCCTCCGAGCCCGTGGAAGCTGGGTCCCCTGGCCTGGGTGGCTAGTGATGTCAACTTCTTAGGTAACGATTGTAACGTGCTAAAACTGAGTTGTAGTCACTAGAAAGTCTGCTTTGTTTAGTTTTGTTTGGAACCAATCTGTTCTCTTCTTCTCTTGCTTAGCATCACTTAAATGGCTGTTCTTTGTTAATAAACTCAGTCTTATTTTTCCTACCTATCAGTGCTGTTATACTGGAGTGTAGACTGAGTCCTCAGCTCAGCTCACAGGCTGGTGTGTGCTGTGTGTCTCTTTGGAGACAGAAAACTTAATAACGTTTTCCAGTGTCCTGTGAGAGCGACTGGACGCTGCAGAGAAATGTCTCTGGGGAACTCGGGAAGTGGAGATCATTGATTTGTTACCTGCAAGCTATGGTAAAGACTGGCAGAGTCTCGAGGAGTTTGCTGGTGAATTGAACGGGAAGATGTGGCAGGGAGCGGACACAGTCTAATCTCCAGTAAAGCTCACTCTTTCTAAAACAGAGGGGTAACACTTCGGTTTACAGTTCTGGGTGTCCGGAACAGAACTTTACACCCCTCCCACATAGGTTTGATTTCTCTCTCAGGAGATGTGGAGGGAGATGCTTCTGTAGGTGGGGGCTCAGGGAGACCGGTTTATTGCTGGGAGACAGGCCCCCCACCCAAGTGATCCCTCCCTCTTGCTCCACATATCTATTCAGGGGACACCATCACAGGGCCTAATAACATCAGATGTCAAGAATTAGAACATTCATAAACCAGTCGGAGAACACTTCAATCTCTCTGGTCACGCGATTACAGACATGAAAGTTGCGATATTACAACAGAAAAACTTCAAAACCAGACTCTAGCGAGAGACTGTTGAATTGGAATTCATTTGCAAATTGGATACAGTTAACTTAGGCTTGAATAGAGACTGGGAGTGGTTAAGTCATTATGCAAGGTAACCTATTTCCCCTTGTTTTTTCCTACCCCACCTCCGCCCCGCCCCCTCAGACGTTCTTGTTAAACCCTGGATTTGTGCTGGAAATGGCCCACCTTGATTATCATACACATTGTAAGGAGAGTGATCACTTTAGATAAGCTATTACCAGCAGGAGAGTGGGGTGGCGGGAGAGAAAACCTTTTGTAGTGTTAAACACCCATTTTTTCATGGTCTGTGTGTATAAAAATATCCTCACTGCATTTTCCACTTTATGCGTCCGACGAAGTGAGCTGTAGCTCACGAAAGCTTATGCTCAAATAAATTGGTTAGTCTCGAAGGTGCCACAAGTCCTCCGTTTCTTTTTGCGAATACAGACTAACACGGTTGCTACTCTGAAACTTTTTAAAATATTTAACATTATAATAAATGCTGGAGGTGAAGCAGGGTTTTGGGTGGAGGCTGACAGCTCACAACCCCCCAGGTAATAATTGCATGACCCCCCGAGGGGTCACGACCCGCAGTTTGAGAACCCCTGCTGTAAACTGATGGTGAGAGATTCCCTCCCACACCTCCCTGAAACCAACTGTCTGGCTGAGGCAGCTTCCCACTCGGAGCGCTGGCTTTTGTTGATCCCATTCTTAGGCCCCTAACTCTCCCCATCCCTTGTACAGGGAGCCTAGGTGCCTAACTCAAGGCTCTGGGTTCCACTGGGTGGCAACTGCTGAGTCTGGGTCCCCTTTGTGAATTGGGACCTTTCTGCCTCCCTCACACAGAAATCCTCAAATGCTGCTGAGCAAGGTTCAGGTGCAGCCCGTTTGTGGAAAGAGGAAAATGAAACTCAGCTCCTCTCTTCCCTGCATTGGGGCTGATGAGAATCCAGCAAAACCTCTCCAAATTCAACGGACCTGCTCCGTCTGCCTGGAGCTTTCCAAGGATCCAGCGAGCACAGCCTGTGGGCACAGTTTCTGCTGCGTGTGTGACAGAGCAGCTAGATGCTAACGCCAGACGGTCTCACTCTCTGTGGTCATGGTGTTCCCCTGGATTTGAGGTGTGTTTGTGTAACCCAGTATGTGATCAAGCTAACTGCAGCCATATTATCTGCACTCAGTCACCATGAATTAATGAAATAGAACACCATATATTGAAGGGTTAATTTGAAAGCAGGCTTTTAGAGGCAAGGTCAAAACTAGCTGCAGTTTCTGCTAATCAGAATGGGAGGAGGGAAAAGACAAGTCAACATTTGAGACTGAAAGTAAACAAGTGGACAGAAAGCTTGGAGTCTGGGCACCTTTGATATAGAAGTTTATTATGACTAAAATGGTTAGGAAAAGTGATGACGTAGTAGGGGTCACTATGACCTATGTGTTTTGTAGAAGTTAATTATAAAAAGGGTTAGATATAGAATGTTCTTTGGAGCAGTCCTCTGCAGCCATCCTCAGAGAGATGTTCCAGAGGAACAGCCGTGTTCGTCTGTATTCGCAAAAAGAAAAGGAGGACTTGTGGCACCTTAGAGTTAGTCCTTTTCTTTTTCCTAAGAGAGATGTTTTTCTGACACCTTTTCCCCCAGGAGGGAAGTGTTTGGCCACCCCTGACCTACCATTAATTACCCAAATACTGTCTCACATTTTAGGAAAATACCCGGGATGTTCTAAATCTATTCCTTAGGTCTGTGTGGGCTTAAATGTAATAAACTGCAGTTTTAGAAAGCGCATACGTACTTGTATTAATCATTTATCAGACGGAATCTCTGTGTTCCCATTGATTTATTCCCGACACTGCCTGGAGTGAAACAGTGAAGTTACCATCGCTGCGGGTTCTGAAACCCCCAGGCAACAATGATGTTGAGAGGACCAGCTGAGGCATAGCCACTAAAATTCACACAAACAGGCAAAGCTCATTGTCCAGGTGAATTAGGTCTCAGTTTCCCTGATTGTAAATAAATCATTTTTTAAAACTTCCCTTTCTACAAGGAGGGTATTGTATCGCCTGATTTATTTTGGGGGTGGGATCAAACAAGTACTGACCAGGTTCTCTTTTCACTGTGAGGGGAAACATGGACCTTGCCATTCCCAGGCTGCCCTGTGGCACTCTGCATTCCCAGAGGGAGAGGGAAGGGGAGGGGGCAGAGATGCCATGAATAGCCTAGAACCCAGCCTCTGGGGGTGAAAAGACAGAGCCAGTGTAGGGGAAGCTGTGGGCTGAGAAGACAGCTAAATTCAGGGACAGCATCTCCCACTCAGAGAAAGAGGAGCAGATGGTGGCTGAATTGCAGAATCTGTGCAGTGAGACCCATCTCAAAAAAGATATACTGGAGTTGGAAAAGATTCAGAAAAGAACAAAAATGATTGGGGGTACGGAACGGCTTCCGTATGAGGAGAGATTAATGAGACTGGGACTTTTCAGCTTGGAAAAGAGATGGCTAAGGGGAGATATGATTGAGGTCTATAAAACTATGACTGGTGTAGAGAAAGTAGATAAGGAAGTGCTGTTTACTACTTCTCATAACACAAGAACTAGGGGTCACCAAATGAAATTAATAGGCAGCAGGTTTAAAACAAATAAAAGGAAGTATTTCTTCACACAACGCACAGTCAACCTGTGGTACTCCTTGCCAGGATGCTGTGATGGCCAAGACCATAACAGGGTTCAAAAAAGAACTAGACAAATTCATGGAGGATAGGTCCATCAATGGCTATTAGCCAGGATGGGCAGGGACGGTGTCCCTAGCCTCCTTTTGCCAGAAGCTGGGAATGAGCAACAGACTGAGGTTGACACAGTGTGTGTGAGGATACTGCATGACCCAGGTCAACCCTAACGGACCTCCAGAAGCTGTCCCCCAGTGCCCAACACACCTCTCTGCTTACAGCTGTGAACTCCACTACCCAGGAGTCATGAAGACCAGGAGCCGTCACTGTATTTAAACCCCCCCATATTTTTGAAATGCCGTTTCTGCATTGCCCAGCTGAGTGAGCGCACACTTAGCAGCTCTCCCAGGGCGCGTGCCGCTGCCCATCTGCGCACTCCAGTTACACATTCTAGACGCACCGATGGCTGGAGTAGGCAGGAAATGCTGGATCTCCTGAGCCTGAGGAGAGAAGAGCTCTGCAGGCAGAGCGACAGAGCAGTGGTATCCGGTATCCGTGAGCAGGTTGCTCGGGGGATGCCGGGGAAGGGGTAAGGCAGGGATCGGCAGCAGCGCCATGGGAACGTGAAGAAACTGCAGCAGGCACACCAGACAGTCAGGGAAGCCAACAGTTGACCTGGTGCTGAGCCACAGACCTGCTGCTTCTCCAATAAGCTGCATGAAATACTTGGCAGAGACCAACACCCCACATCTCACTGTGGATACCTCTGAGGAGTCTGAGTCACAGGCCCCAGCCGTAAACAGTAGGGATGGGAACGAGGAAGAGTAGCAGACGGGGGGACATGCAATTGGGGATCCCGTTATGATGTTCGAGAATGCACTACAGTCAGACCTGGCTGTCAAGAACTGGCGAGCCTGATGCGGGGGGGGACCCTCAGGTAAATGTGTAAATTTATTTCCCATGACAGTGACGGTGGCCATGAACTTGGCAGGACACAGCTATTGACTTTTCTTTAATTCACTCACACTGGAAGAGGAGGTGGTACCACACAGTGAGGTAGCGTTGGGGGAGCACGTAGAGCAGTTTGCTTCTGACACAGGGAGGACCCTCGAATCCTCCTGAGCAATCCTCATGAAATTTCTGTGCAGGTACTCTGCAATCCTCTGCCCAAGGTTTCGAGGGATTGCAGCCTCGTTTCTTCCTCCACGGTAGGGCACTTTCCCACATCAGTCACTGATAACTTCGGCAGGCACCATCACAGCAAAGAGACGAGCAGCAAGTAGGTGGCTTTGGGGTGCTATCAGTAGCCAGGCTCCCTGGACCTTCGTCACACGCAGGAGGGAGATATCAGCTGTTAGCGACCAAAGGGGAAATAGAATGTCTGAGGTAACATGTGTCAGGTGTTCTGTAGCTGGGTTCATTTTTCACGAACCTCCTACAATATTCTGGATCTTTGTAGAATCTTGTGGCACCTTCCAGACTTTCTGAGAACTACATTTTCCTTGAACTTCCTAGAATGCTGTCAGCCTCGCCCTCACGGGTAGATAAGGGGCAGGCGTCGCCAGGCACCCAGTGAGATAGAAGAAAAAAATGAAGTGACGTGAGAGCCATGCTACAATAGTGTGAACCTTATTTTATTGCGGAATCGTGGAAGTGAACTTGTGTTATAAGACTCCAAGAGTGTAAGCAGCAACTAATAAAAGACACATCTAATGAGACGCCAGAGACATCTATCGAACACCTATCGATGCAACAACATAAAAGAACCACTGTTCCTTCTTTTGCCCTGCTTAACACAGAATGTTGGATGACTTTCTAAGACTGCAGAGCATAGACTTTTGGTCTCCATGAAACTGTCTGTTTCCCCTGTAGAAAATAAAAGATGATCCCAAAGAAGCCTTCAGGAGCTCAGTATAGGAAGCAAAAAGCTCAGCTGCCATCTACTTTGCAGCAAGGGGCAAATGTGATGGGACAATATCTGAAGCAGATCCACACAGACCAGGTTGTAGGCAGTAGCAATTGTCCCCGTGCAGAAGAAACTGAGGAGTGAAGCGTAAATGATGGAAGCCCCATTACTAAGGAATTAGCAGATTCGCCTGAAGATGAGGAATGGGAATGTGAGGAAAGTGATGGAGAATCGTCTAGTTTTCCTGGTGGCGTAAAGGAGAGGGATGATAAAGAAGAATGTGGCTCCCATGAAAAGGGGAGTAATGACAAAGAAAAATCTGGTTTACATGAAAAGGAGAGAAACGATAAAGAAGAATCAGCCTCGCATGATGACAGAAACAGCAGTAAAAAAAAATTGCACGCCACAAATCGATACATCAGAGTCTGCTTTATGGCCGGCGATCCTAAACTCTGCCAATATTGATCGTACAATTTTGAATGGTCTGGGCAAGATTGAGGATATGACATTTCTAGTAAATGAGCAGAAGTGTCCTGTCTCAAAGTCACACTGAGGAAGAGTGCTCGAGAATGGTGAGCAACTGAATCGGCATTGACTAGTTTACTCAAAATCAGCTGACAAAGTGTTCTGTTTTTGTTGCAAAATATTTGACAAGAATGCCAAATCCTTGCTTGCGCGTTCCGGGTACAGTTACTACCAAAACTTGGCTGATGCTCTGAAGCAACATGAAAAGTCACCCAGCCATTTTAGGGCCTACTCCAAATGGATGGAGGTCAAGTCCAGGATCAAGCTGAATAAATGTATAGATGCAGAAAACCAGTGCATTATTAATGTAGAAACCCAGCATTGGAGGAACGTGCTTGAGCATCTGATCTCAATTACCCTCCCCCTTGCAAAGAATAATTTGACTTTCCATGGCTCGTCGGATAAGTTGCTCACTGAACATAACAGTAATTTCCTCAGTTTGGTGAAGCTCCTTGGGAAATACGACAATATCATGCATGAGCACTGGCATCGAGGAATTCAACACGAGCTGCAAAACCTGGCAAAACAGATCACTGACTTCAAATTGATGGTCTCAGCTGTGGTCTGGCACAATATCCTGTTCCAAGGAAACATTGTAAGCAAGGCATTACAAACTCATTCGATGGACAACCACTACTACTTTGATGAGACGCTACCTTGATTTCGCTCTGGCCTATGGAGACAACAGATTTGAAGATGCCGTCACTGCTGCCAAAGAAATTTTGGAAGACTTAGGAGTTGAGCCTGTCTTCAAGGGAACTTGTATTCATCGGAAGAAGAGACATGTTGCTTACGAGGGCAGAGATAAGGGGATGAGAAGCTCGGAAGAAAAATTTAAGAGGGAGGTTTTTTGCTCACTTGTTGACACTGCTTGAGTGCCCATCGAAGAAAGGTTTGGACAAATGAAGCACCACAAAGAGACCTGGGGTTTATTTGTATGACCTTCGTAAACTGCCAGCAGACCGGAAAACACTCTTGAACAATTGTATGGACCTTCACCGGACACTGACACAGGGAGAATGTTCAGATAAAGAGCTCTATATCAAATTGGACAACATCTGTCACATTTTGCCACACAGGAAGCACTCTCCACTCCAAGTTCTCCAATTCAAGGGATCAAATCAGGGTCTCAGAAGATAAAGCTCATAGCCCCATTAACCATGCAGTTAGCAAATGATTTAAATGGGCGGCAGGGAAAAACAAACATAATTACAATGAATGGGTCCTTCCCAGGATCCTTTTCATTCTGAATTCCCTCCCTATCCATATTCCTCCTTTTTATTTTACCAAAATCGACACCATGTCCAGGTCATTGTTGTAGGTACTGGTAACAAACCCAGAATCTCCTTACACAGATTCCAGCTCCCTGTCAAAACAGATGGATTTAAATTTCCTAACTTTAACATCAGGCAATAATTCTTAGCCAAGCAGCACAATGGCTCATTCCCCTGGGCTGCAGAGCTCCAGCTGGAAACAGAAATGGCTGCACCTTTGCACCTTGCCAATGCACTGTACTTGGATTGATACCGATTCCCTAAAGAACAATTACCAGCTATTGGGGCAGCCAGAAATACTAGTCATATAGTGTCTACTAAATTTAAAAAATCCCTCCCTTCTTCATCTCAGGGCTTCAGGCTGGGGTAACTCAAAACTCTGTCTAGCAGGCAACCCCATCGTTTGGCCAGATTGGATTAGGACTGGAATTTTGACCATCAGTCAATTTATTGAAAATGACACTTTCCTCCCTTTTACAATCTTAAAAGAAAGGTTCAATCTAGAGTCTAAGAAGGAGTGGCAATACATCCAACTTAACCATGCCATCTCCCATCTGTATGGCCCTGATACCTTTGCTACCCCAACTCATCTCAACTGCTTTCTTTTCTCCAAATATTACCCAGATTGCCAAGATCTATGGCAACACTATATGCATACCTGGCCAGCAAATTTGAATTAAACAAGGATCCTCTAAAGAACGAAATGGGAGGAGGAATAGACCAATTATTCTCTGCTAACCAAGGGAAACAAATTGTAGCCGGAGCTCTGAACTGCTCCTTGGATCTCTGTTTAAGATAAATCCAGTAGAAAATGATATGGCAGATGCATTGGACCCCTCTCTGACTGTTCAAAAGAGGTGCCACTGAGTCCGACAAATGTTGGTGCTCTGATTCAGTGTGTGCTAAGGTAGCCCATATGTCGGGGAATGCTCCTGTGCCCTTAGGTTTTGGGCAGAACTTAACTGCAGAGTTATTTTTGTCCGATAAAATACAATTGTGTTACAAGCTGAGCGTGTAATTTTAAGCCTAATGGATGTTAACTGGAAGCTGAATAAATCTGAAAAAACTTTGGCTGAGCAGAGCACTAAGAATTACTAAAAGACTAATACCTCAAACACGGACATCCCCAAAGCAACCAGCAGTTGAGACCTGGAGCATAAACATTGTAAGCCTGGCCACCATGGAAAGTAAACAAAAACACAATCTGAGCTTAGTATACTACATAGATCAGATATGAATAGCAAATTCTCACCCTCAGTGATGATACCAGCGGGTGCAGATTCTTAAGGGGCCAGCTTGGAATCCCCAGCTGTTTCATTCATAGGCTAAAACTCCCGTAAGCCTGGGTCCGGAACTTGCTCCAGTTCCGTCTCTGTTCCTTAGGTGTTTCCAAGAGTCTCTTTGGGTGGGGAGTCAGTGAAGAACCCTGCCTTAAATAGCTTTTGCATATGGCGGGAACCCTTTCTTTCAAAGCTTAGTTCCCAGATCAGTCTGGGGAAAAACACTGATATTCCAAGATGGAAACCAGAACCAGGTGACCTGGTCACATGTTACAGTAGCCATAACTCAGAGGCTGTCTGTAGCATCCTCAGGAAGGCTCCCCAGGTTCAGGAAGAGAAGCTTCTTCTAAGGCCTACTGTTTTCCGAATGGCTCATTAACCTGAATGGGCCCTTCCCAGCCAGCCATTCTGAATGAAAGCAGCTTGTCTAGGGGGCGTTCCCCAAGTGTAAACACAGTTGAAATACAGTTACATAGTCAATAGTCCTAACTTCAGATACAGAAATGATGCATGCATACAACTAGGATAATCACAGTCAGCACATCATACCCTATGCAATGACATCTCCCATGACTTCTCTTGCATAAAATACATCATAACTATGTCGGAATCATCTCACGATAATGTCAGTGTGAAGAATCTGGGGGTGCACTGTCCCGGCGGCTTCCATAGCACTGCTGGGGAATGTTACATGTTACACCGGGGAGGGCACGGTTATGTTAATTTCCAAACAAAAGGAAAAAAAGAAAACCACGTCATGTGCTCCATGACCTTCACGCCACCGGGGAAGGAAAACACACGTGTCAATAGTCCGACAAAGTCTAGGAAAAGTTGTTTCCCAGGCAGCACTGTCAGCCTGTGGTGCATACAAGTGTGTAAGTATCATGAATTTGTTTTCGATGTGCTGCAGGAAACTATTTGCAGATTTCACACAAATAGTTTTGGTCGGTCACAAAAAGGCCAGAGGAATTCATACTATCCCCCCCACATCCCCATTTCACCCAGTGGCTATGGCACTCACCTGGTGTGTGAGGCACCCAGGCTTGAATCTCCAGAATAGCCCCAAAATTGACTTTTTTGATTCACTGGAAATTCCAGAAAAGACCGATGAGTTGGACCTGAAATGATTTTTATTCTGAACTGCCACGGAACCAAAAAGAGCAATCTCCTCAACACTGCCGTTGTCTTCAGCCAAAGGGAGGCACTTGAAAATGCGAGTCTCCTGCTGCCAACCCTTGCAGCTCAGTAGAACTAACGGTGGGTGGTTCTTTAAGGATACCTCTCCTCTCACGTTAATTAACTGGAATTACTGTAACTATCCAATTAATCAGCTGCTTTCGCAAACCAGCTCAGGAGAGCTGATGGAATTTAAAAAGCCAAGTGATCTTAAAACTTCTCAGAAGCTTCATTCCAGGATCCAGGAGGGACACAAAAGTGGCACCAGCTAAAGGCGGGTGGGGGGGAATGTCAGCCTGTCACATGAACCCCCACGTGACTCCTCCCCACCCTGCCCCCCGCGCTCTCCCTGTCCCTCCCACCCATCCCATGTTACCTGAGGGGGGCCTCTGTCCTGAGCCACAAGGCTCTGGCCGCAGCGGACTCCTGGCCCAGGGGTCTGTACAGCCCTGTCGGAAGACAGAGCTGGGGGTGCTCTAGGGATCAGCGGCCCCATGTTCTGCTCCTCTCGCCGCTGCGGTTTGCGGTGGAGCTGCAGGGCTCTCCCAGGAACAGCAGTGGCGAAAGCAGCACAAAGTGGGGCTGCCTGGCGGCCTCACACTGGCAGCTCCTCCGGCACAGCTGTTCCGTACCATCCCTAGCCCTGACGCGGCTCCATCTCTCGGCATCTGTCCAGCCCCGCCGGAAGACAGGGCTTGGGGCGGGGCTGGGGCGGTACCAGAAGAGCCGCGCTGGAGAGCTGCTGGCATGGGGCTACTCCTGTGCCCCCCACGGCGTCTGGGGAGGGGCATGTGGCGCTTGCCCCTCCCCTCATCGCCTCTGCATCTACTTGGTGAGTACTGGCTGCTTGAATATCACCCAAGTGAGCCTTTATCTATTCCATGGGGGAAACGCTGAGATCAAATCTCCCACGTTAAATTTGTCTGACACATACATATATCTCATGAGAAATAGAAATTCAAAGCAATATAAACTATATTTCAGTTCACTTCCCTTGTAACTTGTCGGCGAGGTGCCATGGCCTGCAACGTGCAGGAGGTCAGACTAGATGATCACGATGGTCCCCTCTGACTTCAAAGTCCATGAGCCTATGAGATCTTTGCCCCAGACTTTCAGACCACAGAACATTAGTGAGGAAATAATTGTTTCACACATTATTCATGAAGACAGGACTGAATGACCTCAAAGGGAAATCTGTAATTATCTACTTCTTTTAATTCAGTTTACAACAACAGATTGATCCAAATTTGTCAGCATGGGACTGCTCCTTCTTTATTGCCATTGTAATGTTTCAGCTCCGGCTATGGGACTGACTCCGGTCATTTCTAATATTCTGAACAAATCAATTCATCGAAGTATTTCCCTGAACCAGTCCCTACCAAGAGTTCTGGTTGGTCTGCGTTCCTTGAAATACTGAGTGGAAAGTCCCCAAGCGAAGATTTTAGGAGGGAACCTATAAGTATTCAGGTTTCAGAGTAGCAGCCGTGTTAGTCTGTATTCGCAAAAAGAACAGGAGGGCTGGTGGCACCTTAGAGACTAACCAATTGATTTGAGCATAAGCTTTCGTGAGCTACAGCTCACTTCATCGGATGCATTCAGTGGAAAATACAGTGGGGAGATTTATATACACAGAGAACATGAAACAATGGGTGTTACCATACAGACGGTAAGGAGAGTGATCACTTAAGATGAGCTATTACCAGCAGGAGAGCGGGGTGGGGGGGAGAAGACAGGAGTGAAGGGGTACCTTTTCTGGCAGGGGGGTTGTTCTCAGTGGTATCCCCAGCACATCGAGTGACCGTCTCGAGGGGGTCTCTGTGACTGAACCCGTCACAGGTGGGTTATGTGCTCCAATCAGGCCTGGGGTAGCCAAAACAGAGGCCTATGGAGGCCAGAGGGAGGAGGTCTGTGTAAAAGGCAGAGGAGGCCTTGAATCTTCTTCACGGTGATAAGGCCAAACTCCAGAAAAAAAGTCCTGGGAGTCCTTGCTGGGAGAGCAGGGGTGTTATTGACCACAACCCTTTGTGGATTATTTCTGGGAACCTCAGAGGGAAACTGAGGCAGGGCCTCTGCAGAGCCACCCTGGGCCATGAGGGGACACGCTGGAGGCGGTGACCCTGCTACAGTGCCCTATTGCTGTGCTGCTCCCTCCCACCCAGTCCCTGCTTCCTGCAATCCCACCCCTGATTTTATCAAACAGACTTGCTCGGGTCTGTAGGATGGGAGCACCACTTCAGTGCCCCCGCTAAGTCTCATGAGGGTGGGGCTCCCTTCCTGCCTGCGTGAGGAGTTCTGCAGGGAAAGCGTGATGGCGAATGTGTGCCCAGAGTGTTGCGGTTCAAATACAAGACAGGACAAGGCTTTAAGCAAGCAAGCAGGCTGGTCTGCCGACGGGCTGCTCTGCCTGTCAGCTTTTCCACCCTCTCCTTTATTTCTCTCTCTTCCCCCGTGCATCACATATTCCAACAGATAAAAGGAATACACTGGCTTTGTATAATATTCTTATTTACCAATTTCTATCTACCGCATTCCTTGCTCTCGGGCCTTGAGCCCAGTCCTGGGAGGCTTCCCACGGTTCATGTCATCTGGGCGAGATTCCAAGGTTCATGCCCTTGAGGGGAGCCGTGTGTGCACTGCTCCTACACAACACTCCGGGCGTGCCCTGAATGTTGCCAAGTGCATGAACCTTCCATGAATGCTACATCCCCTCCTTTTTTGTTTATTTGTGCTCGGCCATCTCATGGTAGCCATCAATTTGCTTTTGCAAGCCATTTAACTCCCGTACAGACAAGATCATAACTCGTGGAGCCTGCCAGGGCGGTTCTCGACAAAGCCTTAACAAAAAGGAAATACATTGCACACAGCAACAGCAAAAAATAAGCTTAAGAAGGTAAAGTGTAATTGGCTGGGCCCCAATTAGCCATGCTAGAGTACTGGGAAGAGAGGTTCGCGTAAGCAGCGAGCATCATCTCATTCCCTATTTCCTCAGGGTGATGACATACTGGAATAAGGCACGTACCTAACAATTCTTCAGCTGCTACAAAATCAAATAAACAAAAGTGGGTAACATTTGCTATTGAAGCCAATCTTTCCCATAGGTTATATGTCATTCGGGCCCGTAACGGAGGAGGCGCTCCCAAGTCAACCCCTCCAGGAAATAGCAGGCACAAAAGGCATACAATCAGTACAGAATTAGCAGTGATTTGGGCGAGAATCGCCACAAACAGAGTCTCAGGAGTCTCTGGCTGTTGGTTTGCTGCCAGTCTTCGTTGAGCCGCGGCGACCAATGCTTTCACTGCTCCGCATGTCACGGGCTGGCTTGGGACGCTACGTCTCCTCCATCTCCGTCCCGTCATTGTCGACCCGGGAGGCACCGCGTTCTCCTCCAAGGTCAGCTGAAACTCCGGTATGGGGTTTGACAGCCCCTGGTGCCACGCCATGCTGTTTCAGTGCCAGTCGCACACACCGGGCCGGAACCCACAACGGTCCTGCAGGGAGAGACACAGCAGCATATCCCCGACCCCAAGTGATTAAAGGCACTGGGCCCAACCATTGCGGATCGGGCAGCTGATTGTAATAGACACACGGTCTTTCCGGTACCTCGGACTTATGAAAATGCCAATCCGCGGGGGTCTGCTGATCTGCGTTCAGCGTTAAATTATTTAAAGTAAACAAAAGGATATGCAGTTGTTGCTGAATCTCTCCTAAGGTTCGGAGACGCAGCTCCCCTTGTTTTAATTGTTTGTCAAGCAAGGTTTTTAGCGTGCGATTTGCACTTTCAACAATAGCTTGGCCTGTGGAATTATAAGGGATCCCGTGTTTGAGACGGACGTCCCATTGGGCACAAAAGGTGGAGAGGGATGTGGAGCAATAGGCTGGGGCATTATCCGTTTATATCTGGCTCGGGTGACCCATAACAGCAAAACAGGCTAGCAAATGGTGAATAACTTTGGGAGTGGCTTCCCCACGCTGTGGGGTCGCCCAGAGGAATCCCGAATAGGTATCAATGGAAACATGTGAAAACGAATAGGGGCAGAACTGTGGCACGTGAGTGACATCCATTTGCCACAGCTGATTCGCTGCGGCACCTCTGGGGTTAACGGCATAAGAAAAGGCAGGGGCAGCAGCGGCACGGTGGGGGCAGGAACGAACAATGGAACGGGCACGATCAGCAGGAATGTGAAACTGCCGGGCCAAGACAGAGGCAGACTGATGAAAAAAGGCATGGCTTTCAATGGGGTCAGAGAAAAGGGAATTTACCTGACCACGTAACGCGCGATCGGCGCGCGCATTGCCTTCAGTGAGTGGCCCAGGCAGAGGGGTGTGACTGCGAATATGAGCAACAAAATAAGGGAAATTACGAGTGGTGAGGAGATACTGTAAGGACAAAAACAGGCGAAGAAGGTCCGCATTGACCTGAGGGGTGATGAGGGCAAGGGGTAAATGATCAATTACCTGATGAACATAATGCGTGTCCACAATCAAATTAAAGGGACAATCAGCAAAAAGTTGAAAGGCCAAAATAACAGCAGCTAGTTCCGAGCGCTGCGCGGAACGCTGGGGCAGCGTAAAACGAGAATGCCAACGAGGGGGGTCACCGGATTGATAGGTGACAACACCGCGACGTGGAGAGCCATCAGTAAAAAGAGTGATAGCTGAAACAATCGGTCGAGAGCGGCTAAGACGATGTACGATTAGTGGCACCTTTTGTGTGATCACCAACCGAGGATCTTTTGGGGGATTATAAGAAATCTCTCTCACATAATCACAAAGAGCAACCTGCCAGGCCAAGGAGGTGTGATACAAGGAATCAAATTCACTACGTGACAAGGGGAACACAATGGCAACTAAATCAGTGCCCGTGAGTTGCACTGCACGGTGGCGGGCTTTACGAACAAGGTCAGACAGGGCGTCTAAATAAGGATAAATGTTCCGAGGAGGAGTGGAAGACAAATATATCCACTCTATGATAGAGACGGCTGTGTCTGTACGAGGTACAAACAGAGCAGCAGTAGGCGTATGAGGGGTAGCAAGGAGAACTAATCGCAGGGGACGAACCTCAGTAAGTCTATCCACAAACTGCTGACTCAACACTGCATTGATCTGTTGAATGCAGGCAATGTGCTCCTCAGTGATGGCAATAACTGCGCCAGGTGCCCGAGCTCCACGTAGAAGCTCGAACAATGGCTGCAGCATCGATGTGGGGAGACGGAAGTAGGGTCGAATCCAATTTAAATGACCCAAAATTTGCTGTAATTTAACGAGGGTTAGGGGTTGGGGTACCACTTCCGGGCGAACAGGGGGAGCATAGGTTTGTAAAACCTTATGCCCGAGGTATTGGTAGGGATAAGAGCGTTGGATTTTTTCTGGTGCCACTAACAGGCCATTTTGGCCGAGAATCTGGGACAAATATTCAAGCTGTTGTGCCGTGACCTGGGGACCGCTAAGCAAAATGTCATCCATATAATGGTAGACCTTTAATGTGGGGTATCTGGCACGAAAAGGGGCGAGGGCCCGATCCACAAAAAGTTGACACAAGGTTGGACTATTTTGCATTCCCTGGGGCAAGACCTTCCACTGATACCTTTGAGAGGGTCGTTGATTATTATATTCTGGCACCGTAAACGTGAATTTTTCGCAATCTTGTGGGCAAAGGGGGATTGTGAAGAAACAATCTTTTAAATCTAACACACAAAGCTGATCGGTTTGAGGAATTAAATTCCGGTTTGGCAACCCAAACTGCAAGGGGCCCATGGGTTGGATGCATTTATTTATTTCCCTTAAATCATGTAACAGCCTCCATGCACCAGATTTTTTCTTAATAACAAACACCGGGGTGTTCCAGGGACTAGTAGAGCTCTCCAAGCGCTGTGCCTGCAAATGCTGCTGCACAAGCGAATGAAGCGCTTTCAGCTTTTCTAGGGGGAGGGGCCACTGGTCAATCCATACGGGCTCTAAGGATTGCCATACCAAGGGTAATGCGGAGGGCAAGGTGGGTGGGGGAGGGTTTTGGGCCATTATATATTAATATCGAGGGTGGTGTCCAGCTTTACAAGTAAGTCACGGCCCCAAATATTGAGGTGGACAGGGAGCACAAAAGGGCGGATCGTAGCAAGGGCATGGCCTCCTGGTTTAGAGACCGTGACCCAAGACAAACTTTGGCGCCCGGGTTTGCTACCCCCGATCCCTCACAACTCTTTAGAAGGAACTGTTGGCCAACCGACCGGCCACTCCGGATCACGAATCACCGTAACGTCAGCTCCAGTGTCCACCAGCCCTGTAAAAGGGAAATTATTTAAAAGAAGTGTTAACTGAGGTTTCGAGGGGCGGACCAACATTATTAGAGCAACAAATTGAGAGGACGTGTCGTGAGGCGGCGACTGAGACAGCGTCGATCCAAAGTCGCCTCTGCCCCGGGCTCGATCCTCTGCGGCTGGCACCTGATAGGGGACTAAAATCAATTGTGCAATTGACCGTCCACGCGGGAGGACTGCGGAAGATGGGTCCACACCTGAACCTTAATAACGCTGGTGTAATCGGCGTCAGTGACTCCTGGGATGACAAAAAAACCCTGTTTCCCAGCGTGTGAGCGAGGGAGAACCAGACCCACAAATCCGGCAGGGAGAGGTCCCGTCACCTGTGTAGGTATGGCGCAAACCTCCCCCGGCAACTGAAAATCAGCGTCCTCCTGCATAATCAAATCAAGCCCTGCACTTCCGGCAGTCGCCGCCCTCATGGAGTCTATGGATTGTAAGGCAGAGGAACAGTTGTCTGAGTGGGAAACACCCCCGTTTGGCCCTGGGTTCGGGGGGGACCCGTCGTGTGGTTTCCCGACCCGCTACGACACTGATTAGCCCAGTGATAGCCCTTCCGACACTTGGGGCACTTCTTTGAGGGGCGGGCGGGCGCCGTCGATGAGCTTTTGGTAGGCCTGCCCGAATCCGGGACCTTCCGGAAAGCATGCTGGGCGCAGGTGGAAATAATGGGGAAGACGGCCTGAGGGAGTTGAGACTGCAGCTGAACAGTAGCAAACGGGCCCTCCCCTGCCAACTGCTCATAAATGACACCTTGCTCTCTATATACCTGGGCTTGGCGTTCCGCCGTCTGCCGATACTCACTAAGCCAAATAACATACTGACTGGGCGTCAGCATCATGCGCAACAGCGCCTTCCAGTCTTCAGGGACCAGGGAGTACCCAGAACCTAGCCCTTCAATGAGACCACGCACATACGTGCTAGTCAGGCCGAACTCGCGAATCGCTTTCTTTACCTCCCGGATCACTGAGTAAGGCAAACTGACCCAGTCTGCAACCTGGTTGCCCTGGCCATCATCCTGCCAGGTCACCGGGCAAACTGAGACCAGATCAGCTAATTCCTCTGCTGTAAGATCTGGGCGAGTCTTCGCTGCGTGAACCATTTGTTGCACCAGCGAAAGCCCCTGAGCAGACGCAGACGACCCCCCGGGGGGCCCCGGAGCATGGGGCCCCACAGGGGGACGGTGATCACACACCGGCTCCGGTGGGGAAGGCAAGGGAGGCGGTGGTAATTGAGGAACTGGGGGCGAAGCAGAGGGAGGGATGGCTGCAGGAGTGGACGGGGGTGGCGGGATCGGCAGCCCCTCTGTTGGCGCAGGAGAGGGTCTTTCCGAGGCGACACGCTGTGTCGCATCGCCAGGAGGGGGGATGGCTGCAGGAGCGGACGGGCGTGGCGAGATCACCAGCCTCGCGAGGGAGGGCCTGTCCGGGGCGACACACTGTATCGAGTCGCGGCAGAGGTGCCAGGCATGTAAAGCCTGCACGGACGCCCGAGGCTCTTTGTGCAATGTCTGGCTCAACCGCTCCCAGTCCGCTAGCTTAAGGGCTCCGGCTTCAGGGTACCACGGGCATTGGGCACTCACCTCCTGTAGCAGGAGAGTGAGTTCTCGAGTGGGGCAGTCATGCTGAGCCTTACGCAGCAAATTCTGTAGCTCATTGCGGTGTTGCACTTGCAAAGCAGAGAGGGAGCTTCCCATACTTACCACGACGAAAAATACTCACCGGGATCCGCGAGGCGGATGAGTGACGCGTCTGAAACCCTTGCCGGGCGAGGTGAGTTCTGAGGGCCCCACGTTGGGCGCCAGTTGTTGCGGTTCAAATACAAGACAGGACAAAGCTTTAAGCAAGCAAGCAGGCTGGTCTGCCGACGGGCTGCTCTGCCTGTCAGCTTTTCCACCCTCTCCTTTATTTCTCTCTCTCCCCCCGCGCATTACATACTCCAACAGATAAAAGGAATACACTGGCTTTGTATAATATTCTTATTTACCAATTTCTATCTACCGCATTCCTTGCTCTCGGGCCTTGAGCCCAGTCCTGGGAGGCTTCCCACGGTTCATGTCATCTGGGCGAGATTCCAAGGTTCATGCCCTTGAGAGGAGCCGTGTGTGCACTGCTCCTACACAACACTCCGGGCGTGCCCTGAATGTTGCCAAGTGCATGAACCTTGCATGAATGCTTCACTTGAGGACAGCCCCAGCAGCATCCTACTGCTTCCTCGGCCCCAAGAGGGGAGAAGCAATGAAAGGGAGTTTGTGTCTCTGGGATGTGGTGGGAGGGGCAGAGCAGGTGAGTTTCCCAAGGCTGAAGCTATAAAAATGATGGTTAGTCAGTAAATTCCTACCTTGAATTCTTCAGCAGCAACCTCCTCTGCAGGAATCACAGAGTGATCTCTGTGCTCCTTGGATTTGTCACACACGACACAGATGAGGATTTTATCCTTTTTGAAGAACAGTTTCAGAGGCTCCTTGTGTTTCTCACACAATGTCTCTGCTTCTGGTTCCTTCACTGACTGCAACCTCAATTCTCTGACTGCTTCTGCAACATTCCTGAGCTTCTTGTTAAGTCTGAGGTTCCTCTGGGGAAAGGCCTCTCTGCACTGAGGGCAGGAGACCTCTGTATCCAAGCTCTCCCAGCACTGGGTGATGCAGGCTCTGCAGAAATTGTGACTGAACTTGGCTTAGTCATTGGGCATTTCCTTTCTGGGCACAGTCTCGTATTCTCTGGTTTTTGCGGACTGCAGAGTAGCTTTGAACTAAGTGTGATGAGTCCAAACTGAGACTAACTCCTCCCTTTGTTAACCCAGAAATCCATGGCGTAGATACCCCATTGCCCTGCGACTTCCCTTGTCCTTTACTCACTCACGTATACAAATTAGAGCTGGTCAAAAAAAAAAATTCTAATGGAACAATTTTTCTGTTGCAAAAAGTTATTTTGATTAAATCAAAACTTTGCATGGGAATGTGCCATTGTTGTAACAAAAATATACAAAAATGCTTGTTGTATATTGCATTATCAATTATAAAATGAAATAGTCAAAATCAGAATATAACATTACAATGTATCGAAAAGAAATATTTAAATTGATCCCAAATTATTAACCTTTATTTGGTTTTGCAGGAAGTTTCTCTTTTTTTCTTCTTTTTTCTTTTGGATTCAAAACAAAAAATAAAACTGGAATTTCCCCCAAAGGGAATTTCTGGTTCCTGCAAAGCTCTAATGAAAAGCACCAACTCCTTCTACGTCTTACCAGACATCATATCCAGCACACTAACCAGCACACATAGACAGCAACATCAAAAGGTCTGTGACGGAACTTTCTCACCCATA
Organism: Natator depressus; assembly: GCF_965152275.1. Taxonomy (NCBI): domain Eukaryota; kingdom Metazoa; phylum Chordata; order Testudines; family Cheloniidae; genus Natator; species Natator depressus. The sequence goes on along the minus strand of NC_134244.1, from coordinate 73,260,638 downwards.
TCACTCACTCCTTTGCACTTCCTTCAGTGAGACAGCCAGTAACTACACAGCTCACTCTACCTTCCTTCAAGAACCTGTACCCACTCCTTCCCTTCCCTCCTGAAAGTTTCAACTTTTCAATGAAAAACTGAATACCGAACTATTTTGTCCAAACCCCAAAGTATTTCAGTTTGGAAATGTCACTGCATGGGAGTTGTAATTTACGTTCCTCCTGCATCCATCCACCATGGACTGGGCTCCCTGATAGCACTCTCCCACAATGCACCACGGTCTCTCCTTTGCGTGAGTCATTGAATGAGGGGAGTCCAATAACCATGATGCATCATGGGAGATGAAGTCCATCTGGGGAACCTAGCCCGTACAATAAAAAGGGGACATCAAGCAGCCCCACGACATCTCCCATGGGACATAGTAGTGGCATGCCCAAATCGATCTGTTTGGTTTCCTGGTGAACTAGTTCAGCTTTGGAGCTTTTATTTTTATTTTTTTTTGGATGAAAAATATCAAAACCATTAACGGATGGCAGCCGTTTTTTGTGAAAACTTTTTAAAATCAAAACCGCAGTTTTTCATCAAAACCAACAAAATTTTCAAGCAGCCTTAATCATAGGACCATCCCATGAGCTCTTCCGTAGATTAGCTAGTCCTGCCAAGCACTTTCATCTCCTTTCATAATTCACAAGGGGCCATCATGTTCTAATGATGATCCACCGACGGTTTGTCACTCTTCTCTGGTCCATGTGGCAAACTGCAATTTGCAAAGCCTCCTGTCCTAAGATATTTGGACATAAGGTGACCAGATAGAAAGTGTGAAAAATCGGGATGGGGTGAGGGGTAATTGGCGCCTGTATAAGAAAAAGCCCTGAATATCTGGACTGTCCCTATAAAATCGGGACATCTGGTCACCCTATTTGGACACCCAAGTCAATTGGAATGTTCTGGCTTTCTCACTTCTTCCTTCACCTATATAAAATAAACATAAGCAAATCAGAAGCATAGCCACAGTCCTCATGCCAAATTATCCATTGTTTGGTCTGTGGTTAAATACTTAGGGTTGTATTTTCAAAACTGCAAACAGAGTTCAGTGCACAGGTCTTGCTCCCAGTCAATGGGACTTGTGCTCCTTACTCTGTTGGGTCTGCAAAACCATCGAAAGCCGGGGCACTTGGCACTGGCCCCTGTCGGGACACTGGGCTAGATGGACCTTTGGCTTGACCCCGTCTGGCCGTTCTTCTGTTAAAGCAAGGGAGCGATCAAGGCGGAGAAGCCCATCTCCTTGCTTCAGGAATTTTGCAGTTTTTTGGTCACAGTCCTCTCTAGTCCAGGATGACTCTGATCGTCCAGGCTCGGATTGTGTCGCTGAGACAACAGGGAGTCCGGCGAGCATGAAAAATACAGGCTTCTCTCGCTGCAGTTAGCCCAGTCTCTCTGATCCTGGAGGACTCCCATCTATCCAGCACCATGGCTCGTCACCTGTATAGCCCCTGGAAGCTCCTCTGCACCCTTCTCAGCAGCATCAGGGATGAGAGGGACGAAGGAGACCTGCAGCTGCAGGAGGAGCAGAGGGGCCCTGTGGGGCAGGGGTAGGGGCGGCTCTAGGGGGAGCTAGCAGGGTCCATAGCAATCCCAAAATTTGCCTTAGCCCCTCCCCCGTAGCCATCCCTCCCAACTGCTGGTAGCACTGCCTTCAGATCCGGGCACCCGGCTGAGAGCCACTGCTCTCTGGCTGCCCCTTTCTGAAGGCAGAGCAGAGAGAGCTGCGGCTGCGGGCCAGGCTCCCCACAGCAGAAACACTCACTTCTCCTGCCCCAGGTTCACGGACTCTCACTTCCCCTTCTGCACACTCTTGCCCACAAACAGCAGCAGCTAGGGGAAGCGGACTGGCACGTGGCTGGGACAGTGTCCCACACAAGCTCCCCCTACACACACACCTGATCTGCCGAGAAGAGGCTTCAGACACCTGCCTAGACTGGAGGAAATGTCTCCTTCTTCCATTCAGTCCCTTTGCACTCAGGTGGGGCCTGACCCATTTGTAGCCCTGCTGCACTCCAGACACAGGTGCCGACGCAGAGGGTGCTCCAGACCCAGAGCACCCACAGGAAAACATAGCGGGTGCTCGGCACCCACCAGCCACAGCTGTTGGGCTGGCCCCTGCTGATCAGCTCTTTGAGCTGTCTGGCAGCTGGGGAAGGGGCTTGGGGGAGGGTGGAGAGCGGGGAGTGGTGGACGGGCAGGCAGGGACCTATGGGGAGGGGAAGGAGCCAGGGTGGGACCTTGGGGAAGCGGTGGAGGTGGCATCCCCAGGAAAAATAGGTCCGTGCCTGCGGCCCCAGAGATCTGCACAGTCAGCTCCCCTGCTGATGCTAGCCTGGGCCAAGCTCTACACCGGCTCCTCGGCAGCCGGCACTGCAGAGGCTGCAAGCCCCACGTTTACACGTCAGTCTCCCTTTCGCTGGGAAGCTGATGCACGGCTGGCTGGGCACTGGGGGATTCCGCCCGCTACGAGAGGTGGCCATGCCCAGGTGGGTCTCCGCTGAGCTGGGGAGCATGGGGCAGGAGCCTGTCTGCGCTGAGGCCTTTCACTCAGGAGTGGGAGCTGCAAGTCTTCAGGCTCAGGAGTGCCTGGCTTAAAGAGACAGTGTGCTGACACACACGCAGTCTCCCCCACACAGGGCCAGATTAACCTTTTGTGGGCCTGGTTCCAAACACATTTGTGGGCCCCCTTGGGCCGGGAGATTGACACAGGAGCTGTGTTTGACACAGCACACAGCTGTACCGGTTTTATTTACAATATTTACAAGTTTAAACGGAGAGGGCTCCCAGCAATGGCAGCCCTAGGGCAAAAAGTTACACACAGGTACATCCGATGCGTTATGAAAGAAAACATGCAAAAGAAACCACAGTGGGTAAAACCAGGGAACAAAAGCCTGAGCAGCCAAAACACCAGCCAGCTGTTGCTCCCACGAAGAGGGAGCAGTTACAAATATCTCATCCTTCACATTTCTCATAGGAACTACCAGGGCCTGATGAAACTGGGGCAGATTGAAAAGTGTGAAAATATTTTAAAAATAAAAACATCCACAACTTTATTCCATTTTATTTACAGCATCATTTTTCGTACTCGCCTGGCTTGGCCTTCTCTGCCAGAAGAGAGGCAGACAGACTAGGATCAGGACCACCAGCTGTGCCCCCAAAAGACTGGGCTCTGGGCCAATCCTCCAAATATCTGAGACCCACATCCTGCCCCAGAACAACCCCCCCAAACTGGACCAGCCCCACATCCCCCCCCAGAATGACCATCCGTGACCTGGACAGTGCACCCAGCTCAGCCAGGAAGGAGAACTCTTGAAACTTTCTTTGGGTTTTTATCTACGGCTTTGGCTACACTTGCATGTTACACCGCAATAAAGCCTCCCAGAGCGCTCTACCTTACTCCCGTCCACACTGGCCAGGCACGTAGCGCGCTCTGACTCCCTGGCTGGAGCGCTCCTGGTACTCCACCTCCCCGAGAGGATTAACAGCTGTTGCGCATCGGCTGAGACGCTCCAGCTCCAGTGTAAACGGGGAGTAAGGTTATTAGGCACTGATTGACCTCCGGAAACTCCCCATAATCCTTTTAACTGACGCGTCCTCTCTTGTTCGGTTGTGAACTCCGGACGTGGCCGTGCCGTTTCAAAGCTCCGTTTCGGGGGCTGCTTATCAAACAAACACACACGGCTCCCGTTGGCTTTGAATGAGTGAGAGGCAGGCGGGGGGCTCCGTTTGGAGCGCCGGCCGCTCCTGTTTGCTTGCAGAGCGAGGCGGCGGCGAGGCGGGGTTGGGGTCCATTTCAGCGAGCGGCTGCTTCTCTCGTCTATGAGGAAAAAAGAAAGAACGGCCGTTTGCTTTCAGTGAGTGAGAGAGAGGCGGGGGAGGGAGGGAGGGAGGTCTGGACTTACAAGACAGCACGCTGACACACTCTCAGCCCCCCAAACCCACTCTCTCTCCCCCCACGCTCCCTGTCACACTCCACCCCACCCCCGTTGGAAAAGCACGTTGCAGCCACGGGAACGCTGGGATGGCTGCCCCAATGCGCCCCTCCCACTGCAGCGGCAAACATGGCCAGGACAGTGGGCTGGCAGCTGCCAGTGTGGACAGGCTGCAGCGCTCCCCCTGCGCGGCTGTAGAAGGCAGGTTTAACTCACAGCACCGTGCATCTGCAAGCGTGGCCACGGCCTGCCTGTCCTTCCCCTAATTGTCAGGGTCTCAAAATCTCCCACTGTGGGAAGCGAAGATGCAGGCCCTGGACTCTACCTGCCGGCAGCCAACCGGACACACACAGACGGTCGCCTGCGGTCTGGTGCCATGCTGGAAGTGCCATTTCCAAGTGGTTGAGTTTTAAAGCTAGATTTGGCTGTTGGTTTCTGGCCCAAAGTTCTGAGGCCTGACAATTTCAGCAATGGCCAAATGTGGCTTGTTGTTGTAAGGGTCTGATTCTCACTTTGGGTGCCAAGGGGCCTGGCTGCAGCTCCCGGACAAGCCCTCCCCCAGGGTGTGTTTGCTGCTGCCCCTTCCCATGTCCAGGCTTCTTCTGCCTGGGTGTGTGGCTGGTGGTTTGTCTTTGGAAACTCCTGTGGGATGCGGCTTCCTTCGAGTTCCCAAAGGGTTTGTTGGACTCGGGCATGAGTCTCCTTTACCAAGCAAGAGATCCCGGCTTCAAATTTCGACCAAGGCTGCGTTTGCAGCTTACCTCGGAAGTTTTTTTCACCTGTGTTTTCTCCAACATCCTGCAGAGGGAGAGCTGCATTAGGGTCTGAATTTGGTTTGTTTCTCAAGGTGTAGGATTCTCACTTGGGGCGGGAGAGAGTGCGGACAAGACCTTGGAAAGGTGAAGTCAGGGGCAGGACTTTTCAGGTGCCTGTTGTTGTGGGGGTTTGTTTGATTAGGGGTTTTGCTGAAATTGCGAGAAACGATGTCCCTTTTCAGCCTGAAGGCTTGTTCTGTCCAGCAGCCCAAATGGCAAGCCTTGTTTCACCTGTTTAATGTTGGACAGTGACAGGGTCACGTTAACACCTTTGTCTCTCTTTGAGCCCCTTGATTCTCTTTAAATTACCACCAAAGTTCCCACCCCCTGTGTGAGTGGCATGGGGGACTGAGCGTCTTTTCTCCTTTCTCCCCTCTAGGATGTCAGAAGCACCATAGACAGGTGCCTGGCTCCTTCCCCTTCACACCTCATTATTCTGGCCACAGGCTGAGACAAAACAACTGTCCCAGGGCACAGCTGCAAAGTGGGGAAGGTGACTCGTGGGGTCGGAATCTCCTTTGGTTTATTACAAACCTGGGGTTCCTGCATTTCCTCCAAAACTAAAGCGGTTTTCTTAATCGCTTCTCTGTTAAGGCTGCGTCTACACTCCCCTTGTGTCGGTAGAACGTATGTGGCTCGGGGTGTGAATAAGCCACCCCCCGAGTGACACAAGTTACACCGACCTAAGCGCCGGTGTGGACAGTGCTATGGTGCTGGGAGAGCTTCTCCTGCCAACATGGCTATGGCTGCTCGTTGAGGGTGGAGAGCTCCCTCCCATCGGCTTCCAGCGGCTCCACTAGAGACTGCCGCTGTAAACTCCCCAGTGCAGCCACAGCCTTCGGGCAGGGACGATGCCCCGGGACTCCGGGGACACAGTCCGGGCCTCTCACCTCCAGGGCACTGGGGTTCTCTTCTGCCCAGGGCAGGAGTGAACAAACGTCTGTATGACGTGATGACCATTCAGAAACCGGTGAGGAATGAGCTGGTTTGAGGGGAGTTGATCTCGGTCCCGTTGCAGGTGGGCAGATGTCCACAGAACAAAGACCAGCAGGAACATTGGAATCTATTGGTCACTGAAGCATGGAGGCCGAGGAGTGAATTGCCCATGGGGAATGAACTCCCGTCCTGTCCCCAGAGCTGGTCTCAGTCAATCAGGGCTGAAGCACATTGACGGGACACCTCGGGGAAGCTTGCCCAGCCATTGCTGGGGCTGTAGCTATTCTATGGCTGGCTCCACAGAGATTCATTCTCCAGGCCCCTCAATTCAGCATTTTTCAGTGGCAAGAAATTCACAGTAAAATACAAAAATAAAATAAATCATGATTATTGGGAAAAAACCTGTTTCTTTCTTGATGTGAAAAAGGAAAGTTCCAGCAGCTGGAGGACACGTCTCCTGACCTGGAAAGCAGACCTGGTTATTGGTGCCAACAAACCAGTGCTCTGAAGGAGACTCTGAGGAAAATCAAAGGTAGCGAGAAGGGAGCTAGGTGGGGAAACTGAGACACGCGTCTGGGACTTTCGGAAGTGACAGATTCTGACCAATTAGTTGCAAGAGACGCGAACATAAAACTGAAACAAATCAGAGTGAACCAATAAAGCATAATTCCTGACTCAGGGGAAGAGGCTGGGGCGGGGGGGTTGAGGGGGGTGGGAGAGCAGTGTTCCAAGGCAACAAAAATAGCAAACGGTTCATAATCTGTAGTCATTTGAATGTGATTCATTTTTCCACTGAGAAGTTTCTCTGAAGTAACGAGAAATCCAGGGTCCAGGTGAAGGGAGCCGTGTCCCATTCTCCCGTCTGACAGTCCAGTCATGGCTTAGTCCTGTTTATAAAGAGAGACAAGAGACAATAAAAACAGGTGAATCGAGCGAGACAGTCAGGACAGGGGAGGATAAAGCAGGGAGGGGAAGAGCTGGGCTCTAACTCCCTGCGTGGCCTTGGTCAGGTCAGTGAACCTCTCCCTGTCTCCCTTTACAGTGGGGATAGCAACAATTACAGGCCCCACGGGAGAGGGTTGGTTTGATGTTTAACCACATGGCTAAGCAACGAGAACCCCAAATCCCCCTCTGCTTTGGGAGCAAGGTTTCCTGTTTGAATTCTGTGTTTCAGAGGACTTCAGGCCTGGGCACTGTGATTATTTACCAGTTTCTCGGGCCTTAGGGGGTCACGTCACTCACAGCTGTGATGGCCGAGAGGTTAAGGCATTGGACTCGAAATCCAATAGGGTTTCCCTGCGCAGGTTCAAATCCTGCTCACAGCGAGGCCTGTGTTTTAGCCACACTTGCTCACCAGGGCAATACATCTCCACCGACCCTGGGACGCTCTCCGTACACTCCCCACCCCAAGGAAACCCTGTTCTGCTCCTTTCATGGGGATGCCTGGGATGGTGCCTCACGCTGTGTCCCTGTGTTATCAGCTCCCGAGGCCTCTGCCCCTCACCCAGCGCCCCCCGGCTCAGCCCAACCCCTGGGTGCTGCTCCTCTCCAGAGCGTGGAAGGAGCTGAGCACGGGCAGCTCGGATAAGAGGCCACGGGAGGCTGAGCCTTCCCCAAAAGGAGGTCCATGCGGGGGGGAAACGCTGGGGATGTGGGGCGGGTCTCCCCTCCGGAGGCCCGTGGGCCCATGGTCATCTTTCGAGCGCTGGATGCGAAGCTCCAGAGAAGTGGGGGCCCCGCCTGCACCCCCCTCCCCTCTGCCCCTTAGCCCGATGCCCTGCTCTTGCTTTTCCTCTTCCCATCCCCCCTCCGCCTCTTCCCCCAAAACCTGCGCCCCACCCCCCCTCGGCCTTTTCCCCCACGGCCCCGTCTTCTCGTGCCTCTTCCTGTCCTGCTCCACCTCCTTCCCCAAGGACCCCACGGCCCCCCGCTCACCGAAGACAGAGAAGAGGAATGGGTGCCTGGCCCCAGGGCCCCCTGGTAGCCCCCCTTAGGGGAAAGGGGCAGAGAGGAGCAAGCAGGGGGTGAGTGGAGTCTTGGGGGAAGAGGCGGAGAGGAGCGAGGGGCAGGTAGGGGGACCTCGGGGGCCAGAGGAGTGAACAGTGGGTGGGCAGGGCCTCGGGGGAAGAGGATGACCGGGGGCGGGGCCTCTGTGGCAGGGCCATGCTCTAGGCGCCGGTGGCCCCCCAACTTCTCGGGGTCATCGGAAACCCAGGATGAAGGTGACACAGGGCCTGGTTCTTCTTTGGGCTAAGATTCCATAACACCTCTCCCTTCCTGGCAGTGTGAAGGGGCTGGACGGGGCATAAAGCCCTCCAGACACGGCCGGAGACAGGGAAAGGCCGTCAATGCGGAAGAGAATCGGGCCCAGAGTTAGACAAGGGGTGCAGAGAATATTCTGGATTCTGGTCATTGCACTTCGCCCTTGCTCGAAATGCTTCCTGTATTTTCTCCATTTCACTCCCTGACTCTCGATCTCTGCCCCTTTCCCTGTTTCGTCCTCAGAATTAGCACGTTCAGCCAGTTAATCGCAGCAATCCCGCCATAACACGGCAGCCTGAAATCTCAGCTCTCCCCCGCCCCTCGCACGAGACCTGCTGCCAGCTGAACTGGAGAAAGAATGGGGAATGACTCTGGCGGAGGGTGTGAAACAGACCCCCGGAAAAGGTGAGTTTTCACAGGGATTTCCTCAAATTAGGAGAAACTTGGGGTCCCAGTTAGTGCCCAGAAAACCCTTCAGGGATCAAACAAACCAGAGGCCCAGCCCACCCCGATCTGGGCTCCACGTGGGAGTGAGCAGGGGGCTGCTGAGACACACAGAGACTGCTGGGCACGCACGGACTGTGGCTGGGGAGGGGGCTGCCAGACCTCCCTAGGGTGACCAGACAGCAGGTGTGAAAAATCGGGACAGGGGTGGGAGGTAATCGGAGCCTATATAAGAAAAAGACCCAAAAATCGGGACTGTCCCTCTAAAATCGGGACATCTGGCCACCCTAGACCTCCCCCACAGACTGCCACTGAGGGAGGAGGGGGCAGATGCACAGACCTGCAGTGACCACACGGATTGTGAGGTTTGCTCCCCTCCTGTCTCCAATGGGGCTGAGGTTTCTCCCTGAGCCTGCTGAGCCCTGTGGCCCTTCCCAGCCACGCCCGTGGGAGCAGAAAACACCGAGAGACCAGGCCGGGGAGGTCATATGGTTTATTGGACCAGCTTCTGCTGGGGAGAGAGACCAGGGCCTGAGGACAAGCTCTGTGGAGCTCGAAAGCTGGTCTCTCCCCAGCAGAAGTTGGAGAATGAAAGAGATCCCCTCCCCGCCTTGTCTCTCTCACCTCCTGGGACCGACCTTGCAAACAGAGAACTCTGAGGCAGTTCAGTGCTTCCGACCGAGCACCAGGAGCCCGTATGTAACACGGACGTTGCATTCATTCAAACAGTGCCTAGCGCAGCTGGGGGACGGGCTTCAAGCTGCTGCCAGCCACAGCCCCTTCTGTGCCCCAAACCGGGGGCGACTGCGCCTACCGGCCAGACCCCTCTGTTCCAGAACGGAGGTGCCCTTTGGTCTCTCAGCCCGGCGCTCTCACACAACCACAGCAGCTCCAGTCACCAGGTCCCCTCTTGGCGCAGTGGGAGCGGGCAGCAGGACAGAGCAGGCAGGCCACCGAGGGGGAACTGTACTCCGGGAAGCCGTGACTCTGTCAAGGATTTAGGTGTCATACCGGGCGAGCCGCTTAACATCCGCTCCCGGTGTGATGCTGTGGGGAACAGGGCCAAAGCCATTGGTGATGACGGGGGGATTTTCTTGGTTTTTCAATGGTTTGCATGCCGCGTGTGGGACTCAGTTTCCCTGGGTGCTGTTTGTTTAACGAGGTGGCACTGGTGGGAGAGGTCGTTTGTTGTTACAGAGGACCAGCGGTGATCTCGCCTGACAGTTGGGCCCTCAGGCAAAGGCCTGGAGAATGGATACCCCAGTGACTGGTGAGCGGGAGGCCCAGCTTGGAAGTCACAGCCAGGTCGGGCCAGTAGTAGGACAATGGGCTGAGGAGAGAAGACCTGGTGACTGCTTCCAGCCAGGGGAAAGAAAAGAGGGAGGAGAGGAGAGGCTGAGATAGAGGAGACCCAGGCAGCCTGTTTACCTGGGACAGAAGACAAAAGACACAGGCTTGTGGGAAGGTGATATCGGACACTTAGCTGGAAAGAGGGGGCTTCTGGACTGGGGAGAGAAAACAGCCAGAGCCCACATGGGTGCAGGAGAGACCTAGATGGACTGTGCTGAGGGAGGTTAGGCCTGAGGCCCTGAGAGTTTCCTGTGCTGTGTTCAGATGTTCAATAAACCCCTCTCTTTTACGCTGGCTGAGAGTCACGGCAGTCTCGGGATCGGGGTTGCGTTCTTCCCTCTGGGAGTAGAGGCCCCAGGGGTCCAGAGTGAGGGGACTCCCTGAGGGGGCCCACGGCAGAGAGGCATGCTCAAGGGTCAGAGAAGAGGGGTTCCAGGAGGCGGAAGGGCCTACGGCTTAACCCTCGAGAGAGTGGATCTCCGAGAAGGGCTGTCACACTGAAGGGGGTTCCTCCCAAGGACTGTACGAGGCTGAGAGAGAGCACAAGTCCTGTGAGTCTGTGACGCCATCCATGGATAGATGAACAGAGGATGGAAAGGGAGGTGATTCAGCAGTGGGGAGACTGACACTGGAATACTGCATCCCGTTCTGGTGTCCACATTTCAAAAATAACGTTTAAAAAAACTGGAGAGGGTGCAGAAAAGAGCCACATTGAGGGATGGAGAAGACTTATAAGGAGGGATTGAAAAACTCAGTCTGTTTAGTTTTTAAAAAGATGGAGAGGTGAGCTGATGGCAGCCTGCAAGTGCCTTCGCTGAGAGAAAACACCAAGTATTTAAAGGGCTCTTTAGTCTTGCAAAGAAAGGCAGAACAAGAACCAATGGCTGGAAGCAGAAATCAGAAAAATTCTCCTTAGAACAAGGCAGAGATTTGTAAGAGGGAGGGCGACTCATCACTGGAACAAACTGCCAAGAGAAGTGATGGATTCTCCATCTCTTGATGTCTTCCAGTGAAGACTAGATGCCTTTCGGGAAGGTGCTTTCATCAAAAAGCAGCTCTTGTGATACACAGGAGGGCTGGGAGATGCAGGGCGTCATATTAGATGCTCCAATGGTCCCTTCTGGCCTTAAGTCGACTAATTTATGAAAAACTGGTATTTTATTTATAGCCGGCTCCATCCCCCGACGCACCAGTCATTGAGTGCGGAGATCCGGGGGCAACAACTCCAAGCTCCACAGAGGCTGGGCAGAGGCAGGACATCAGCTGGGAGGGGAGGGGTAGGGGGGCAGTGACATCACAAAGGCCTTTTGCAGGACCTCAGCCCATTGGGCAAAGGTGGTGGGGAGGGGGTGACCTCACAGAGAGACCCCGACTTCAGCGGGGCAGGGCCGAGGTGCAGGACCAGGGCAGTCGCTGAGACCCCCCCGGCTTTGCAGCCGCACGTCTCCTTCTCCAGGTCTCCCCTCGAGGACGGGGAGAGAATTAGGATTCACGTCGTGAGCATGAGGAGGAGCCTCTGTGGACTTTCTCCTTTTCCACCACTGATTGTGCCAGAAAACGAACTTCCCTTGACAAGGTCGGAGGCTCCGAGAGGTTTGGAACCTGTTGGGTCTGATGCACCTGCTGCAGGCAGAATTCTCGGCACAGAAAATACTGGCTTAAGGGGGCAGAATGTGATTTCCTACCGAGCACTTTGACGCTTGGAATCACTGGGGACCTTGGGGTTTATCGTTTTTGGTTTCCCTTTTCCTCTTTCCTCCCTCCTTTCTCCTCTTCTCTTGCTTCTTTTTTCCCTGTTTCCCTCCCTCTACCAAGGAGGGGTGTGTGTGGAGGGTGGGCGAGGGGGGGGGGTTGCTCTCATCGCAGGAGGTCCTCACAGAGAGGTGGGTCTGGATCTGAGAGCGATCCCCTCTGATGGTGACCTGGGCCATCCTGTGGGACCTCTAGTGAGACCTCTCAGCCGCCCGCCCCTCAGCGTCTCAGTGCTGGTTGGCCAAGCGGGGGGCTATCGACAGCGAGGAGACTCAGGTCCTTTTGGTCTCGTTTCAAATCAGGCAAATAAGTCACAATCAATGCAATGTATAGGATTCTTCTTGCTGCTTCAGGGGCGGAAGGAGGCAGGGTCTTGGGGGAAGGGGTGGAGTGGGGCGGGGTCTGGGGCAGAGGGGGGTTTGCCCCGGGCCTGCACCCCCCTCGGGACGGCCTTGGCAGCAGTATTGGTCCCACCCCGCGGCAGGGCCGGGCTGGAGCCAGGTACAGCCGGGGCAGGGGAGGGCAGGGCAGGAGGTGGGGGAAAGCTGGGCGGGCGGGAGCCAGGGGAGGTACCTCTCTCCAAGCCAGACCTCGTAACCTGAGATCCAGAGAGGGGTGGGGCTCAGGACACACCCCTCCCATCGGCCTTTCCCGTTGGTTAGCGTCGGTGTGGAGATGCCTCGCACGCTGGGTTTTGTGGGTCCTACTTTCAGGCACCTCCTTCTTCCTGTAAGCGGAGGAATAGTCCCGCTCTTGAGGGGAACTTTCCTGGCTTCTGCACGACCCCGGTGAAGTGGACTAGCGAAAGGATCTGAGTCCTCGCTCCCACTTCCTTTACCCAGTGGCCTCCCTGCCCTCAAGGACTCCCCTTCCCCTCTCCTGTCTGGCAGAGTCCTCGTAACCCCAACAAGGCTGGGCCCAGGATTCCTGGGGGGCTCAACCCCCAACCCTGCTGTGGTCACCTAGGACAGGGGCTAGGGTGTCCCCACTCCAGGGTACTCTCTCTGTACTGGGCGCTTCCCTGACCCACTGACCAGTACATACAATTTAAAGCAAATGCAAGTTATTTAATCAACAATTAATTTTAAAAAGAATAAGGAAAAATGGGAAAGGTGAAAGGAAACACATCACCCCGCTCTGTGGCAGGGAACATCACAAACAGCGTCTCTGGAACGTCAGGGCAGTTCACAGTCTGCTCCTTGTAAGTCCCAGGCCCCTTCTCTGGCCCTGGCCGTGCTGCGGGGATGCTGTGGGTTGGACACTCGCTCTGGTGGTGGCCACATGCTGTCAGGCTCGAAGTGGCAGGACCCTTCTGCCCAGTGTCGCCCCCGCCCTGTCGGGGTTACGATCCAAGCCTGGCCTGCAGAACCTCTGGGCTGAGACGTCTCCCTGTGCGGGGCCCGCTGCCCAGGGTCCCCCTCGCTCTCCCCAGCTGCTCACCGCACCCAGCTCCGGACGGCTCCCGCCCCAGCCCCACCACTCGGTCTCTGCCCGGCTGCTGCTCTGCCTCCCGCTCCCTGGGGTGCTCCTCTGGCCCCTCTGGCTCTGGTTGCTCCCAGGACAGGTCTGCTCTCTCTGGGCTGCTTTACTGGTCCCTCTGGATCTGGCACAGCTCCGCTCCCCAGCTCACCTCGGGCCCTTGCTTTCTCCTTAGCTCGGCCACACTCTGTCTGTCTGACCCCGGCAAATCCAGCTCACACGGAGGACGGGACCCCCCTGCCCTCCTGACTCCCTCATTAGCCTGCCCACCCTGTCATTCAGGCTGACCTGGAGCGTTGGCCTCTCCCCATTGTTCCTGGGGACTATCAGTCTCAGGGTCCTGGTTTCCCATCGACCCTTCCCCCTTTTAGGACTAGGAGCTAGCCAACCAAAACACCCCCACTGACTGTTAGTAAGGGGGCAACAGTCCCCTTGCATTTAGGCCATAGCTGCGGGGGGTTGAGGATCGGCAGCATCTCAGTGTCAGATTTAGGTAGCTAAAGTGAAAGTAGCAGCCAAGCCCACCTCAATATTTTTGTGGAGCTAGCCCCTGGTGCCTAACCTGTTTTGAACAGCCCACTAGGCCCCCATCTGTGTTGTCAGGTGCCCGATCCCAGACCTACATTATTTTAAACAGATGCTTTTGAAAAACGTACCAAAAGTCTAACGGGCTCTAAAAATCAGCTGAATACATTCCAGGCCTACAAGCACTAAAATACCTTCCTCAAACCAGTGTATGGGGCTTTGAACGGTATCACGACATGGCAGGGGCTGACAGTCAGTGCTAACTGTGTGAAGACCCATTTTTAATGATTCTTGATAAAGCCAGTCAGCAAATGTCGTCTAGGAGTAAGTGCTGTAATTATGGGGAAGAAAAATCTGCATTTTTCACACGTAACAGAAGTGGAATAACTGCATTCAAAAATAAAACAATGAAAAACTTGAAAGGCCACAAGCCCACTCAGTCCTACTACTTGTTCAGCCAATCACTCAGACAAACAGGTTTGTTGACATTTGCAGGAGCTCGTGTTGCCCACTTCTCGTTTACAGTGTCACCTAAAAGGGAGACCAGGCATTCACAGGGCACTGTTGTAGCTGGCATCGCAGCATATTGACAGCCCAGATGTGCTGAAGAATCATACGTCCCTTCGCGTTTCAACCACCATTCCAGAGGTCATGCGTCCGTGCTGATGACAGATTGAGATGTCACCAGCGGAAGGTTGATTTTCTTGTTCGGTGGTTTGGATCTTGTCGTTTCCACATTGGAGTGTTGCTCTTTTCAGACTTCTGAAAGCGTGTGCCACACCTCATCCCGCTCAAATTTTGAAGTCCAATTTCAGACTCTTAACTCTTGGGTCAAGTCCTGTGGCTATCTTTAGAAATCTCACGTTGGTCCTTCTTCGCCTTTTGTCAGATCTGCAGTGAAAGTGTTCTTAAAATGAACACCATGTGTTGGGTCATCATCCGAGATGGCTAGGAGATGAAATCTGTGGCAGAGTGCAGGTAAAACAGAGCAGGAGACAGACAATTCTCCCCCAAGGAGCTGAGTCACCGATTTAATTCACACATTACTTTTTTTTAACGAGTATCATCAGCATGGAAGCATGTCCTCTGGAATGGTGGCAAAAGGATGCAGGGGCATACGAATGTTTAGCATGCCTGGCACATAACTACCATGCAATGCTGGCTGCAAAAGTGCCATGCGAATGCCTCTTCTCAACGTCCCGTGGCCTTGTAGGCTCTAAACGTTTACATTGTTTTCCTTTTGAGTGCAGTTCTGGAACAAAACAAAAAATCTACATTTGTAAGTTGTACTTTCACGGTCAAGAGCTTGCACTGCAGCACTTCTATGAGGGGAACTGAAAAATGCTCTTTCTTTTATTACTTTGACAGTGTAAATATTTGTAAAGAATCATCCTAGAAAGTGAGCCCTGTATTCTGTGTTGTAATGGACATCAATATATTTGAAAAAAGTAGAAAAACACCCCAAAATCTTTAATAAATTTCAATTGGTATTCAATGTTTAACAGTGTGATCAATCATAACTAAAAAAATCACAATTAAAAAATTAATCATGATTAATTGCAGTTTTAATTTTTTTAATTGTGATTAATTTTTTTGAGTTAATTGCATGAGTTAATTGCGGTTCTCCCTGCCCCAGCCCAGAGCCTGCACCCAGCACCCAAACTCCATACCACAGCCTGCACCCCCACCCCCTTCCCACACCCCCCCTCCTGCACCCGAACTCCCTCCTACACCCCCACCCCTTACCCCAGCCCAGAGCCTACAACCAAACTCCGTTCCAGAGCCTGCATCCCCTCCCTCCGCAGCCCCTCCCATCCCCAAACTCCCTCCCAGAGCCTGCACCCCTCCACCCATCCTGCACCCCCACCCTGTGCCCCAGCCCAGAGCCTGCACCCAGCACCCAAATTCCATCCCAGAGCTTGCACCCCAGACTCCATCCTAGAGTGGTGAAGAGGACAGATTACTAACTCATCACAGTGGGTTTCAGCCCCCTAGGATCACCTGTCAGGATTTTCCCTTCCTTTAAAGAGGGCAGAACCCAAACCCCATTCAGAAGATGCAGGGAATCTTACAGTAAATTCTTCCCACATAGTCCCCTCTGTAAACTCATCTAGCAGAGCTTGCCTTTGACTGCATTTGACCAATCAGGGGACGTTGCGGGGCAGTGTGACCATCCAGAAGGGGGTTGTATGTCCCCTCTGAGAACTCCTCCCTCTGTCCTCTACCAAATTGAAGTGGGCGTCAGCTCTGTAGGACCACCCCGAGAGGGGATTTGACCAAATACGGGAAGTGCCGCAGTGGAGTGAGCTGCCCACAACAGGATCCCGTGGTCCCTAAAAAGTCCCCACACCGCCCTCTACCAATTGGAGAGGGTTTCACTCCCACCTTAGGCCATCTCAGAAGGGAAACGTGTACCAATCCAGAACAGGTTTAGCCCGAAGGCCTAGGCCACGATTTCTGCAAAAGACATCCTTGGAACGAGACGGGCTCTTCCACACAGTGTTGAGTTGCGACTTCCAGGAGGATGCTGCCAGCCACGCAAACATGGAGCTCCAGAGATCGGCGGCTTCTGGCCTAGACCTTCGGGCACTGCCTATTCTGATCGGTACGTTTCCCTTCTGGGATGGCCTAAGGGGTGTGTGAAACCCTGACCGATTAGTAGAGGACGGTGGGGGGATTTCATGGAGCGGTGATGGGCCCCTCTTGCGGGCAGGTCACCCCACCACAGCACTTACCCTATTTGGTGAAATCCCCTCTCTGGCTGGTCCTAAGGGGATGAGGCTCACCCCAACTGGGAGGAGTTCTCGGAGGGGTCACATGACCCACTTCCGGATGGGTCACTCTGCCCCAGAACTTTCCCCCATTGGTCAAATCCATTCCTGAGGCAGATGGATGGAGATAAAACACCCCCAGATTGGTAGAGGAGTGGCAGGAGCTCTTAGAGGGGTCACATGCCACTCCTTGCTTCTACTCATATTTGCATCCTGACCCCAAAAATCTTATATCATGGTGTGGGTCTTATGGTGACAGATGAGCGATGCCTTAGGGGTGACGGGGTGAGGTCCCATGGTTGAAACTAAATAACTGTCCTTAGCCTCAGGGTGGTTTGGCCTTATGGCCAGAGCAAAAATGGCTGCCCTCCCACTCAGGGCTGTGTAGCCCAACGCCCAGAGTCCGTGCGGCCACCCTCTCCGTCGGGGCTGTGTGGCCCAACGACCAGAGTCCGTGCGGCCGCCCTCTCCGTCGGGGCTGTGTGGCCCAACGACCAGAGTCCGTGTGGCTGTCCTCTCCGTCCAGGGCTGTGTGGCCCAACGACCAGAGTCCGTGCGGCCGCCCGCTCCATCCAGGGCTGTGTGGCCCAACAACCAGAGTCCATGCGGCCGCCCTCTCCGTCCAGGGCTGTGTGGCCCAACGACCAGAGTCCGTGCGGCCGCCCTCTCCATCCAGGGCTGTGTGGCCCAACGACCAGAGTCCGTGCGGCCGCCCTCTCCGTCGGGGCTGTGTGGCCCAACGACCAGAGTCCGTGTGGCTGTCCTCTCCGTCCAGGGCTGTGTGGCCCAACGACCAGAGTCAGTGCGGCCGCCCTCTCCATCCATGGCTGTGTGGCCCAACGACCAGAGTCCGTGCGGCCGCCCTCTCCGTCGGGGCTGTGTGGCCCAACGACCAGAGTCCGTGTGGCTGTCCTCTCCGTCCAGGGCTGTGTGGCCCAATGACCAGAGTCCGTGCGGCCGCCCGCTCCATCCAGGGCTGTGTGGCCCAACAACCAGAGTCCATGCGGCCGCCCTCTCCGTCCAGGGCTGTGTGGCCCAACGACCAGAGTCCGTGCGGCCGCCCTCTCCATCCAGGGCTGTGTGGCCCAACGACCAGAGTCCGTGCGGCCGCCCTCTCCGTCGGGGCTGTGTGGCCCAACGACCAGAGTCCGTGTGGTTGTCCTCTCCGTCTGGGGCTGTGTGGCCAACGGCCAGGGTCCGTGCGGCCGCCCTCTCCGTCGGGGCTGTGTGGCCCAACGGCCAGAGTCCGTGCGGCCGCCCTCTCCGTCGGGGCTGTGTGGCCCAACGACCAGAGTCCGTGCGGCCGCCCTTCAGTGCAGGGCTGTTTGGCTGAGAGTTCAGAGACAAGATGGTTGCCCCTCCTCTTGGGGCCGTGCAGTCTAGTGGCGCAATGGGGACGTGGGCAGCCACCCGAGGATGGATGGCAGCCAGTGCGGGGGGACCCAGACTCTCCTTACTCCTCCTTGCCCTAGCCCAGGGCCTTGTCTGTGGCCAATGTGTTTGCCGTTGAGTCAGTGGGGATCGAACCAGAACATGCTGACGTCACTCAGCATGACAATGGCTCGTTCACCCAGGTTACTTCAGAGGAGAAGTCTCTAGGCCACGGGCTGGGGGTCTCTGGGCTCCCGGCATGGGAAACTCCCAGACACTCCGATCTCCCTTGCACGTCTGCAGGCCCCCAGGGGTGCGGCTGGGTCTCGGCGCCTCGGGGCTCTGCAGTCAGGGGCTTCAGCTGCTTCTGGACTGGAGCCTACAATGTGCATCCTCCATTTTCGGCGCTCTGCCTAGCGTGAGCTGAGCTGCTCCCTTTCACACTGGTGCTCCAGTTGTAGCGTGTCCGGCAGGGCTGGGGAGGGGCTTGGCTTCCTCCGCCTAGACTGTGGGGTTATGTGGGGCTGGTTCACCCCGGCACACGCTGCTCGGCCTCTTCTGTCTCCTCCTTCCCATGCAACAGCTGCTTTGCCATCTCACAAGAGATGGGATCAGTGGTGGGCTCAGTTGGCTCCTGTTGGCCTCCAGATGTCTGGAAGAGGGAGAAAGGGCAGGAGCACAAATTAGAAAAACAAAGCCTTCAAGCAGGGTAGTTTTCCACAGCACAAAACCACCCCACTTTGCCAATATTCATTTGCAACTTCCCTGAGAGCTGGCATTTCTTAAAGAGAGCACCCAACCCCCCGCAACCTCCACTACCCTGGGGGCTGGCAATGGTTAAAGGGAGTCTGGGAGAATTTCTCCTCTCTCCGCCTGGCTCTGATGAGTGAGGGAATCACATGCGAGAAGCTGTGTGAATGTCGGGCTCTGTGCGGTGGGGTGAGATGTCCTACATGGTGCCCAAAGGTGGGGTTGTCCTGACTCTGCAGTGACTTCATTCTAGGGAGAGAGATGTCAGAGATCAGCTCCAGGGTGCTGCCCTGTAACAGTGTGTGGGAATGGGGCAGAAGTGGGGCAATGGTGCACTCAGGAAAGGAGCAGGGCTTAGGGGGGCCCGAGCTGCAGCCACTAAAGCCCCTGTGTGCTGCGTTCCAGCCAGGCCGGCTCTGCCTGGCTGGGGTGCGGGCGAGGCGGCTCCACGTACTGCCCTTCTTGTCTGCCCCCCCAGCCACGTCGCCACGATGAGCACTGCACCGG
Organism: Natator depressus; assembly: GCF_965152275.1. Lineage (NCBI taxonomy): Eukaryota > Metazoa > Chordata > Testudines > Cheloniidae > Natator > Natator depressus. Next base: position 73,241,709 of record NC_134244.1, on the reverse strand, counting down.
GAACCTCTGTCCCGGGGCTGCTCTTGCCTGTCAGCTCTGCCCCGCCCCGCATACCTCCCCCAGCAGCTCCCATTGGCCGGGAATTGTTAATCCGGCCCTGGCCCTACTCCCCAACCTGTTCCAATCCTGCTCTTGACTCCTGACTCCGGCTCCAACCCTTGGCTCCCCTCGGCTCGACCTCCAGCACTCTGAGCACGCGGCCGCAGCGACCCTGCTCCAACCACTGGGCCCAACCAGCCGTGCTTTGGCTTCTGACACCAGCGATATGGAGGAGTCGTTCACCTCACTGCTTTCCACTGTGTATGGCCCTGCCTTGGTCAGCGCTGGTTTTCATCTGCCATGGTGCTGCCCAGTCACATGGCTTGATTACATCCCTTTGAACTTCTTCAAAGTCTTCTCTAGGCTGATTAATCTGCATAATTTTGTGTCATCTGCCAATATCCACCTCGTTGTTCAGCCCCGGTTCCAAACATAAGAAAGGCCAGACTGGGTCAGAGGAAAGGTCCATCTAGCCCAGTATCCTGTCTTCTGACAGTGGCCACTGCCAGGTGCCCCAGAGGGAATGAACAGACAAGACTCATCCAGTGATCTGTGCCCTGTCACCCATTCCTAGTTTCTGGCAATCAGAGGCTAGGGACACCAAAAAGTTGATAAGCGTCTGGTGTACGTACCATAGCAGGGCAAAGAGCTCTTCTGTGTCGGTCCCGGTTCCCTAGTCAAATGCAGAACCCGACACGAGATTTACAAGCTTCTGCAACCATTTATAATGTCTGTTGAGGATGTCCCACGTGGTCCTGTCAGATTTCAAAGGCACTTCCTGAAAAGCTGAAACCAAGAGGAAATGGGTTGAAAAGCCCCTGGTGCTGATGTGCCTGGTGCCTAGGAAACCTCCACTCCCGATGGCCATTGCCCCCTGCTATTAGCTCCCCCAGAGTCTAAGGGCACGAGAACAACAACTCCGCTCCTCCCAAAATAGCCCTGGACAGAGAGGAGACCCCATTCTTGTCACTTCCCCCTCCGCCGGCCTACACCCCTACACACACCCCTACACACAGACGGTTGGGGGCACTTGTTCTTTCGATGGAACAGGAAAGTGACAGCTGCAGCGACATTAAACCATCCAACATTTAGGCCAAGATCCACAAAGGGATTTAGGCTCCTAATGTCTGCTGAAATCCTTTGTGGCCCTGTGCCTTCATTCCTGAAGAGATCACAGGGAAAAGTGTTTCCCATGTGCCCTCATGGGATTTCCTAGGAGCTGATCACCAATCTCGGAGTGAATCTCCCTGGCCTGCAATCACTCCATTCCAGGGAGGGCAGGTGATGAGGGTAATTGTCATCGTCATCATCATCCTTAATAACAACGGCTCTTTTCAATTCTGTCAGGCCTTCCATTACAGACTTTCAGACCTTTATGAAGACACTTTCCCCACACAGCTTTAAGGCTACGTCTACACTAGGAGCTAGAGATGGAATTCCCCTGCTCCCATACACATATTGTGGTACCTCGATGAAGCTCGCATGACCATCCTTCTTCCTTAAACGCTGTCCTTAGACAGAGAGGGACCTGTGTCCACATTCAAACCTGTGTTCGGGCCCTGTGCTGCACCCCTGTACTTCCCACAGAGGCACAAACACACAGAGGTATTTCCTTACCTTCATACAGGCGGGAGATGCCATCTTCATTCACTGTTTCAGACAACAAATTGTAGTAATGGCGGATAGTATTTCCTAGACATACAATGAATACAGTGCATCTCATTACTTTTCAAATCCTTCGCTGAAAACTGCTAAGGATGCAGCCATTCCCCCAAGACAGCCCTTCGGAAATTAAATACATTCCTTACATCTGTTCACAAAGCACATTAGATAAAGCATCAGATGCCCAGCAGTGACTGAGAAGCTGATTTCCAAAGGAGATTGAATTCACATCAAACCAGCATGATGTGAATTCAATCTCCCCTAGGCGCAGCCAAAGAGCTGTTGGGGCAGGGGAAGTTGGTGCAGTTGATACAGCTAAGTTGCTCCCTTCATCTTGGAATACATGTTAATTCTCTCTCTCTCTCTCTCTCACACACACACACACACACAGACACCCCGTTGTAGGATTCTGGTGCTGTCGGAGGGAACAGAGCAGCCGTCTAGAAAAGGGCTTTGAAGGAAACATTTAAGAAAGCTCAAGTGAATTTCCTCTGCTTACCAATGAACAAGGCTGCAGAGTGTCGTATTGTTGTCTGGGAGCTTTCCAGGTACTCTAGGGCCTGGAACAGGAATTTGGGGATGTGGCTCTTGTTGTTCTGCATCTGGAAAGAAAGAAGGAAGAAATGCACAATATACAAATGACATGTTCTCCCCACAGCGAATAGTCCAGGAAAGCCAAAGCATATAGCCAGGCCATGGCAACCGCCAATACGAACCCATACACCAGAGCAGCACCTCTCTGAAGTCACTGTTGTGTTCTCCAGAACCTCCGCTTTCATTTGAAAAGACAAAAGTTTGGAGGTCTGACAGTTGTGGAGAAAAATGTCAAAAATGTGAACGGATTGTAACTCCTGCAGAAATGAACCAGCAGAGAGCCTGGAATAGCGTCTTGCAACCCGACCGAAGCGGATGGGTACTCAGGCTGTGGGGTTCGAAAGGTCTCCCTCAAGTCCCCATTCACCCCTCTCAAGGCACAAAGAATTCACCTACCAAGCACTTCCCGACACACTTCAAGAGCTGTGAGGAGCCATCCCAGGCCATGCTGCGGAACAGCCTCTTCAAATGAGCCCAGCCGAAAAACATTGCACAGCGGAAGAGCGTCAGTTTACATCGCTGCAAGAGAAGGGAGACCAAGAGGGTTCTCACTGAGAGAGGGATAGTGTGGGGGACACTGGACCTTCTCCACCCCTTGTGCTCTGTGCTGTGAGGATGGATGAGGCACGAGGCTCCAGCATGGAGTGAAGCCGGGAGGAGAAGACTCTGCTTGGGCAAGGGGCTCTGGCGATGACTGGAGTGGGGGCCCCAGGGGATTCTGGCTCTTTGTCTGAAGGAAATAATGACGGTGGCACTTACCAGTGTCACACTCTCCTCCTGGTCTGCAAGATGCAGCAGCAGCGGGAGCAAGCAGTGGATGATTTCCTGCTGCACGAGGGGTTTGTCCGGGTCCTGCACCCTGCTCACCACGTTGCCAAGCAGTGAAATGGCAGCTGAGCGCACACTGCCCCTCTCCTGGCAATGACACACAGGGGGTGGGGACCCCCAGTTAAAGCCAGGCAGTATCAGAGCAGAACGCGACAGAGTCATAATCCGCCCGCTGCTCCGGTTCCCCCTGTGTGAACTGACTTGGCTGGCGGGAGCAGGGCGGACACCAGGCCAGCGCCATAGACATCTTGTGCAAGGCCTGAGACCCTGTGCAGGACAGCGCAGCCCCAGGGTGTCCCAGAGGCAGTTTCTGTCTGGAGAGCCCAGAATCCCAGAACCCGAGAAGATTTGGGGAGAGGGAGGGAAGTCTGCTGGAGACTGGTCTGGGGAAGGGGAGAAGCCGCTGCTGGAGCCTTGCAGGGATGCGCTGCTACAAAACACAGCATTTCTTTTGCTCTTCGGTGCCCCCGAGAGCCGAGCCATTCCCGACCCACCTCTTTCCTGCTGAGAATCTCCACCTCTTTGGGGGCCTGTGTTCTCCAGACAGCTGGTCATCTGCCCAGGGCCAGGCCCCCTCTCCCCCAGGCCAGGCTGCAGCAGGGGCTGGGAGCATGGTGCTGAGGCTGAGCTTTGGCGAGAAGAGCTCTGACAGGGAGGTGGCTCAGCAGGAGATTCCCCACCCATGGCGGGGGCGCTCCTTGGAGGCTCCATGGCAGGCCTGAGGGGCGGGAGCCAAGGAGATGGGGAGAGAGAGACAAGGGCATCAGAGACAGGTGGAGGGGGGGCATGGGCTTCTCCTGGGGTTCCAAGCCTTACGTCATCAATGAAGGGGCGAAGGCTGACTGCGATGTCCTGGGAGATGGAGCCAAGCCCCTCCCTCTTGAGGAGATAGATGATGTCTCCAGCTTTCTGCATGGCCTCCTTGACACACCCTCCATCCCGGTCACAAAACCTGGCCACGGTTCCTGGCAGCTGGGCCTGTAACCATCTCACCTGCAGGAATGAAGAAGGCAGCTCATTACTTTCCAGGGTGACAGCCTGGAGCACATGCTGGACCACTCCCACCTAGGAGAAACCACGGATGGCACAGCCCCACAACGGGGCAGAAAGTCGTTCTCCTGTCACTCTGTGCCCGCTGCTCACTGTAACCTTTGTCTTTGCTCACCCCACCTCCCCCATTGCATCCCATCTGCAATCAGGGCTCAGCTCACGGGAGCAGGGAGCACGTCATGCCTTGATTTGCTCAGGAAAACAACTCCACCATTTGAGGGCTGTGTGTCAAACAAGAAGGCTTCTGTGTGGATCTGGCTCTCATTTCCGAGCTATCTGAGAGACATCGGCTTCCTCGGTCCCCTGGGCAATCCACGCCTCTTACCTTTTCTGGCTGGAACACAATACTGCCAAGGCCTCGCAGACTGAGCTTACGTATGACGGGATTTGTGTCTTTGCTCCATTCCATGAGCTGCGCCCGGAGCTCTGATTTTGTCAGCACTGTCTCAATGGAAGGACTCTGGAGAAACTGGAAAGAGCCAAATCAACATCAGGTTGAGGAACAGAGGTCTTCCTGTGGGGTCTCTGCCCTAGACAGTCGTCTTTACCAAAGGGCCACTTACTCCCACCCAAAGTCTCTGGTGCGTAGGGAGCTAGTTGCTGCTGTTTCAGTTGGTTCATTCCCAAAAGTTGGACTCATGCACAAATCACAAATCAACCTCCAGGGAAAGGGGCATCTCCAGGCCTCATTGAGCGCCATGCAGAGACCCCTGGGACAGAAGAAAAGCACAACCCCAGGAAAAGGTGAGGAGAGAAGCAAGGCCTTGGGGCACTGGAGAAACATCCCCTCTTGCCCCATAATCCCATCGAGGCACATCCAGCCAGGAGCAATCTCACCCTGTCTCCCCCTCCCTCTCTTTGCCATGCCCCACAACCATCTTTGTGCGGAGAGGAGCTAGCTGGCGGTAAGGCTGCTGAGCTGCTGACAATGTGCCCCAGAGCTTACTGGCCTGAGCTGCTCTCCAGAAAGCTCCCTTGTGCCTGTCAACTAATGAATCTCACCTCAATACAGAAAGCCATGGCGATCGTTCTCTGCTCCTCCTCCCTCTCGCTCTGGACGATGGTGAGTGCCTCTCTGAAAACTGCAGGGAGCTGAGGGTTCTCACACTCGATCATGGATCTGGAACATGGAACAGAAAGTCCCTTAAAGAAAAGGAGTACTTTTGGCACCTTAGAGACTAACCAATTTATTTGAGCATAAGCTTTCGTGAGCTACAGCTCACTTCATCGGATGCATAGTGTGGAAAGTGTAGAAGATCTTTTTATATACACACAAAGCATGAAAAAATACCTCCTCCCACCCCACTCTCCTGCTGGTAATAGCTTATCTAAAGTGATCACTCTCCTTACAGTGTATATCTTCTGTCCCAGGGGTCTCTGCATGGCGCTCAATGAGGCCTGGAGACGCCCCTTTCCCTGGGGGTTGATTTGTGACTTGTGGGGGTGGGGGGGTGGGGGGGTGAGAAAACCTGGATTTGTGGTGGAAATGGCCCAACTTGATTATCATACACATTGTAAGGAGAGTGGAACAGGAATATTTCACATGGAAATCCCATTCCCAAGAGAGACCCAGTGAGGAGGAAACTTTGGGCTCTTACCTTGCAATCAGGCCAACACCCTGTGAGTAGTAATATCTGGAGGCTATCGTGTCCCAACCCTGCTGAAACTGGATGATGGCAAATTCCTTCCAGTAGCCGGGCATGGAGAAAAGAGTCTTCACAGCCTCCACTGACGTGCTAAAGAGAAACAAATACCAGTGTCAGGCAACGAGATCAGCCCCAGGCATGGCAACTCTGCAGAAGTCCTGGGACACACAGCGTGGTCAGCAGTAGCTAGCCTCCCCGAGGATAGATCCAGTGTGATATCACGGTGCTTCCCTGCCCAATGGGCCCTGTCTACACTGCCGTTTCATTGAGTTTCTAACCAATTAGTGACAATGTCGCTTCTTAAGATGGTTGGTGTCATTACTCACTGTTGCTGAATACTTGATTCTTTACCGTGACAGGTAACAGGACTCAAGTGGGCATGTGGGGTCGGGTCCTTCGTTGGTGTAAGCGAGCAAAGCGATGTCAGTTTACACCACCTGAGGTGTCTTCCGGCGCTCTGGTTTTCCTATGTAGATGGAAGCCCCTCACTGTGCCCACAGAGCCAGTCGAACGGGTCCCTCTTCCTCCTGCCTGCCTGTGGGGCTGAGATCCTGCAGGGCCTGGCCCCAGGTGCTGCCGGTGTGGCTCTGTCTGCGTTTGGGGACGGAGGCCCACAGGTTTCCTCAGCAGACAGTGATGAAAGCACTGACCCTTTGGCGGGTGGCACATGTGGTTGGATGCACAAACTTGACTGCTGCCTGAGTGTGTAGGGAAAGCACCTGGCCTGTGGATGGCGTCAGATGAGCGAGTGTGACTCACAAGAACACACGGCTCTCAACCCTTTTCCCTCAAGAGAGACCTGCACCCAACTGAGCCTGGGCCAACGACAGCACCCGAACCACTGATGGCCATAAACAGACCCCGGGTGTTTAGCAGAACAAATCTGTTCTTCCTTTTCCTTTCAGTCATTACCTTAGGGGGCTGAGGCAGCTGGATCCCTCCTCGGGGCTGGATGTCTCGCTGGCCATGTCGGTCCCTGGCAAGTGCAGATCCATCACATACTGCACTTGCCTGACGCAGAGGATGAGGAGCTGGGGAAACATTTCCAGGATGGCTTCTCGGTATCCCCAAAGGAAAAGGACCTCGTAAATGGTCTTCATGGCCTGGAGGGGGGAAAGCATTTCACTCAACTATCCCAATCTGTCCCCTGCCCCCATTGCCATTCGCGATTGTCCTTTTGTCATGTCTCCTTTCCTCTCCAGCGTGTTACAAAAGAGGATTGGCTCCTGAGAGGGGAGGAGACATTTGGAAGCTCCTGAACCTTCCCCCATTCCTGGAACGGAAGCAGGATGGAACCCTATGGAAAGATCAGAAGAGTCTGGGTGACGTTATTCCCCGTTATTTCTCTTAATGGTGCAGACCCTGTGCTTTGGCTTTCCAGCCGTGACTGGACGGGCTGAAACCATCCTGAGGAGATGCGTTCTCATAGGCCCAGTGTTTCTGGCCCAGTCAAAAGTACTGGACATCTCAAGATCCCATGCTGGGAAGATTTCTAGCCACAGTTTACAAAGCCAGAAACCTGGATACTTCCAAGAGACGCCCGAACTGCACCTGCTCACTAAAGGGCCATCTAAAGCAGAAGACGACTGAGCCAGGGTACCAGCAGATAAACCACTTAAGATCTATAACTTTTACCTGGGGGAAACTTTATTTACACCTCTTTGGTTTGATTGGAGGTGGCCAGGACACACGAAGGTCTGGTCTACACGACAGAGTTAGGTCAACACAAGGCCACTCACCCAGCATCACCCTAACTATGGAATTTCCTTCCCATTGGCAGAACTGCCCCTGGGTGCCAAATTCATAACTCCACCTCCACAAGGGGCAGAGAGTCCAAGTCAATGCAGTTCGGTCGATGCAGTGTCAGTGTAGACACCGTGTCCTTTACGTCAACTGACCCTCAGGAGCCTTCCCGCAATGCCCCACCCTGACCGAGGAATCGCGACAAGCGCTTCTGGTGAGGACGTGCCCTGCTGGCACCAGGGCTGGCTCCAGCTTTTTGGCTGCCCCAAGCGGAGAAGGAAAAAAAAAAAAGAAAAACCCGATTGAGCTGCCCCCGAAGTGGCGCTGAAGAGGAAGAGAGGGAATGAAGGACCCGCTGCCGAATTACCGCCGAAGACCCGGACGTGCCGCCCCGACTTTCTATTGGCTGCCCCAGGCCCCTGCTTCCTTTGCTGGCACCCGGAGCCGGCCCTGGCTGACACACGCAGCAAAGTGCAGCCCCACCCAAGGGATGGGCTTGCTGTGGCGGCTGTGTGCCGAGGGAGGTTAGGTCAGCTGAACTGTGTAGTGGAGCTGTGGCCTGAAGCTCAGAAGGGGTGAAGCTCACACACACACACACACACACACACACACACACACACACACACAAAGATGCACCAACCTCCCTGCAGTGACGGGTTCGCAAAGTGACATCTCAAATCTCACTTACAGCCAGAGACACATGGCCGCTCTTCTCCTCCCGGCGTCTCTGCTGGAGCTTGTCCAGCAGCTGCCGCAGCACCTCCCTGGTGAGCTGGGGTTCTTCACCCAAGGCCTTCCACAGCTCAAGGGCACATCTGCAGAGTCAGAAACAGAAGTCAGACCTTCCCTGCCTGGCCACCTCTCGCCCTCCCCAGGGAGAGGCTTGCAATGTAGGCAGGAAAGGCGTCTCTCAGAGGAGACACCGATCGGTGCGGGGAGCCTGAGGCTGGGCAAGTCCCTTCAGAGAACGTTGTGTTTATTCCTTTCCCCTAATGGGTTGTTGTTCCTGAAGCCAGCACCACTGCTTCCAAACAGTGACCATGAACTGACCACAGAGTGACCAACGCACTGCAGACTGCAAAATTCTGCTGTTACGCTAGGGTCAGTCCGGAGGAACTTGCCTGAACTCATTGGAGTTACTCTGGCTATCTGGAGGTGTAACTGAGACCCAGCGTTTGGCCAAGTGTCTCAAATCACCTCAACTCTACTGCAGTGTGGAGGATGGGGTCAGGCACTGAATCAGAACATGCCCTGATAGGAGAGGATTCAGGAGCTTGGAAGGGGAGATTGTACTGCCCAGCGTGACAGAGATGGAAGGAAACTACGATTGAAATCCCTCTCCTCTCTTCTCTCCATTCTTGCTGATCTAAGTCCTGCTGGTCCCCGCAGGCATCTGCAGAGGAAGACTGCAGACGGATCCAAAAGACTTCCAATCATTTGACTTCCAAGTTTGGTGAGGAAGGTCGGACATGGTGGTCAAGCCCTGGAGACACTGAGAGCTAGGTTGGACAAATCAAGAGCAAATGGCCTGGAAGCAAGGTCTTTAGGAAGCTTGACTGAAATTCTGTGCCAAGGCTGCCGAGTTTCTACAGCTTGTGAGCACAGCCCCTGGAAAGCACTGTGGCTGTTCCAAGGAATCCAAGGAAAGGTTTACAAATCAAACACTCAAAGAAATATGAAAACCAACACTGTATTCCTCTGGTAACTGAATTGGGCAAGAAATTCCATTTCTTTCATGCTGCTCTTCAATTTGCTCTCCCATGTGACACAGATTTGTCTCTGGTCAATGCAGAACTGCATTGCAGAAGATGCCGAGGAAAGCCGGAGTTTTGAGCTCTGGCTAGGGTCCAAGTTGAGTTTCACGGCCCCTAGGAACATGGGGATTGTGTTTAAAACACCTCAGATGGATGACTCTGCAAAGTGACCAGCAATAACCAGCAGGACTCAGAGTTTACAACACATTGAGATGAAAAGAGGCACTCACCCCTCTCAGAGCTATTATTGCCAGCTGTCTGCAGACTCAGGCAGGCTGCACTGCATTTACGCTCTGGTCATGTGTGGATGATTTTTTGTCTTTTTGCAACAATAAGGGCTGGAAATTTCTGTCTTCAGAGATTTACCTCTGCTGCACAGCTCCAGAAGAATGAGTGTATTTTTTCACCAATTCCTCAGCCACGGAATAACTAGGGATCTGACGACAGGTAACAATTCTGCACAGCGAATAGACAGATGGGCCTCATGGGCCTTTTCCATCTCTGCCTTCTCTCATGCACTAAGGAGCAGCCAGACCTCATGAGCCAGGGATGTTGAGTGAGCCCCAAAGTCATTTATTTTGACATAGTCATGGATCTGAGAGGAAGTGGGTGACCCATAGAAATCAGGACAATGCAGGAATTCTCCAGAAAACTGGCACGTCTCCATCCCGGGCAGTGCAGGAGGAGGGGTTGGCTCCTCAGCAGCTGGGCCTGGGCATCTCCTCTTACTAAGCATGGACAGCTCTCTGCACAGCAGGAAACTCCCTCCAACTGTGTGAGCCCCACGGACCCTTCCCGGCCTGTGGCCTGTCAGTGGGAGCAGGAAGAGAAATAACAGACTGAGGTGATAACAGAGCAGCTCCCTACCTGTGCGATGAGAGCGTGTGAGCCACACAGGTTAGAACCACGTCCTGGGGGTGGGAGCGAGCCAGCAAGGCCGTGGCCCTCAGCGCTGCTTTTCTGGCTCTGGGATCGCAGACGTTGTCGAGCCAGATTAAGATCCCTCCCACAACGTCTCCAACCTGGAAGAATGCCAGGAAGTTGAGGGATGGATTAATCAAAGAGTGGCCTCCTCCCAGGGAACCCCTCCTGGCAGCCCTGCAAGCCGCCTCTGACCTCAGTTTTCCATCTTGGCTCCTCCATAATCTGAAGAAAGAGGCTTTGACAAGTCCAGGAACCCCAGTCTTCCCGAGGTCTGGTTTAGCACCTTAAAGCTCAGAAACACACACAAAAGCCTTCCCCAAAACCTTACAGTGGGCAGAGCCCAAACTCCCCTGATGTCCCAGGGCCTTCCCTGCCATAGCAAACTGCTCTCAGCCCTGCTCTCAAAGGCTTCCCTGCAGGAGCCTTTCCTCAGTCTCTGCATCTTCCTGTTGCTCTTTCTAGCACAATCAGTTCCTCCAGACCAGGGGTCTCAACCTAGTTTCCATTGTGGGCCACATCCAATCCTACCTGTTTGGCCCTGAGGATGTCCCATGGGGCACAGCTCTGTGCTGACTGGGCCGCAGGTTGAGAACCACTGCTCCAGACCCCAGAGCCCATCCTAGAGATGGCAGGCCTAATGTGGAGGCTCGTCAGCAGACTAGGTAAGTGCTGCCTTGCCAGGGCTGGGGCTGTCCCACACCTTCAGTGTGGCTGGGCGTCCTCAGGGAAGTGTTAGGGCTCCAGCGGGCAGAGGACACTTTCAAAACCTGACACCGCGGATCCCCGCAGCCAAGCGCTGAATGGCAAGGGGCTGAGCCAACCTTCAAAGCACCATGCTAGGGTGTCCCAGGAACGGTTTCCTAGGAGAGGCGATTCTCCCGTCCCCCTCTCTGCGCAGCATCCCCCTGCCCCACTGCGGGCGTCTCTTACGCTCTCCATCTTGTCTCCGTGGAGAGATACGATGGACCTCAGCTCTTCCTCTGCGGCTCTAAATCTCTCCAGGGTGGGTGTTGTCAGACCCTGCACGGCTGTCATCAGCAGGGCGTGGAGCGGGGCTGAGGAAGGGTGCTCCCTGAGGGTCTGCAATGAACAGGGACAAAGCCTGTGGGGACTGAGTATTTCCCTCGGGCAGCTGCCCTGGAACAGTCTGTCCCCGGGGGAGGCTGCCAGCGCAGAGGGAGCCTGGAGACTCCGGCTGAGCCCGTTTCTTCAGAAGCCTCCCCAGGTGCCAAGGTTTCCTCAGTCTTTCGTCCGCTCTCTGGCCCCCTCTCCTGAGAAGAGACGGGAGCCTCTCGGGCAGTGCGGGGACCCCAAGGGCCACCCCATTTCCTCCCTCTCTAGCCCCTCCTCCCAGGACGCCCAGCTTTTCTTGAGAAAGCCTCAATGTCCTGCAAAGCCCATTCGAGTTGCTCCTTGAGTGTCGCCGAGGGGTCACTGGAGAACCTGCCCCATGTCCCATCCCACCCCGAGCGCCTGAGCAGATTGGCTCAGCAGCTCTGGCAGCCCACAGTGTCTGCGAGGAAAGGAGTGAGAATAGGGCCCAAAGGGAAACGCCCTCTTCCTTCCCCACCCCGCAGCGTGTGGAGCTGCCAGGAAACAGGCAGGAATCGCCGGCAGGAGAGAAAGTAGCTGAGACTGAAGGAGCGAGTCTGCCTGGCTGAGGAGAAGCCCAAACCGTGGGCCTCCGGGGCCAGGCCCCTGTGGGTCAGAACTCACTGGGCACAATGTTACTCCAGGGGGCCCGGTTCCAGGGTCACCTAAACCCAGGGCCCGGGCTGCTGGAGGCCTTTGCCCTGGTGTCTCAGGGCAGCCCCTGGGGATTGCTGCAGCTGGGCTGCGTGGCGCTGGATTAGCACCGTCTGTCCTGGATGCCCGCAGCTGAGGACGCCGTAGAGCACACCGGAGTGGCCGACTCGCATACAGACTCCAGCCCCCCGGCACCTCAGGAGCTCCCAGAACTGCAGACTTTTGTCTGCGCTGCAGGGTGCTCTGTCACTGACAGCAAGAGTCACAACGGCGTCGAGGTGCCTTTGTAACTCGGACGGAGCCCAGATGTTGGCAGGCGGGATCGAACCTGGGATCTCAGTGCAGGAGCCGCTACCACATGAGCTAAACCCCATGCGGCTGTCAGCTCAGGCTGGAGAGCAGACTCACCGGTTCTGTCTCGAAGTGGTCCTGGTGCCACGAGATGGGCCAGAACCCCACAGCCAGGAGATACGTGGGTTACCCCGACAAGGGCAGGGATGGGCCTGGTCTGACTTTCAGCCGTGCCTGTGGGCCATGGGAAGTGCCTCAGAATCAGGCACCTGAGCCAGGCACGTCTGCCAATCCCACGAAGCACCTCTGGACTTCTTTAGGTGCCTAAACCCCCTTGTCAAACTGGGCCTCCTTCCACAACCCAGAGAAACTCGTAAAGACTGGCTGGAGTTGATCACACTTCAAGAGTGTTCCTTTTCAGCCCCCTGAGCAAGGGGCAGGTCGTTCTCCTGTCAGAGATCCCAGCTCCGGGAGATATAAACACACACAGCAAGGGGTGCTTTCCATGAGCACAGTCACAAAGCGTCATTACCATCCTCATAGGGGAGATGCTCGTTAATGAGGAGACGGGAGCGCGCTCTTCTTCCTGCTCTTCTGGGCTCCCTATTTCCCACTTCTCCTTCGTCTCCGACGGCTCCTTCTTCGTCCCTGCAGCAGAAAGAAACATTCTTAACATTTTGCTTTTCCATGTCTTCTCCCTGGTTTCCAGAGGGTGGAAGCTGGGCACAGAGCCCTGAAGCGAATTGCCCCGGCTCAGACTGAAGGTTGTTGGCAGAGCTGAGCAGAGAACTCCAATCTCATGACTCTTAGCTGGGGGCTTTTACTACACGAGGCTTCCTCTTACTTAGGGGCCAGTTTCTTTTCTATTCTACTCTTCCTCTCCCCTTGCCCACCTTTCCCGTCAGTGACGGGCCAGAGGCCTCATTTTGCATTTAACCCCCCAAGAAGCAATGACTCAGCTCTGCTACGGTTCCCAGCTGTGACCTGCTGAGACCTCGGGAGCATTTTCCTGATGAAAGGGACCCGATCCAGGAGAAAAGAAATGATTTCCTCCAACGTCCAGCCTCTCTGTTCCCCTTACAGCCTGGAGCAATGTTAGTACTCCCCACCCCACAGGGCCAGACCCCCAGAGGGGGGTGACCTGACATTGTCAGCTCTGCCCACCTCAGCGATGGACCTCTGCCACCCTCTCCAAGAGGATCCGGCACTAAATGGATTCCAGAGTCTGAGGTACCCATCACTGTCCCATGAGACGGCCCTGATGTGGAAGTGTAAGGGGTCTGTTGGCCCCTTACTCAAACTCAGTGGGGTTTTGGGTTGGCTAGGTCCCAGTCCCGAAAGGAAGGGGAAGGGTGGATGGGAAACCAGGACTCTGATACTGACAGACCTCAGGGGCCATGGGGAGAGGCCAACGCTCCAGGTCAGCCTGATTGGCAGGGCGGGCAGGCTAATGACGGAGTCAGGGGGTCAGAAAGGTCCCCATCCTCCACGCGAGCTGGAATTGCCTGGCTCAGGCAGCGTGGAGCCGAGCTAAGGAGAGAGCAGGGGCGCGAGCTGAGCTGGGGAGCAGAGGCGGGCCAGCCAGCAGGGCAGAGACACAGCCCAGGGAGAGCAGACCCTGGGCTGGGAGCAGGGCTGCAGCCACAGAGCCAGCGGGGCCGGAGAAGCAGCCCCGGGGCTGGAGGCAGAGCAGCAGCATCAGAGCTGAGGCAGGGTGGAGCCGGAGCTCGAACAGTGGGGCTGGGGCTGGGGCTGGAGCAGTCTGGAGCTGGGTGCGGAAGGCAACTGGGGCCAGCCAAGGGGGGACCCTGGCAAAGGGCCCAGCGCAGAGAGACACCCCCACCAAGGGTCCTTGCAGGCCAGACTGGGAGGGGGATCTGAACCCGGCGGGAAGGAGGGTCCAACCCCCCAAAGCCCGGAGGTGTGTGGTCACCACCAGAGCAAGTGTCCGACCCGCAGCATCCCTGCAGCACAGCCAGGGCCGGAACTGCCCTGACGTTCCAGAGACGTGGTTTGTGATGTTCCCTGCCACAGAGCGGGGTGATGTGTTTTCCTTTCATCTTTCCCATTTTTCCTTATTCTTTTTTAAATTAATTGCTGATTAAATAAACTGTATTTGCTTTAAATCGTATGTAATGATCAGTGGGTCAGGGAAGCTCCCAGTGCAGAGAGAGTACCCCGGAGTGGGGACACCCTAGCCCCTGTCCTAGGTGGCCACAGCAAGGTTGGGGGTCGAGACCCCCAGGAATCCTGGGCCCAGCCTTGTTGGGGTTACGAGAACTCTGCCAGACAGGAGAGTGGAAGGGGAGTCCTCCAGGGCAGGGAGGCCTCTGGGGAAAGGGAGTGGGAGCGAGGACTCAGATCCTTCCTCTAGCCCATTTCACCGGAGTAGTGCAGAAGCCAGGAAACTTCCCCACAATAGTGGGACCGTTCCCCTGCTTCCATAAGGCTTGTAGAGTGACTGGTGTGAGTATTCCTCACATGCTCCTTGCTAACCATGTGGTTTGTTTCCTCACCTGTAAGATCCAGTTCAACTTTGTCTTGCTTCTCCTGCAGCTTCTCCTCCTCTGACTCCACCTGGTTCTTGGCTGCTTTCTTCTTCTTCTTCTTCTTCTTCTTCTCCTTCTTCAGGGAAAAGCACGTCCACCTTCTTGGAGAGGAAACCGTTCTCTCCTCATCGCTATCTGCCATCGAGTTGTCAGATTGGCTACAGACACAGAGTCTTTTCATGCCTGATAGGATCTTCCACGAGCATTTCCTTCTCATGGGCTTCTCTGGCAAGGCCTGTTCTTGCTGGCTGATGGCAGAGCATGCCTCCATGGCTGCAGGTTGGACGAACACTGTGTTCACATGGCTCTCTCTGTGCTCCCGAGAGGTGAGTCTTTGAAAAAAGGAACGAAGCCTGGAATAGAAAGAAGGAAGAAATGGGTTTTTCTGTCCTACTCTAAAGGAAGGGAATTTGTGTGTGCAGGATTCCCAGATCCAAGAGAGTGGTCTTTTGAAATCATCTGCTCCTCTAATAGCCAGGACTGGTTCATACAACCAAGAACATAAGCAACAAAAGACTGGCCACACTGGGTCAAACGAAAGGTCCATCTATCCCTGTAGCCTGTCTTCCGACAGTGGCCAGTGGCAGGTGCCCCAGAGGGAATGAACAGAGAATCATCAAGTGATCCATTCCTGTTGCTCACTCCTGGCTTCTGGCAAACAGAGGCTAGGGAAACCATCCCTTCCCATCTTGGCTAATAGCCACTGATGGACCTATCCTCCATGAATTTATCTCGTTCATTTTTGAATCCTCTTATAATCTTGGCCTTCACAACATCCTCCGGCAAAGAGATCCACACATTAACTGTGTGTTGTGTGGAAAGAATACTTCCTTTTATTTGTTTGAAATTTGCTGCTTATTAACAAAGATTTCAAAGGGGGCACTTGGAGTTGAACCAAGGACCATTTAATGTGCAGTCAAACACTCTATCGCTGAGCTCTACCCCCATGACTGGACCCAGCCCCAGGTGAAGACACTTGGGACCATGGTGAAAGAGGAATTCTTCTGGGGAAGTCCAAGGGCTCGTGTTATGCAGGTCAGACTAGATGATCAGGGCTGGCCTTAGAGCCTTTGAAACTGTGAATTTATGAACCTAAAGTTGCCTTTAATGGCTAGTATGAAAGTTGCTACTCCTTTCCAAGAGGAGATGCGTTGAGGTTTCCTTGGGGAGAGGCACCAGGATCCTTTGTCACAGCCTTTCTTGGACACAGCACGTCACAGCTTCTCCCCTTTTGCTCTATAACAAGAAACCTCCACGCACCAGATCTGTAATCCCGTCCTAGCGCAGTCACTGGCTCCAGTTCCTAGCCTGACTCTCACCCCATGGAGCTCACGCCTCCTCTGCCAATGGACAGACATGGAAACAGCCAAGGTCAACTTCTGTTTTCTTTGCTCATTGCCTGGGCCTAGTTGCAAAAATGCTTCATTATTAACCCCACTCCTTTGTGCACAGAATGTTGGGACTCTGGGAACAGACAGGGCCAAGCTGAAAACCAAGACACCTCTGTTCCCAGAGAAGCCAGGAAAAGGAACAAAGGATTGTCATCTAGAAGGCTTGAGGGTCTGGATGGATGGATTAGCAGCTGCAAATATGTTGACTTATTCTCAACTATTTCAAAATCTGGACTGTAGTTGCATGGGGAAAATAACCAGTAAACTTTAACTGAAGGATTTCCCATACTATTTATAACGTCCAATCAGAACAATAGGCCACCCAAACAATGACAAAGAAATCACACCGAGACCCATGACAAATTTAGGCTGCAGTTTATTTAAACCCCTTTCCTGGAAAGGAATTGCAGGGGGGATTTGACACGTCTATTTTATGTAGCCCAGTGGGGGTATAGTACAATTTGTCGAGAGTTTTGAAGTCTCTCTCCATGAGATTATTTCTGAGAGAACTACCAAGATGGCAGCCAGGGGATGGGAGTGGAGCTGTGTCACTTTCAATAGCTTCAGATTTATTTTTTCTGCATATCTGAGCTCATTTATGTGTCTTTCAATCATGTAAATTCTGAGACTGATCTTGTCCCAATACACATACGTTAGAGAATCATGACATGAGACAAAGGGTTTATATTGACTACTTGAAGGCAAGGAGTGCATTGGGGCAACTCCAAGGGAAATACTCTTGATGGAGCTATCAATCTAAATTCTAGACCAGTTTTTTATCTTCCCTTTAGGTTATACCCATGGAAATTCACCCATACTAGTCTGCTGAAAGATAAAAGCATCGAAATCTGCCTCCAAAGACCGGGAAAGGCTGAAGCAGACGGAGAAGGGAGAGACGCCCACATTCAAATCAAAACGGAACGCTGAGACCTGACTGTTGCAACGCTGGCCCCACCCGTCCCTGCCCCGGGGGGGCCAAGTTGAGCCTGAGAAGAGCCAGAACTGACCAATGAACATTGCCAAAGAGCCCCAGTAACACGCCAGCAGCCCCCATCCACCACCCCCTCCAGCCCCCAGCACCTCCCGCCCACCGGCAGCCCCGCCCGTCAGCGCCTCCCCCTCCCTCCCCACTCCTCCCGCCCGCCGCAATCGGCTGTTCTGCCGTGCGCAGGAGGCTCTGGTGGGGAAGGGGCAGGAGCGAGGGCATGGCAGGCTCGGGGGAAGGGGCAGGGGCCTTGGGGGAAGGGGTGGAGAGGTGGCAGGACCTGGGGCAGAGCAGGGGGTTGAGCAGTGAGCACCCCACAGCGTATTGGAAAGTTGGCATCTGTAGCTCCAGCCTCGGAGTCAGCGCTGTGCAAGGAGCCGCGTATTAACCTCTGACGAGCCGCATGCGGCCCCGGAGCCCCAGGTCGGCCACCCCTGCCCTAGGGGAAGGAGGCACCAACCTGTCATGTGCGATCGAAGGAGCAGGAAAAGAATCTGGGAATTACCTTCTGTAAAAACTCATCTTTTGTCGAAAACCTGTGGAAAAAGCTGATGCAAGAAGTTGTTGACAGAGGGATAGTCCGCGTCTCTCAGCAGCTCCTTGGGTCACCAGCCGTTGTCAACCAAGCCAGTTGGCAGACTGAAGGCAGGGCAAGAATGCTGAGGCCGAACAGTCTTTGCTGTTGGCATCCGTGACCTCACAATCAGCTTAAGCATCAACACACACAGACCCCCCCACCCACCCAGAGAGACACGCACACACAGAAGCTGGTAACATTTACAACATGGAGAGATGCACCCAAACTCTCGAGGACTTTTGATTTGGGGGAGGGCATCATCTGCGCTGACTGCATGGGTGTCCCGGGGCTGGAGCACCCATGGGGAAAAATTAGTGGGTGCTTAGCACCCACCGGCAGCCAAGCTCTGCCCTCCCCCCAGAGCATCTCCTGCTGACCAACTCCTCCCGCACCCTTCCAGGGCCTTCTGCCCACCACAAAACAGCTGTTTGGCTGCATTCAGGACGCTCCCATTTGGTGCGGGAGGAGCAAAGCCATAACTCACCCAGAGATGTGATTTTATTAAATAGTTCGGAGGCTCAGAAACACGTAGAAAATGTTCTAAGGCTCTGAGCTAGTGAAAGTGCCAGTCACCCAGAGAGCAGTGGGAGCAGGTCCAAGATGTAGCAAAGAGGGTTTCCTGCAGGGAGAAGGGAAGCAGGGAGATTGCAGCTCTTTGGGACAGAGACTGTCTGTTTGTTCTGTATGTATGCAGCACCTGGCACAATGGGGCCTGATACCTGAGTAGGGCCTGGACACAGTGCTAATAAAGCAAGGGCATTTGTTGAATTACTGAAGTGCCCTGAGTCCCCTGAGTGGAAAGGTGGCAGGTGAAGCAGGGGCAAACCCTAGACAGATGGGATCTGCCCAGCCTGGGGCAGCATGTGCGGGAAGGGGAAGGGGAAAGGCCATTGGGAGTGTTTCCACAGAAGCCAAGAAATCAGGGCACCAGCCCTAGCATGGCTGAGTGAGGCTGTTTCCTGCGAGAGATCTCCACAGACAGCATTCGTGGGCAGGCTGGGAGGGATGGCCTGGATTCACTTTGGAGTGGATCCAGTGTAAATGAGACTAGAATTGTCCCAGAAGGGCCCAGATACAACAGTGACAGACACTGTAGGTGGAGTCTGTGAATAAATAAATTAGGTGCATTATAAAACAGTAGTAAAATAATCCCCCTGCTCTGTGACCCCAAGTCTGACCTTGTACCTGTCAATGGGGCACCATCACTGAATGGGGGAGCTGTTAATGAGGCGCCACAGGGATTGGCTGTAGCCCCCTCACTTGTCAACTTTTTAATTAACGATCTGGAAGTAAGCATAAAATCACTGCTGATAAAGTCTGTGGCTAACACAGCTTGGAGGAGTGGTAAATAATGCTAGTGACGGGGCCGTTGTATGGAGCAGCCTGGATAGTTTGGTAAACTGGGATTAGTAAGGAGGCAACCTAGTGACAGAGGATGTGGAAAAAGCTAATGTACTCAATGCTTTTTTTGCTTCTGTCTTCACTAACAAGGACAGCTCCCAGACTGCTGCGCTGGGCATCGCAACATGGGGAGTAGATGGCCAGCCCTCTGTGGAGAAAGAGGTGGTTAGGGACTATTTAGAAAAGCTGGACGTGCACAAGTCCATGGGGCCGGACGAGTTGCATCCGAGAGTGCTGAAGGAATTGGCGGATGTGATTGCAGAGCCATTGGCCATTATCTTTGAAAACTCGTGGCAAACGGGGGAAGTCCCAGATGACTGGAAAAAGGCTAATGTAGTGCCAATCTTTAAAAAAGGGAAGAAGGAGGATCCTGGGAACTACAGGCCAGTCAGCCTCACCTCAGTCCCCGGAAAAATCATGGAGCAGGTCCTCAAAGAATCAATCCTGAAGCACTTACATGAGAGTAAAGTGATCAGGAACAGTCAGCATGGATTCACCAAGGGAAGGTCATGCCTGACTAATCTAATCGCCTTTTATGATGAGATTACTGGTTCTGTGGATGAAGGGAAAGCAGTGGATGTATTGTTTCTTGACTTTAGCAAAGCTTTTGACACTGTCTCCCACAGTATTCTTGTCAGCAAGTTAAAGAAGTATGGGCTGGATGAATGTACTTTAAGGTGGGTAGAAAGTTGGCTAGATTGTCGGGCTCAACGGGTAGTGATCAATGGCTCCATGTCTAGTTGGCAGCCGGTGTCAAGTGGAGTGCCCCAGGGGTCGGTCCTGGGGCCGGTTTTGTTCAATATCTTCATAAATGATCTGGAGGATGGTGTGGATTGCACTCTCAGCAAATTTGCGGATGATACTAAACTGGGAGGAGTGGTAGATACGTTGGAGGGCAGAGATAGGATACAGAGGGACCTGGACAAATTGGAGGATTGGGCCAAAAGAAATCTGATGAGGTTCAATAAGGATAAATGCAGGGTCCTGCACTTAGGACGGAAGAACCCAATGCACAGCTACAGACTAGGGACCGAATGGCTAGGCAGCAGTTCTGCGGAAAAGGACCTAGGGGTTACAGTGGACGAGAAGCTGGATATGAGTCAGCAGTGTGCCCTTGTAGCCAAGAAGGCCAATGGCATTTTGGGATGTATAAGTAGGGGCATAGCGAGCAGATCGAGGGACGTGATCATTCCCCTCTATTTGACATTGGTGAGGCCTCATCTGGAGTATTGTGTCCAGTTTTGGGCCCCACACTACAAGAAGGATGTGGATAAATTGGAGAGAGTCCAGCGAAGGGCAAGAAAAATGATTAGGGGTCTGGAACACATGACTTATGAGGAGAGGCTGAGGGAACTGGGATTGTTTAGTCTGCAGAAGAGAAGAATGAGGGGGGATTTGATAGCTGCTTTCAACTACCTGAGAGGTGGTTCCAGAGAGGATGGTTCTAGACTATTCTCAGTGGTAGAAGAGGACAGGACAAGGAGTAATGGTCTCAAGTTGCAGTGGGGGAATCCGTGACTTCCAGAGACCTCTGTGACTTCAGCTCGTAGCTCCAAGCGAGCCCCCACAGCTGCCCAGCCACTGTGAGCGGTGTGGGGACCCCGCAGCTGAACTCCCCATGGACAGGTCACGGGCTTCTGTGAATTTTTCTTTATTGCCCGTGACCTGCCGTGACTGTTACTAAAAATATCCCGGACAAAATCTTAGCCTTACCCATGGTTAAGTAGGTGAGGGGAGGGGGAAAGGTGTTCCTTGTAGAGACCCAGAGATACAGGCATGAGGGACAGCTGGCTGCCTGGGGCCCCATGCCCATGAAGTGTCCCAGAAGACAATGGCCATTCCAATTGCCTGGACATTGGGCACCAAACAATAAATGACCATGGACGGCCCACCCTCCATGGGAAGCCAGCCAAGTGTGCCCAGCAGGAGGACAAAGGACTGGGCTGGGGTTCTAAGTGTGGGCATCTGGAGGCAGGAGAGCAGCTTGTGGGCTCGGACGACAGAGGGGACAGAGGGCTCCGGGACTGACCCAGATGGACCTTTCCGTTCTCTGTGTTCACTAAGCACTGTCTGCGCTGTGTTCCAGACATGTCAAAAAACAGGGAGAGTCAATTATTTTTTATAAAGGTCCAAATTTCTTGGTCAAGGCATAGTCAAGGTCCAGACTTCAGAGAAAATAATAAAAAATAATAACAATCATGATCATAATCAAATAATAAAAAGATTTCAGGATCTGCTGGAAAGCAGCTGGTGGTCCAGATTTGGCCCGCGGTCTGCCTGTTGACTGCCCCTGTAATAACCCCCCCTGCTTTCACAATGCTGGTTGAGAGTCACTCCAGGGTAAGGAAGTGGGGGTACATGGCTCCCTGGGGGCCTACAAGTCTCCCTTGGGTATCCAACTCAGGTGGACTTGCTGACGTGAAGCAGGGGTGTTGAAGGCTCTGAGATTCAGAGTCAGGAGGCGGTGAAGTCAGGTGACTTTCCTCATTGGAAAAAGTGTGACCTTAAGGGGGTTGCCACACTAAAGAGCTCCTCCCAGGGACTGTTCAAGAGCACCAGACCTATGGCAGGGAAACCGCCTGGAGATGATGGTGCTGGGGCGGAGTGGGCCAGGCCCAGCAGCTCTGCCGGGGAGCTACCTTGGAGCTGAGGTCACTTTTTCAGAGGGTTGGAGAAGGGGGACCTGCTCCCACAGCCTCACTCTGCTCAGTTATCGCTGGGCACAAACCAGTGACCCCAAACCAGCCCCCAGAGCCATTGTCTGTTTGCAGGAGCAAATCCTGAGCCGCCTGCAGCATCTGTGGGAGGAGACAGAAGAACTCCTGGGCCTGAAATCTGACTGGGACAAGGAGAGTGAGAGGCTCCTGGTAGGTGCCCTGCCCTGCCCGGCCGCTTTGCACAGGGGTGTCAGCGACAGCAGCAGGGGGTCTCTGCGCTGCTTGGGGTCTGGGTCATTCAGAAGGTTAAAGGGTTTCCAGGGTCGCTACAGGGAGACAGGTCAGGGTCATTGTAACCAGTGCAGGGCAGCTCTGCTCTCAGGTACCTGGTGTACATCAGGAGTGACCCCACCGAAGTCAGTGGGGTCAGGGTCAGACTCCTCTGGGACCCTGGTGTTAGTTCCCACTGGGGTCAGTGGGTTTACACCAGGGTAGCTGGGAGCAGCCTCTGGCTCTGTCTCTCTAGCACTGGGAGTGGGGGCCAGAGGGAGAGGCCAGTAAAACACTGAACAGACACAGATGTGGCAGGGGTCGGGGCGGAGAGGGGGAGACTTTTGCTGATCCCAGGGTTCGAGTGTCAGATGTTCCAGTGATGCCACTGGGCAGTTTGGGAAGCACCATTTGCCACGGCCTGGTCTGCACTTCACTCTGGTGCTGGGACAGTGCTGGGGACGGGCTGGGGGTTGGTGATTTTGGGTCACATTTTTATACTAGCAAAAGCTCTAGTGTAGCCACAGTGACTCTGGCAAAGATATTGAATGAAAGGCTCTGTGGAGCCCGGACAAGGCTTTGTCCCATTTCCCATGACACCCGCTCTCCCCGTGTCCCTGCCCTGCCCCTGCGTCTCTCTGTGCACCCCAGAGGCAGACGGAAGTGGAGCGGCCGCTGGTGGTGTCCAAGTGCGAGGGGCTGCGCCAGTTTCTGGCTGAACAGGAGCGCCTCCTCCTGGCCCGGCTGGGAGAGCTGGACGAGGCGATTGGGAGGAGGAGGGAGGAAAATGCCACCCACCTGGGTGAGGAGATTTCCCGGCTCAGCGCCCTGATCACAGAGCTGGAGGGGAAGCGTCAGCAGCCGGTGCTGGAATTGCTGCAGGTGAGACAGTGTCAGATGCGCCCAGAGCCCAGTGCAGGGAGGAGACGGCCCCTGAGTCACTCGGGCTGACAGGGTAACTCAGTGCAGGGAGCACGGCCCGGGGCGTCTGCAGGGCCAGGGGCCCAGGGCTGCAGAGAGACAGGAGTTTGGGCTGTCGGGGAGGTGGGGGGAGGCTGGTGAAAGGCTGTTCCAGCCCTGGGCTCAGCACAGAGGACCCGGCCGTCCCGTCCCTGCGGAACATCTGGTGTGAACGGGGCTCTGCGCCCACTAGCACAGCCCTTCAGTGCTCCACCCCGCTGGGGGAGCAGCCTGTGGGGCCGGGGCTGGGGGAGCAGAGTGACCCCTCTGGGGCAGGGGGCCGGCTGGGCCATGGGCACTGACTCTCTGCTCTGTCTCTCCTTCCCCTCTAGGGTGTCAGAAGTGCTGTGAGCAGATACATCCGGGCTCCGTCTGCCCCCACGCCTCGTTGTGCTGGGAAAGACTCAGGGTATGTCTACACTACGAAATTAGGTCGAATTTATGGAAGTCGGTTTTTTAGAAATCGGTTTTATATAGTCGAGTGTGTGTGTCCCCAGAGAAAATGCTCTAAGTGCATTAAGTGCATTGACTCGGCGGAGAGCTTCCACAGTACCGAGGCTAGCGTCGACTTCCGGAGCGTTGCACTGTGGGTGGCTATCCCACAGTTCCCGCAGTCTCCGCTGCCCATTGGAATTCTGGGTTGAGATCCCAGTGCCTGATGGGGCTAAAACATTGTCGCGGGTGGTTCTGGGTACATGTCGTCAGGCCCCCGTTCCCTCCCTCCCTCCATGAAAGCAACGGCAGACAATCGTTTCGCGCCTTTTTTCCTGAGTTACCTGTGCAGACGCCAGACCACGGCAAGCGTGGAGCCCGCTCAGCTCACCGTCACCGTACGTCTCCTTGGTGCTGGCAGACGCGGTACTGCATTGCTACACAGCAGCAGCAACCCATTGCCTTGGGGCAGCAGACAGTGCAATAGGACTGGTAGCTGTCATCGTCATGTCCGAGGTGCTCCTGGTCGCCTCTGTGAGGTTGATCAGGAGCGCCTCGGCAGACATGGGCGCAGGGACTAAATTTGGAGTGACTTGATCCGGTCATTCTCTTTAGTCCTGCAGTCAATCCTATTGAACCATCTTATGGTGAGCAGGCAGGCGATACGGATTGCTAGCAGTCCTATTGCACCGTTTTCTGCCGAGCAGCCATGAGATGTGGATGGCTAGCAGTCCTATTGTACCATCTTCTGCCGAGCAGCCATGAGATGTGGATGGCTTGCAGTCCTTCTGCACCGTCTGCTGCCAGCCAAAGATGTAAAAGATAGATGGAGTGGATCAAAACAAGAAATAGACCAGATTTGTTTTGTACTCATTTGCAAACACACACACACACACACCCCCGTCTAGGGGACTCATTCCTCTAGGTCACACTGCAGTCACGCACAGAGAAGGTGCAGCGAGGTAAATCTAGCCATGTATCAAGCAGAGGCCAGACTAACCTCCTTGTTCCAATAAGAACAATAACTTCGGTGCACCATTTCTTATTGGAACCCTCCGTGAAGTCCTGCCTGAAATACTCCTTGATGTAAAGCCACCCCCTTTGTTGATTTTAGCTCCCTGTAAGCCAACCCTGTGAGCCGTGTCGTCAGTCGCCCCTCCCTGCGTCAGAGCAACGGCAAACACTCGTGCATCCGAGTTGAGAGTGCTGTCCAGAGCAGTCACAATGGAGCACTCTGGGATAGCTCCCGGAGGCCAATACCGTCGAATTGTGTCCACAGTACCCCAAATTCAACCCGGCAAGGCCGATTTAAGCGCTAATCCACTTGGCAGGGGTGGAGTAAGGAAATCGATTTTAAGAGCCCTTTAAGTCGAAATAAAGGGCTTCATCGTGTGGACGGGTGCAGGTTTACATCGATTTAAAGCTGCTAAATGAGACCTAAAGTCCTAGTGTAGACCAGGGCTCAGAGCCCAGGCAGCAGACCCAGCATCCCGACCGTGGGACGGTCTCACCCTCTGGATCCAGCCCCCCTCCATCCCCATAGCCCTGGTGCTGCTGCCGCTGTGTCTGTGTGACCCACCCTGGGAAGGGGAGTGCCCCACAGAGCTGAGTGTCCCAGCCCAGGCCCTCGTGGGGCAGTGTCTCGGTCCCAGAACCCCCACCCCATGGGGAGTGACCAGGCCCCTTGGAGGCTAAGAGGAGAAGCTGAGAAGAAGCTGGGCATGGAGAATGGGCCCCTCTCTCATCCCTGGGAGAAGCCCCTCCAGGCCCTTGTAGGGAACGTGGGGCTGGGCCAGGTGTGAGGGGAGCTGGCCCTGCCTGGGCTGGGTTTTCTCTCTGGATGGAGAGAGGCCCCCAGTCTCCAGGCCGGCCCCGGCAGATTGTGCAGGCAGTAAATTCCCTGGGCAGCAGAGGTCACGGCCCCGTTAGCCCTGCCTGTGGCCCAGCTCCCACCCACTCCCCATCTGGCTCTGGGGGGCAGGAACTTAGAGCAAAGGAATGGGAGGAATAAACACGCTCGTGACTCTGCAGGGATGAGAAGGCTACGTCTCCGCATCCGGTGCCCGAGTCCCCTGAGCTGGAAAAAAGAACCAGGACTTCCCTCGAGAGAACAATCTCCAGGAGGCTGTGACGGGATTCCTGGGTAAGGGGCGCTGCCGGGGGTTTCTCTCATTGTATTCGAGCAGGGCAGGGGGAGGGATTTGGCCCAGCAGGTTGGGTTATTATCAGTTCGTGTGTGCCCGTATTACTCGTGGATCAGAGCCACACTATCAGAGGCTCGTTCACCTGCACATCCACCAATGTGATATATGCCATCATGTGCCAGCAATGCCCCTCTGCCATGTACATTGGTCAAACTGGACAGGCTCTACGTAAAAGAATAAATGGACACTAATTAGATGTCAAGAATTATAACATTCATAAACCAGTCGGAGAACACTTCAATCTCTCTGGCCACGCGATTACAGACATGAAAGTCGCTATTTTACAACAAAAAAACTTCAAATCCAGACTCCAGCGAGAAACTCCTGAATTGGAATTCATTTGCAAATTGGATACAATTAACTTAGGCTTGAATAGAGACTGGAAGTGGCTTAGTCATTACGCAAGGTAGCCTATTTCCCCTTGTTTTTTCCTAACCCCCCCCTCCCCTCAGACGTTCTTGTTAAACCCTGGATTTGTCCTGGAAATGGCCCACCTTGATTATCATACACATTGTAAGGAGAGTGGTCACTTTAGATAAGCTATTACCAGCAGGAGAGTGGGGTGGGAGGAGGTATTTTTTCATGCTTTTTGTGTGTATATAAAAAGATCTTCTACACTTTCCACAGCATGCATCCGATGAAGTGAGCTGTAGCTCACGAAAGCTTATGCTCAAATAAATTGGTTAGTCTCTAAGGTGCCACAAGTACTCCTTTTCTTTCTGCGAATACAGACTAACACGGCTGTTACTCTGAAACCATTCAGAGCACTGTGACTGCCCAGCCCAGAGGGGCCCAGATCCTGGGAGAGCCCTTGGGGTCCCAGCTTCCCTGGCTGCTCAGAGCAGAGCCCAAAGGGGAAGATTTCAGGAGAGCAGATAATTCAGTCATGAATCTGTGCGCCCAGTACTGTCTCCTGCTCTCTCCCTGGCTATCTGAGCGCAGGGGCTGATGCTCCTGGTTAACAGGAGACATTATCACGGATTCTCAGCCTCCCTGACTGACACCAGCTGAGCATCAGGGCCCTAGTGTTTAAGCACCTTGGGCCACACTTTCAATGGTATTTAGGTGTCTGCTGGGAACCTCCAAAGCACCTAACTCCTATGGACTTGCCAAACCTGCTTCAGCCCTTTGGAAAATCCCCTTCTCCAGGCGGTTTCCCTGCCATAGGTCTGGTGCTCTTGAACGGTCCCTGGGAGGAGCTCTTTAGTGTGGCAACCCCTTAAGATCACACTTTTTCCAGTGAGGAAAGTCACCTGGCTTCACCGCCTCCTGACTCTGAATCCCAGAGCCTTCAGCACCCCTGCTTCACGTCAGCAAGTCCACCTGAGTGGGACACCCAAGGGAGACTTGTAGGCCCCCAGGGAGCCATGTACCCCCACTTCCTTCCCCTGGAGTGACTCTCAACCAGCATTGTGAGAGCAGGGGGGGTTATTACACGGGCAGTCAACGGGCAGACCGTGGGCCAAATCTGGGCCACCAGCTGCTTTCCAGCAGATCCTGAAATCTTTTTATTGTTTTATTCTGATCAAGATTGTTATTGGTGTTTATTGTTTTCTCTGAAGTCTGGACCTTGACGCTGCCCCGACCGAGAAATCGGGACCGGAATAAGAAGTAACCGGCTCCCCCGGTCCCGGCCTGTCCGGAGCAGGGCGCGGCCAGGGCCCAGTGACCACGGGGACGGGCAGGTCCGGCTGGGCCAGCCCCGGAGCCCGCTGTCCCCCGAGCCGGGCCGGCTCCCCGCCGCCAGCAGCCCGCCCCTCCGACCCACCCGG